>NC_141693.1:1005323122-1005648447 GCF_964263255.1 Lissotriton vulgaris
AATCTGAAAGGGGGATTTCCAAATTGTTGTCGATGTGAGACTAGGGTGACAGGTGCCCGCAAAGTATCATTGGCACCAAGAGGCGTCCTGGGATTTTCCTCCAGCCGAGAGTCTACTTGTGGGTTGCTTAGGAGATGACGAAGCTGCAATCATTCTATACTGCTGCCGAGAGGAATATTGTGAACAATATCCCTTCTTGGAATATGGTTGGTATCTGTTCTGTTGGTAAGGTATTCTAGACAAACTGCCCGCGACCACTGCCTCCCCAAAAGGGGTGAAAACATCGCGGCTACATTGTGCCTGGAGAATGTGCGTGTCTGACATAGATTGTAGGGCACCATCTACATGCTTGCCAAAAAGACTTTCACCATAAAATTGCATGTCAAGTATTTTTGTTTGTACATCTCGTCGAAATGATGTAACCTTCATCCAACCTTGCAGACGCAGAACAGTGGCTCCTGTCATCTGACGGAACGCGGTTGAGGAGATATCCATTGCAGCATCTATAATTTCAGTAGAAGCTTTCTCGCCCTCTTGAAGAATCTCCTTTGCTTCTTTCTTATCTTCTGGTAGATATTCCAGGATTGCAGATATGTCAGACCACCAATCAGATCTCCTTAATATGGCCAGTATATTGGAAGTCGTGATTGAGGGTGCCGCCATAGCGGAGAAGCGATTTCCAATGTTGTCTAACCATCTACCCCCCCCCCCCCACCCTATGCGGAGTGGCAGAGCAAGGAGTAGAAGGATTCTTAAATCGGTGTTGGGCTGCCAGCAGAATGACTGAGTCAGGGCGTGGATGACCAATTTGACATTTAGGTGCATTGTTTTGAGCGTTATTCTTTTTATCCAACCTGGTGACCACAGCAGCCACTGAAGCTAGGGTCTTCATAAGCTTCAATACCTCTTCCCATATATCCTCCACTAAAGGGATGGATTGGACAGATTTGTGAGCCAAATTTTTTAAATCATATGGGAAACATTCAGTTTGTTTGACAGGAAGAGTTAAGTCAAAACTCTTGGATGCTCTTTCGAAGAGCTAATAAAAACCTAAAATATCTGCTGGTGGTAAATCTGCCGGCACAGTTAAAGGCGAAGCAAATACCGGAGTCACATAATCATTGCATTCCTGATGGTCACCTAGTGGACCGGAAGGAATCTCCCCCTCCTCTGGCTATTCCTCCCCATCACTGTCAATAAAGTCATCCCTTATAGTGATGAGAGGCATGATTCTTTTCTCCTTTCGCTGTTGTGTGCCCAAAGGAGTTTTAGGAAGGGATACTGATTCCGGAGCTTCTGAATGTACAGGAGCATGTTGCATCATAGCATGCACCTCAGGAAATCTCATGTAGTAATCGTTGAGCATATGGCGCAAATCAGTTACCAGAGAAATAGGGACTGTAATGGTGTCCTCTTGCATACTGTGCTGCTCCTCATAAGGGTCATCATATGGATAATGCTCCTGAAAAGTGTCAACTTTGAACAGCAGTTTGATCTTTGTTTTGAAAAAAAAAGTCCCAAGCTAAGCATTTAGAAGTGTCCAGGCCAGCATCTCCCTCATCAGTGTCCTGGCATTTCACATTTAACTGTGTTGGGCTATAGACTGTCCCATATGAACTCTCAGCACTTGACTAGTGAATCTCCAGAAGTCGGACGGGGGGTCGAGGGGACGCCATGGTAGGACCCTGATGCATTAGCATTGGAATTCCTTCATTTGACAGGAAAATCGTCTTCTTGATGTTAGTCGAAGATATTGTCGGGGACTATGTAAATGACGACAAAGGTTTAGTTGACGGGAGTGTAGTCGTTGACTTGGATGAAACAGAGGTTGTCGATGAAGGTGGTGTCTATGGAGGCGCCTTGATGACTGTTTCGATGAAGATGTCATCAATAGGTTCATCGATGAGGATGAGGCTGTCGCTCTAGTTGTTGAGTCACCAATGCTGTGGATGTCACTGGCATGAAACTGGATGCATCAGTCGATGATTTTGCCTTCACCTCTTCAACCATCGGCTGGATGATTTTTTAGGACAGATCCGTGAATGGATGGATTTTCTTAACTGCCGGTTCTTTAAAAGGGGGTCACAGGTGCTGATGAGGAAGAAAGAGCCTTTCCGTGAGAGGATGTAGGCTCAGCAGGTTCCTTACTCCCAGATCTCTCAGAACTGGAATCCCTGATATGAGATGTTTTCCTCTTATAGTCTCGCAGATGAAGTTGAGCCCTAATTTTTTTGTTTCTTCCCTGATGAAGAATGACTACTTAGTTCACCCTTAGAATCTGAGTCAGTGAGCCTTTTTCTTCTGGAGGGAAAGGTCTGGCTGAAAAGGTTTGATAGTGTTTACACTCCTTTGGCAATTAGTGAGGGCATAAACAATAAAGGAATTCCTTGTGGGAATCTTTAGAAAATACCCTTTGTTTCCCACAAGATTTACAGGGCCTGACAGCATTTTTTAAGATTCCTCTGACAAGTTGGTACCAGGGAAGAAAGCCCAAAAGACTGTAACTTAGATTTACTTGAAGGTCAAAAGAACACTTTGAAAATAGATAAAACCAATAGACGACAAAACACTGACTGAGCAGAGGTCAGGGAGATTCCCTAACACACAACGTGCAGTAAGAATTCGGAGGTGTGGTGGCTCTGCAGGGGTAAGTGCTTCAGGGTCTCCACCGTGATTGGTTGAAGTTTGGCTGCATTAAAACAATGTGAATTGGCTAACAATGTGTAGTGTGTTAAGTCTATCTAATGGAATGTAGAGCATGACTTACCTTGTCTCCTATCATCAGTAATGACATCTTTTTGGCGATGATCTTGAGAGTCACCAACACGAGCCCTACCACGGAGGCCATTTGTTTCAGGAACGTCATGAACACCTTGAGATGCATATTGATTCATCAAAAAGTTTTGAGTGAGTTTCATTACATTGGTATTTCTGTCTCGCATAAAAGCGGAGACAGGGCCGAAGATTTAATTAAGCCAGTTCTGTGGTGTGACGTCGGAGAAGGCCTCAGGGTGTTGTGGGGTGGATGGAACCCATGGCTGATGTTGTGTTCCAGCGGCCGGGCCTGAAATATTCATGCAGTGGCAATTGGAATTTCCGTCAATTACGTGGCACCAGTGTTCCAGCATCTGATTGATGGAATACGCCTAGCAGATGACCGTGTCTTACTGAGTAGGCAGTCTACAGTTGCCTTCCTCGGCTCTGCGCTATTGTGAGAAAGAGTCTCAGCTGGAAGTTGGAGGTCTGCACTTTGCTATGTAAGCAGTCTAGTGGTCTTTTTTGTCGATGTGCGATGTTCGAGGGAAAGAGACATAGCGTGAATGCAGATCTGCACAGCAGTGAGTCTTCTTCATTGTTCTGGTGGCAGGTTCATTCTGCGCTGATCTGCACAGCGTGAAGGCACCAGGGTCCAGTGTCTGGTCAGCAGTACTACATCATACTGCGAATTATTCAAGGTCGGAGGAACCGCGCACGTCCGTTGGAGTCAGTAAGGTCCCACCAGAAGTGGAGAAAATTGCAGAGCCTAAACCTTTGGCCAAATGGGTCTACGAATCCTCTCCATCATCTATTTTATATAAAATCTTGGATTCCCGATAAGGATAAAGTTTGAAAGGAGGCATAGTATTGGACCTTTGACATCAAAACAAGCCACTATAGAGGGTTTTGCCAACAAGGCAGAGACTGTGTCAAATTGTGCTTGGAACCCTATAAAGCCCCGCACACTAATACAGAAGGATATAAACCTTTGACTAACCCCTGGAATTAGAAAGGATTTTTAATACAAGAGAGACCGTTATATACTCTTTGTCTTGAAGAAGGTGGTTCACATCAAGAAAAATACCACTGAAACATATCGACGCCTTTGGGTTGTTTACAAGGAACTTGTTGATGTCCAATAGCAGATAAGGGTTATGGATATATCAACAAATAATAGAAGTAAGTCCATGTGAAACAACCAAAATAGGATGTAATTAATAGTTTGCACTTTCAGTTGTTTGTGTCTCTCAATTTTATATGTATAATACTTTGTATTTTTAATGTATTGTGATCTGATTAATGCTTCCATGGCGCTTATGGAATCCTGATCTATGAAACTATTTTAATAAAAATCTTTTTATTGCACTTCCCTGCATGATTATATGTGGATATTATAATTGTTTAGTAGGGTCCCGGTGGTTTGTGATTGAGTGTGGATAGGTGGTGATTGTGTTGAACACAAGGGAATATAAAATATTATCAATCATTTGGATTTTTTGATCAACCCAAGAGATCTTTGCACTGTGTTTTCCAGCGGCCGGCCTGAAATATTCATGCAGTGGCAATTGGAATTTCCGTCAATTACGTGACACCAGTGTTCCAGCATCTGTTTTGTGGAATACGCCGAGCAGATGACCGTGTCTTACTGAGTTAGTAGTCTATAGTTGCCTTCCTTGGCTCTCCGCCATTGTGAGAAAGAGTCTCCGCTGGAATTTGGAGGTCTGCACTTTGCTATGTAAGCAGTCTAGTGGTCTTCTTTGTCGATGTGCCATTGTTCAAGGGGAAGAGACAAAGTTTGCTTTTCTTTGCTGAGGGAGGGGAAGCTGGCAGGTTATTCATATGCTAATCTGCACAGCAGTAAGGTCACTCAGCGCTGATCTGCATAACGTGAATTTATTTATTTATTTATTTCTGGTATTTATAGAGCGCAGCATTCATCCCAAGGGATATCAAGGCGCTAAAAAAGAAAAGACTGCTGAGGTTTATGCGGGAGGGGTTATTATTTGGGAAAGAGGTGTGTTTTGAGTTTTTTTCAGAATGAAAGAGGGTTTACAGTATGTCTCAGGTCAATCGGTAATTCATTCCACCGTTTGGCCGCCAGGTGGGAGAAGGCCCGTCCTCCTGTCCTTGTTTTATAGATGCGCTTAGGTTTTGCTAGGGCTGAGTTGGTGGATCGTAAGTTCCTGTTTGGAGTATAAAATTCAATTTTCCCTTGCAGGATTGTAGGGCCTGTTTTGTGGAGGGCTTTGTGTGCATGACAAAGTAGTTTGAATGTGGCACGCTGGCGCATCGGCAGCCAATGGAGTTGTTTTAGGCATGCTGATGCCGAGTCACGTTTGCCTTTGTTGCATACCAGTTTGGCAGCCTGGTTTTGCAGAACCTGTAGGCGGGAGAATAGCTGCTCGTTCATTCCTTCGAATAGAGCATTGCCATAATCCAGGCGGCTGACTAGGAGGGCCTGGGTAATCGTACGACGACAGTCAAGTGGGATCCAGGTGAAAATCTTAGCGAGGAGTTTCAGGATTGCAAATCCCTTACCCCACAGTGTGCGCACATGATCTTTCATAGATAGTGCGTCATCCATCATGATGCCTAGGTTTCTGGCGTATTGTTTCGGGGTCGGGCTGTTCCCAGTAACAGTGGCCACCATGAATCGTTCCACGATAGTTTGGCTCCTCCGAACAGTAGAATTTCAGATTTTCCGGCATTGAGCTTGAGGCAGTGGTTACGCATCCAATCCGCCATTTCGGAGAGGCAGCTGTGGAGTTTATTTTTGGTTGTTTCTGATCTTTCCGATCATCTGCACAGCATTGCGTCTTCTTCATTGTTCTGGTGGCAGGTTCATTCTGGGCTGATCTGCACAGCGTGAAGGCACCAGGGTGCAGTGACCGGTCAGCAGTACTACATAGTTACTGCAACACTGATCTGTACAGTGTACATTTCTTTATTTTTCCTGTGAAAGTGGTGTTTCAGCGCTGATCTGCACAGCGTGTAGGTTATTGTATTTTTAATATCCTATTGACACCGGTCTTGGGAATCATATTTCTGTACTTTTGGTTCTCTTGACAAAGTTCATGCGCTACCTTTTTTGGTTAGTGGTATGTCAGTCTCATTTTATTGCAAATGCTGTGTGTTCAGTGGTGATCTGGTTTAACAAGTGTTCTCTTTTTACATTTTTGCCTATAATATTTTTTATGGAGACTAAGTTGCCAGTGTTTTTCTTTTCTTCTCTACATCCAGGATTTAAGGAAATAACACTGTTGTTACTATTTGGTCACTCTGAGGTTTGAAGCCAGAGTTATGCAGGCAGTAACTCCACTGCCACCATTTCTGGAAACACCAGGTAAGCCTCCCATACGATGGAGGCAGTGGTTCAATGTGATTCAAAACTTATTTGGGAGCTATTGGGGTGCTTAATTTCCGACCAGAGAGAAGAAAATATCTTCTTCTTCATGCTTTAGGGTTTAAAGGGAGAGCTATATTAAAATAGTTGCATGAACCAGTTCTCGATGGAGAGGAGCAATTGGATGAGTATCAAGAAACTGCAAAAAAAAACATCAGTGCTAGATTTGATACCCAACCAAGTCTGGTTGTGTCGCGTCATAACATTTTTTACCTAACTCAGAATCCAGGAGAAGATATTGACACATATATTACCGCATTACGAAGGTTGTTTGCTGAGCACCAATTAAAAAACTTTCCTGATCACTTAGTAAGGGATCTATTTATTTGCCATTGCAATGAGAAGATTATTAAACAAAAGTTACAGTTGAGGGGAAATCTAACATTAGAAGAAATGAATAAGGTTGCCAAGAGTGTGGAAACTTCGCAAGTAGAAGCCAAGGATCTAGAGGAGAAGAGTAATGAACCAGTAGCGGTAGTAAAAGGGAAGGGTGGAACAGATGTGAAAGACACCAAGCAAGGTGAAAAATCATGGCTGGTGTTTACTGACTAATCTAATTCATTTTTCTCTCAGCAGAATATTTGTTTCCATTGTGAGTACAGTACACATGTGAAAGGGGGTAGACAATGTCCAGCAAAACTGGTCACCTGTCGCTTGTGCAAAAAGAAAGGGCATTTTGCAAAAGTGTGTCAATCATTCAAGGCAAAAAAACTGTCATCTGTCAAGTATGTGTTGGATAGTGATATTCCAGGAGAAGAGGAAATGTGTGTAACCAAAGATCTAAGGGATACGGTCATGGTGGTTCAAAGCAAAGAGGTAAAACTGGGTAATCCCGAGTTGTGTGTTATCCGTATGTGGAGATCATGGCTTTTGGTTGAATCTGGAGCAATGTTCACCATTATCATCCAAAGTTTGTTTGAAAATGTGTGGGCTACTGGGCAGCTTTTACCACCAGATCGGAGAGCAGTATCTTATGAGGGTCACAATATAAATTTATCCGGCTACATTGAAGACATACTGGAGTTCAAGGGTCGGAAAAAAGACAAAAAGGTCTATGTGGCTCATAAAGGGGTGAATATTCTAGGGTGGTTCCACCATGGCGTGTTTGGAATGATTCTCAGACCAGGAGTGAGAGAGCAGGTGTTGGCTGTGAAGTATAGTTTAGGATTAGAAATTATGAATAAATATCCCCATGTGTTCTCGGGTGAAATAGGAAAAGTTCAAGATTACAAGCACAAGTTAATAGCGAAGGAGGGTGCACAGCCAGTGAAAAACTCCGAAATGTGCCTTTCAGCATAAGGCAAGATCTAGATAAAGAATTGGACACTTTGGTGAGAACTGGGAGAATTGAACCCATTACCTCATTATTGTGGTTGCCTTCCTTGGTGGTAGCTCGCAGGCAGAGAGGAGAACTGAGGATTTGTGTAGATTTGCACTGCCTTAATAAATACATTTGTGTGGATTCTCTTCCCTTACCCAACATAAACAAACTGTTTGCTAGCCTAAAGGGGGCTGGGCTGTTCACCAAGCTTGACCTAGCTTCAGCCTACCACCAAATTGAGCTTGAGCCAGAATCATGATATTTAACGGCCTTTGTCTCCCCTTTCGGTTCTTTTCAGTACTGCTGCATGCCTTTTGGGCTTGCTTCTGTGGCTTCAGTTTTTCAGCGAATAATGGAAGACATGCTGAAAGGTATCAAAGGGTTGTCTGTTTTCCAGGGTTATATTTTGATTTTTGCACTAGATAGGCAGATACAAGTTTCAAAGATTCCAGAAAAAAGGAGAGAAAAGTGTGGTTTCTTAAATAATAAGGTTGAGTATCTGGGCATTTTGGTTTCCAGCAATGGCATCACCCCAAAATCTAGTCTGATTGACAGTATTAACCAGACTAAGTCAACTGCGGAGAAAGCTGAACTTAAATCCTTTTAGGATTGTGCAAACTTTACTCAAGATTTATTCAAAAGTTTGCCACTAGGTTGGGACCATTGTCACGCATGCTCATGAAGAGAGTTACCCCTTGTTTAGGATGTGGAATGCCATTAAATGTTTAAGTGGGTGAAGTGTTTTAAAGCATTATGAGCCTTAATTGCTGTGTGTCCCAACAGTTGATGCCAACAACGTTGGTGTGGGGGCAATGCTCAGTCAAGAGGAAGATTCATCCAGTTCATCCTTTCAGTCTCGGCGTACAAAGACGCTCAAACCTCTTTCTTGTGCGAGCTAGACATGAATGTGCGTCTTTGTACGCCGAGACTGAAAGAATGAACTGGATGAATCTTTTAATAGAACAGATTTGTTAGCAGGCCATGGTGAGTGTACATGGGTGAAAGTAGTTTTCAATCACGGCAAAAGGTTACTGTTCTTGCTGTGGTAAACCGGTTTGATTAACAGGGAGATTATGTGTGGAGTTAGATTTGTTTGAGTAAATACGTCAGTGGTTCTGGGCATGCAGTAAACGAGTGTAAAATATGCTTTAGCAAATAAGATTGCAGTCTAGATACAATGTATGTTTTTAAAATTTGGGGAATGTTTTTCATTAACTATATGCTTTATCAGGCAAATGCAGAAAGCTTAATTATAAAACCTGTACTTTTATTTGTAGATGCCCCTGACGAAGGGAAATGTATTTCCCGAAATGCATTGGGTGATGGATTAAAGTCATGGCGTGTGAAACCTACCTTATACTCCTGTGTTTTTCTGAACCTTGATAATAAGCGTTATTTGGATAAAATGGATCGAACATGAGTTAAGATAAAATGTATGACAAGCAAGGTGAAACTAAGGAGAAAAGAGTTGAAAACTTAAAATGAAATTGATTCATTGGATTCAAATTCGTGTTGGGGCTGTGTAGCCTGACTGAGCTGAAACCTCAGCATAATCTCCTACGCCGACGACACCCAGCTGATCCTCTCCCTGACCAACGACCCCGCCGCCGCCAGAGCCAACCTGCACGAAGGGATGAAAGAGGTAGCCGAGTGGATGACGACCAGCCGCCTGAAACTGAACTCGGACAAGACGGAGGTCCTCATCCTGGGCTCCTCTCCCTCCGCCTGGGACGACTCCTGGTGGCCTCCCGCCCTGGGCACCGCACCCAAACCGACAGACCATGCACGCAACCTGGGCTTCATCCTGGACTCCTCCCTCTCCATGACCAGGCAAGTCAACAACGTCTCCTCGGCATGCTTCAACATCCTACGCATGCTACGGAAGATCTTCTGGTGGATCCCCACCGAGACCAGGAAGACCGTCACCCAGGCCCTCGTCACCAGCCGACTGGACTACGGCAACGCCCTCTACGCCGGGACCACCGCCAAGCTCCAGAAGAGACTCCAGCGGATCCAGAACGCCTCAGCCAGACTCATCCTCGACATCCCACGAACCAGCCACATCTCCGGACATCTGCGAGACCTTCACTGGCTCCCCGTCAACAAAAGAATCACCTTCCGCCTCCTCACCCACGCACACAAAGCCCTACACGACCAAGGCCCGAGCTACCTCAACAGCCGAGTCAACTTCTACGCTCCCAAACGCCACCTCCGATCAGCCAACCACGCCCTCGCCGCCGTCCCCCGCATCCGAAGAGCGACTACAGGAGGAAGGTCCTTCTCCCACCTGGCCGCCAAGACCTGGAACTCTCTCCCGACCGACCTGCGCCTGACCCAAGACCACCTCTCCTTCAGGAAGAAGCTGAAGACCTGGCTGTTCGAGCAGTAGCGGCTCCCCCCCCCCCAGCGCCTTGAGACCCCACGGGTATGTAGCGCGCTTTATAAGTGTCACTGATTGAAATGGGTTCCTTCTTTTGGGTGTAGTCACGTTACAGTGCAACGAGACAAAGCTTGAAGCAGGCGTGGCACGCTGATAAAATAGAAATTGGAGTGAAAGTTCAAAAAGTTTAAAAGGTTAAAACAAGGATTACAAAGGTGTGGATCTCTCTTTACATTTTTTATTCTATGAAAGATACAACACTGGAGAAACAGATCGATCTAGTTGGGGCTACAAAGTAGATTAGATACATCACCCAGTGTTAAAACTGATGTGTCTAAATACTTGTCAAGAATGCACGAATAGATTCCCCAAAGTCCACTAGCTACATTTAAATAAGGCAGAGAACAATAGAAAATGCTACAATTCGAATGTATGACTGCATGAATTGAAGAGTAGAGGAAGATAGAAGAAAATAACAAGAAGGTGTAGAATAGTATCGGAGGCAAGAAGACCGTTTGCATGTAGTTGACCCTGGGAAAAGAAGGAACTAAAGATGAGGTGAAAGCTGAATAACAGTTTTCAAGTTTTTGTTCTCTAGTACAGGACAAGGTTTGTCTTGCAACTTAGCTCTTCAGATGGAGAGTTCCATAAAGATGAAGCAGAGCCAGAAACAGATTTTTATACAGTAGAGTGAGATTTGAATCTCTTTGATTCCAGATGAAGACTCTTTTTGCTTCTGACATTTGTGGCACATTCGTATAGGGTTATAGTACAGTGGAGATATGCTGGTTGCTGATGTCTAAAGGATCTGTAGGTGTAGTGAGAGCGCCTGAATTTAACTTGCACCTCTAAAGGTAGCCACTGACCCGGTCTTAAACGTGGAGTTACGTGTTGCTATTTTTGGATTCAGAGAGAAATCTGACAGCTAAACGTAGCAGAGCTTTAATGAGTGAAATTGAGTTCTTAGGTATTCCTTTTTTTTCTTTCTTTTTTACAATCTTATGATGAAGGCGGAAAAACTGAATTAACTGAAGTGTTTATCCTAAATATTAATAGATAGATTCAGTTATTAACAGACCAATCCATACTACATCTAAGACTCCACATAATGGGAGTGAAAAATGTATGGAACAGAGTATGCCATGTGGGTTGAAGGGAAACGTTTAAAAGGAAAAGTGAGAGAAAATATGCATTTGAAACAAAAACTAAGAAATACATTCATTAGGAAAGAATAATGTCAGAAATTATCGGTCTTTTCTCAGTTTTAACAAATGGGAATTTTTTTTAACAATTGGACAAAATAAATAGCTAAGAAGTTAATTATGCAAATCATAGCAATTAGTGTTATATTTAAAATAGAATCAAACACATTTTAGGGCATTGTCAAAGGTGCTTCAGAGGCACAGATGTGGGTTCAACTGTCTTGAGGAAAAATGAATTTATACAGTTCGAAGCAAGACTTTCTGTTTATAAATGATGAGGCAGCTATACGTAGCTATACCACTAGATTGGGCCAGATGGTGGAGCTGCCATATAAATATAGCACCTTATTTAGGGCTTGGCAGGGGTCCCACTGTACCGCCTGGGAGGTGCAGTTCATGGCCTCCGTCCCCCCGGAGGAGGAGGATCACTTGCCATGTTTTGATATCTCCCTGCTGTCAAGGGAGACCCCTTTTGGAGTGCATGCATTACAATGCATGAGGACTATTTTACATCTAAAAAGGCTCTCATTCATCACACATGTAATACTGTATGTCATATATGCATTTTATAATTAAAACAATCCCTTTGTGGTATCAGTTTCACTGCAGTAGCATTTTAATTGAAGTTATCTGGAAACACTCACATGTTGCATATATCCTAATGTCAGCTTGAGCATTCACTGTGATTGGTGTTTTTTCCTTCAAACATGCACTATTTCTTCACCAGCCTCCAGTCATTATATTGGTGGATAAGTTGTCTAAGTCTGCCTATTAGGATTAATGTCAGACTATCAAAATATTGTCTGATAGAAATATTTTGGCCTAAACACCATTTACAAATATATTGCTCCACTGAGTATAAGTTTTCTGTTATCAACTAAAATGGAGCGACAGTGTTTCAAACAATACGTAAGACTTTTTTTTGTGTCAGAATATATTTTGATTATGATATTCTACCATACCACTTATGGAGTGTTTTCATTGCCACTGATTCATGCCAGGAGTAAAATAATGTTAAAAGGAGACAGAGTGTGGTAAAAAAAAAAGTATTCATTCATGAGGGATCAAGCAAGCCCTTCTGTTTATAAATGAAGAGGCAGGTATACACAGCTGTGGCATTAGATTGGGCCCGATGGGGGAGCGGCCACGTTTTCTCACAAATATAGGCCCTTATTAAAATTATATGGAAATCCTCAAGGGACTCTCATGTCCTGAACTCATCTGTGATTATGTACTTGTGATTAGTGTTTTTTCTATGAGCAGGTATGTCCTCACCAACTTCCAGGCATTTCATTGGTGAATACGTTGTATGAGTTTGCCTGAGGAGAGCATTCATTGTAACAGATTCATGTCAGAAGTTATTTAACATGAACTGTAGACAGATGCTGATCAAAGGATCATGTAGTGATCAGTGTCTCACCTTCCATGAGTGCCCGTGCTCAGGTGCTTAAGCTTCTCTCAGTGCATTCACTGCCGATTAGTGTTTCTCCCCTGAACATGTAGTGAGAGCTTTCATATGCTATGCATTGTATGCTCTGATCATGCAGTTTGCTGCTATGTTGACATAGTCAGAGCTCCTTTATTGCAGATGTTAAGCACAGGCTGATTCAAAAAAGCGATTGATTTGGCATCTGTTAATTTGCAGGTTCCACTGCAGCATTTCTATTGCATAGGTGTTTTTTTTTAAATACAAGAATTTAGGGAGTATTTTCATCTTTATTAAATGAGTTCTTAGGTATTCCAATGAGACAGCTTTAACTATTTTACTGAAATCGGTTATATTTAGTAATCGTTTGAGTATTTTTAAAGGTTAAAATAGCTACTCTGGTTGAATGCACTGTGAGCATGACAGCCATTTTCATGGAAAGGTTCAGAGCTTCAGTTTCTTTGGTCAGGTTCTGAAGGAAAAAATGTCAATTAGCTCCTCAAGACTGATTCCAGTGTTATCTGGGTTTCAATTTGAGGGAGTTTGAAGATATTAATTTTTGAATGTTCAATAGCCATTTTTGAGAATGTGGATGTGGAAGTGGGAATTCTGCATGTGACAGCATAAGGATCACATTATGCGTTTCCCACTCTCAACAACGTTTTGCAGTTGCTAAGGAATTAGGTGAAAAAAATAAATCACAATACACTGCCCCTTGGACACTCACATTGGTAATAGTGCATTGGTGCATCAAAGGACTTATGTCAACTGATCTACTGGGAATAACAAACATGGAAAAACTTTGAAACAACATAGAGAGCATGTGTAGAATCCAAACAGACTTTTTCCTGTTTATTTTAAAAGAAGATAATTCAATTGTAACTCAAACTTCCAACATTATACAAAACTCCACCCATCAATCCTTTAAAGCAAACAATGATTCATACAAAGAAACAAATACAAAAGACTTCAACATGGTAAAAGCAGAAAAACCAGGGATAAAATCTAATCGAATGGACACGACAACAAAACAGGGCACATTCCTCTGAGTCCTTTAGGGAGTCGGAGAATGGGGGGGGTAAACATCACACAATTTTCCCCGATGATGATATAATCTGTCAACATTTCGGGCCCAATGAGATGCTTATCGAGACCACCAGGACTTGGCGAGGATTTCAAGTTATTCTATATGGAGGGAGGTAGTCTTCATCTATAAACAAATTTCAACACCTGGCACTGATTTAACATTTCCTTGTAAGACACCAAGAGATCAAATCTGTTAACTTGATGCTTAGCTAAAGCGTTATCTTAGATCACCAATCCCATTCAATGACTGCCCAAAGAACGATATTCTGTTCAAGTGCCACCTTTAATAGTTTAATCTGCTAGTCATAACTGTCAGAGAATTTTTAAAACAACAGCAGCAGACTAAAAGATCTTGGTATATTTGGTTTGATGGGTGGGGATTTGTGTAGGGTTGGAAGTTTGAATCACAAGTGAATTATATTCTTTCAAATACATCGGAAAAACAGATAGCGTATGTAGAACCCACGTTTTTTCACTGTTTGTTGTTCCCAGTAGGATCAGTTGACATAATAACACAATTTCTACTGTGAGTGCCCAAATGACAGTTTGTTGAGTTTTTGATTTACTGGATATTCGGTACACTGTGACTAATTTGAAAGGGTACATCCTATTATTGGTGTTGAGGAATGAGGTGAACCAACTCCGAGGTGTATTCTTGAGTCCGATGTGAGTGTCAAGGATCTTCATGAGGCTATGATAATAAATTGTTACAAAATGTTACAGGGAGGTCAGGAAGGCAGGCTTCCTCATTACACAGCACATGTACATTAGAAAAGAATTTTCATGGCTTTAGTTTCATTGTTACATGCTTTACGAAAACCAGATTCCTTGATAGCCAGCATGTTGAGAGCTGATCACCTAAACATTTTTCCATTACATCCCCAACCATGGAAGATTTGTTACTGGTCTGCAGTTTGTGAGTAAGTCTGGCCAGCTTGCTGTTTTTCAATAATGAGGTGATCAATTTTTAGGAAAGGTACTAAAGAAGGCATTTATTATGTGGAACTCTATCAAAGGCACAGCCTGGAAGTGGGTTTTGATAAGAGCAGCTAGTAAAAATAATTAAATTAAAAAGCATTTTTATAGATGTAATTATCTTTGATAGCTGTTCTCCTCTAATTAAACATATGTTTTGCCATCTGTTTTTCCTAATGGAATGAGGTGAAATTTCTGATGTTGGAGGTTTAGTGGCAGTTATGTGTTTGCATTTCATTGACAATTTGACAGATAACTCCTCCTGAATTTCCACACATTCTCCTCAGGAATCTAAGAGGTTTCTTGTATTTCAGGTCTGATGTAGATCTTTACAAACTGGAAGACTTCAATAGTATGATAATACATGACCCTTTAGTGTGGGACCACTCAAGAAGGTTTGGAGACTGTGGGCCTGGTTCTCAAACTTTTCCTTACACTTTGGAATAAGTTTACAAATTTTGGGCATTCACAATCCATGCGTGGAGATTCAGAACTCTGCACTTCCAATACTTATAGTTGTGCAGTTTTCTGCCCCTGAAGATTCCGCAGTCGGGGCAGAGAACTACGCATGCACAACTATAGGGAGTGCGAAGTCGCAGCACTGCACACGTAGTTTGGGAACTACAATTTGTAGTACATTTTCTAGTACTACAAAAAGTACTACAAGGTGCATTTTGAGAATTAGGCCCTACGTTTTTCAATATTGAGCATAAAAGCAATTAATACAAACAATGTGAAATCTTTATAACACATATGAGGGACACAATTTTTGCTGGAGGAACGGAATTCTTATTTGCCATCCTTTTTATAAGATCAATAGATGAAGGTGGTCTTCTATCAGTCCTCCAAACTCAAGTACTAACCTGTTGCTCCCATAAAAGATTTTGGTACTTTGAAAGAACAGCATCTTGAACAAAAGCTATTTCCACAGTTACTGCAGTTTCTCTGCAAAGAGAGGACACAATAATAGTTGAATTGAGGTCCCTGCTTTCAAGTTATTTTGTGAGATAACAGCATGCAAATTAATAAAAGAAAGACACTAAACATTGAAAAATGTAGTTGTGCACCAGCTACACACTTTATCATTTGATGCATCAATACAACTTTGGCCTGGTCCTTCACCAGCAAGGCTAATATTATATATAAATCAGTAAACAATCAAGTCTTCATAGGAATAATGCTACTTTATTATTCTGATTGATATTGTTTATGAAGCTGAAAAATACAACACAGATAACAGTATTTAAATACTATACAATAGTGGCACAGTTAAAGAACCGTTGCAGCAAAATAATATTCTAGCTTAGTGTCCCATAGTTGATTCCATAAATTTTGCTTTTACACTCTGTAACCTAGATTGCCAGCCTGAAACTAACCTGGTGGCACTACTGCCTTTGCAGGTCATTTACTTTTTTCGTAATTACCTTTATACTTTTGCTGGAATCTGTTGTAAATCATGCAATTCACAATGTTATCTTTTGTGTAAAACTGTGTGATGACCTTTGTCAAATACTTCAGTTAAATATAATACAATACAATATAATAAATAAATACCCAACTAGTTTGAATACTGCATTAACAACAATATATTTTACTCGTCAATGGTGATACTCTTTCATTGGAGTTTACTGTTGTACTGATATGTTCAAAACTGATATATATATATATATATATATATATATATATATATATATATATATATATACACAAATATATATTTATGGTTATTTTTATACCAATTATTTATGAGTGATCAGTGATCACTCCATAACACATGGGAAATGTAGTACTATAGGACTTTATCATGAAAGAGAAGACAGAATCCTAAACTAGGATGTAATGTCAATCATTGTTGATTCTGCATGAACTATATGTACATGTTTTAATACACTGCTCCTTTCGCACGCTGCATCTAAGGCAAATCTGTCTGCATCCGACCGGGGCCAATGGCCAAAACCCTGGTCAATTTCGAACTTACTCAGGGCCAGAACACCAAACCCTAGCCACAAGTAGTTATGCCCTAGGAGAAAAGGTAGCAGATAAGCTGAAAACTGAAAATATACTGCGAAGCAACAGAACGGGCAGACTTACCACCCCAAGCCCAGCCCTCCTATAACAACACAGTACCTAGTAACCCACCAGGTTTGAAGGTGGCAGTTCTTAATAAGCGCTCCTTACAGAAGCATCAGCTGGACCTCTTTTCACTCCTCCAAGATGGAGACCTAGACATCCTAGCACTCACCGAAACCTGGTTGGGTGACACCTCAGTCCCAGACATCATTGCAGCCCTCTCCGGGGATTTGATGCCTTCTGGCATAACAGACCAGGAAAGACGAGAAGAGGGGCATCGCCATTCTCTTTAATAGGCAGATAATGGTCACCAAAATAGTGGCAGAGTGCATTGAAAATGCAGACAAATTAGGAGTCAAAATCTCATTTAAATCCTCCTGCCTCCTACTCCTGGCAGCGTACCGCCCCCCATGGTCAACCCCCAGTTTCAATGATCTTTTCGCGGAAATTATTACTGACCTCTGCTCACGTTACCAACGACTCCTAGTAGTTGGCGACTTCAACTATCAATGGGATAGAGCACCAAGAGAGCCGCTCGTTAGCCAGTTTGAGACAGGAATGTGCGCTATGGGACTCCATCAGTTAGAAGATGGCCCCACCCATTCAAAAGGGCACATCCTGGACCTTATCTGGACCTCTCACCCACGGGCTAGTTTAACGGCTATCAGCCCCTGGGCGTGGTTGGACCACGGGTTAATTAGCTACTGGGTCCCAATAGACAGCCAACTATCGCAACCACCCCCAGAGTGGAGAAAGTTGCGAAGCTGGAAAAAAATTGAGGCTGATAACTTAGTAAATACCCTGCTCAGGCTCTCCCCCCCCACACCCCTCCCAAAAATTAAAAAAATGGAACCTCAACCAGGAGAGTGAAGCCCTGACAAACACCCTAAGCAGAGCCATAGATAAAGTGGCACAGGAACGAAGAGACAGGGTGAGAGACAAAGCAAAGGGGTCCCCTGGTTTAACGAGACTCTAAGCGAAGTGAAGCAAAGCCTCCGCCAAGCCAAGAGGCGGTGTCGTAAAGCATATGACCCAGCGGAGCTGACAACTTACAAAACCTTACCTACCTCGTATAAAAAATCCATCACAATCAGGAAAGCTGAATACTATGAGGCAAGGATTACAGACGCGCCAAACAAATAGAAAGAAAAATTCAGAATACTGAAAGAACTCAGCCAAAAGTCTGAGGTGAAATCTGCAGCAGCGCCCCTAGACTGCAATGCATTTCAGACCTTCTTTCTTCAAAAAGTCAGGCACATCCTCTATGAGATTGATAATACCCCGATCAACCAGAGGTCTCAAGGCCAGAATCTGCCCCCCCACTCTTCCCTGAAAGCAACTTACTCCTTCCCTAACCTGGATTCAACTTCACTGACACCACTGATGAATCGCACTAAATCGGGCTCTCCTGCAGACCCTTGCCCCCAAGGATTTTCCTTGGGGTGGAAAGGCAGTTCATCGCTTTACTGAACAACTCCTTGGAGACTGGTTTCTTACCCTCCAACCTGATGGGAGGCCAGAGTCACCCCACTGTTAAAGAAACCTGGAGCAGATGCTGCCAATCTCAAGAATTATAGGCCCAGCTCCCCTTCCTGGTGAAAGTGGTAGAACAACATGTCCTCAAGACACTTTCATCCTTCCTGGAGGAACAGTAGATACTCCAGGCTCGACAAGCTGGTTTTAGAGCCCATCACAGAACTGAGCTGGTGATGTCTGTTCTTGATGACCTCAGAATAATGGCTGACAACAAAAAACGGAGCACCCTGATTTTGTTAGACTTATCAGCTGTGTTTGATACGGTTAACCATACTCAGCTGCTGGATTGACTTACTGACCTGGGCATTCACTGGCTGGCACACCAATTGCTAGAATCCTAGAGGATCCAGTTGGGGGAGCAGGTCTCGGACAGGGGCCCTCTCACTTGCGGCGTACCTCATGGCTCCATATTGTCCCCGCTCCTCTTCAACATTTACCTACAGCCTCTAGTGACAGCTCTAGCTCACATGGATTGCCGAGTTTTCAACTATGCGAACGACACCCAACTCATCCTCCGGATTGACAACTCCACCCATGCCCAGGAACTGGCGCAAAACATCCTCAGATTCACTGTGAATTGGATGACAGCCAATTCACTAAAAATCAACCCAGACAAACGAAGTCCTGGTCATCCCCACAAAAGACAACCCCTGGAGCGATCATTTCTGGCCCTAGGAGCTGGGTGCCACCCCCACACCAGTACCCGCCATGAAAAGCCTGGGCATAAAGATTGACTCCGAGCTCTCCATGGCCAACCAAGTCACCACAGTGGTCGAAACTTGTATAAGTCTCATGAGACAGCTATGGAAACTTGTCCCCCTCCTTTCAACTGCCTCTCTACAAATGATTGTGTCTGCCACAATTGCCTCTAGACTAGACTACGGCAATGCCTTATATATCGGCCTCCCCCAGAAACTCATTAATAAACTTCATGTTGTACTGAACGACGCAGCCAGGCGGATATTTAGGCTGCCAAAAAGGACCCATGCCGCCCCTCTGCTGTGCAAACTGCACTGGCTTCCTATTAAGCAAATAGCAAAGTTTAATGGTCTCTGCATTGCCCATAAAGCAATTTACGGGAAAGCCCCAGCCTACATTAAAGAACGCCTGAAGAACTATGTTCCGGGCCGCACATTGCGGTCATTTGAGTCCTGCCGCTTGGCCCCTCCAGGTTGCAATACCGCATCTAAAGGGGGCAGAGCCTTCTCAGTCTTACTCCCACAACTATGGAACCAACTGTCTGATTACCTTTGCTAGGAATCTTCACTCCTCCCCTTCAGGGAACAGCTTAAAATTATCCTGCTCAGGGACGTTTTGATACTGTTTAATTTACCTCCCTGTGCTGCCATGCATTCGTCTACGACCTTTGGCAACTCTCTCAAAAGCGCTTAGAGACCTGGCGGTGATTAGGCGCTATACAAAAATCAAGTAACATAACATAACAAATATGGATTTTAAGAAAAGGTTTGTATATTATATAAAATTGTGTGATATGTTATGTATAATTTTTATGGAGGAATACAGACAACTTGATTATTTAGAAGTGATTTCTTCTAGTCTAGGATATCTTGCTTTTTTCATCACACACATCAGGATTCGAACAGTGCTCCCTGAGCATTATCGAGAAAGGATATCGTCCATAAGATACCAAATACTAACCTCTAACTCTGGAATTACAGCTTTTAGAAGTTTTTAAGCATTAATACAATTGGGTACAATAGCAATCTACACTCAAATTTACATGTATACCCTTATATGATGCTTATGTTTTTGGACAAAATTTTGATATAACCTGGTAAAGTACCCTTTCTTGGCTTAGGCAATGAATGAATGATGGGTATTTGTAAAGCAAGACTGTCACTCCAAGAAGCCTCCTAACGCTATGCAAAGAGCTATTACAGATCCAGAAAAGAAAAGCTGGTAACCTTAAATTAACAAACTACACAGTGAATCTGTGGCTTGGTAGAGCCAAGTTTTATTTGTTTTTAAATTTTGCTTCAGAATCGACAAAGCGCATACTGCGAGGAAGCAGGTTCTATACTTTAGAGCCTAGTACTGTGAATGACTTTCCGCCTCGAGATTTCAGTCGAAAAGAAGGTGGTTTCAGAAGCTTCTCAGAGGAACATCTTAGAGTACATTGGGGCAAATAGTGGCAGAACTGGTTATTGAGATAATTGGGTCTGGTGCTTTTAAATGCTCCATTAACGAGTAGAAGTCATTTAAACAGGGTCCTTTTATGAATCGGAAGCCAGTGCAAAGTGTAAAGTGTTGGTAATACAGAACTCCGGATATGGAGTTGTAGAACCAATCTAGTTGCTGCGTTCTGTACCGTCTCTAACTTGAGGATGAGACACCTCAGCTAGGCCTCGAAGTCATCTTGTCCAAAATGGATTTCTCATTGGGTCACATTCACAGTTTTTTATTTCTACTGCACATATTCAAGCAAGTCTCATGTGTTCAGTACTGTAACTTTCCTTCAAGGTTCTTCCTCCTGCTTTCAGAATTGCATTCATTCACGTTAGTTCACTGTTGTTTTGTAACAAGTTTGTTCTGACATCTCCATAGACGGCACTGAGTCAATATTCATGTAATGCGATACTGCTTAGGTGGTAACACTGTATGCTCTTTATTTCAATGTTCTGATTTGTTGAAATTATAATTCTTAATCAGTTGATTTGTAGAGTGCTTCTTGTCACCCATGAGGATATCCAGCTGCTGGCAGGGTTCAGTTGATTACCCAAAAAGCCAGGCCTTCATGGACTTTCGGAACTCTGAAAAAGATGGGGAGGTCCATAGATGAATAGGTAGCTTGTTCCATGAATTTGCTGCTAGGTAGGAGCGACCTCCGGATCTGCTGCGTTGGATATGGCATTGACATTAGGCATCTGCATGTTACAATTTTTTATTGTACATTATCAATTTTTTGTAATAAATCTACATTTCTACTTTCACCCGAGAACTCACTTATTTAGTCTGTCATTCCTTATTTGGCTGTATATTTATCATGCTGTTTTGCACCTTGTCTTGGAAAACACTGCCTCGTGAAATTGAGATTTGACACAGTCCTGATCCACCCACCCATGGGCATACTATTGGGGTGATGATAGGGGTGTAAAATGTTATGGGCACACCCAAAATCATGAAACTGTTCTAGATTCACATGCTGTGCATAATTCCACCAGTTGGATTCTGAAAGAATAAAAGTACTTGATTAGAGGACATGAAAATGTGACACCAGCTTTAGCTGGTATAAATGATGAATGTGTTCTCATGACTACGTTGTCATTGTGAACAAATTGGTATGGTTTCTCCACTGCAAAAGCCTGTAGCTCAAAGTACGATGCTGTAAGGTGGCTGTGTGAATGGATGCATGGATTTAAATTAGGATTTCTGCAAAGGCCTACTTGAAATTCAACTGAGATGCTGATTCTCTATGTGGTGGACATAGTCTTTAAGGCTATTGCAGGAATCTTTTTATGCCTGGTATTGCAAAAACGTTTTGGTGAATCTATTTAATATAGCCTGCTATGGTGGATAGGTGAACTGTTGTTGATGCTTACCAGAGTCCACCTCACAACAAAGATGTTAAATAAGGTGTAACTACTATTTCACTGGATAGCGTATGAAGTTACTTTTACACCAGTTATCTATGGCATTGTGCCTCATAACATTTGCTAGTTGAATGGGTTCTTGCTTCTTTTATAACAGCTATGGATGTATCCAGAAAATTAAAACTCTAGAATCACAGGAACAATGCTCCACAGTGTAAGGTTCTGGGTGAAATAGTTTCCCTTTCTTTAATGTCAGTCGATCCTTGTACAGAGGGGACACCATAATGTTATAATGAGAAATCTCCATGCAGTGTGATTTCCAAAATTCTCTTGACCATCTGGGTACTATTAATATCATTACCATATGCGAGGTTCGGACTTTGTTTATCACTGTCTTGATTAACAGTATCAGAGGAAACGTGTAAGGAAATTTCTAATACCAGCTTATTGCCAATACATTCGCACTGACTGAATGGTAATGCCTGATGCATCGATTTGACATTTGAAATTTTTTTCTATTGCAAACAGGCCTACTCGCCTTGGTTAGAGTTTGGTGGATGGGATACGCCATCACAAACTTGGTCGTATCCCATTCACATTATTATAAATGCATTACAGCCAATGACCCTCAATCATGTTTTGACGGTCGCTTAACGCAGGCTACTGCCTGAGATGAAGCTGCGTTTAACGCTCGTCAAGCCGGTCATCAGAAAGAGATATTTTAGCATTTTGAGATCTTTTGTTTTGTTTTAATTACAAAGGTAATGGTTCTTTATCTCGCACTGTGAGCGTACTGGGCAGTCTGCTCTCTGGACTCACGTTGTATGCTTGTGGGGTTGAGTCCGAGAACCCTATTAGGACACCGCCATCTTGGAAGTTAGCATTCTAGCTTTTGTGAGGCTATAAATGCACACGCTGACACCACTGCGCAAGTCTGTCTGCGCCCGTCTGCGCTCGAGCCGGGCCTAGGGCCCTTCCCCCTGGTCCAAATGTATCCGATCGTCATACCTACTCTAGAGATCAACTTATGTGCCGGAATCCAGATGATAGAAGAGCCTGCTGCCCTAGGCTTACTCCCCAGGCTTTCTTGGGAGGTATGGCCAAAACGTTGCCCTAAATGTGCCTTAGTTTTGCCTCAGTCCGTGGTAAATTCTTGCACTTCCTGCGGCACCACATCTTGTATCAGTCCCATTCAAGTCAGTCAAAAGCCCCTCAAATGTCATTTGCTTAATGCTAGATCTCTCATTAAGCACAGTGTGGAATGCGCAATGTTTATGGAAGATCATGATATTAAGTTAGCCTTCATTACTGAATTTTGGTCAGATGAAGCTTCAGGGCCTGAACTTGTTAAAGCCACGCCACCTAGCTTCCTCTGCCATACTCAGGATAGACTTTTTAAGAAAGGTGGAGGGCTAGCAGTAATTTACCATCACTCGCTGATACCTACCTTCATTAAAGCATCCAATCAGTCATGCGAGGTACTGTCAATCAACACTCAAATTTCGGATCATGATACATTCAATGCTATCACCCTGTTTCGACCCCCAGGACCCAGGGGTGCCTTTTTAGATTCCATAGGCTCCCTGTTAGAGGATGGACTATGTAATAAGTACTTTACAGTGCTGGGTGATTTCAACTTCTATCTGGAAGATCAGATTGATCCAGACAATGTGAAACTTCAGCAGATTTTCAGTGGAGATGATCTTAGGCAGCTAGTGCTAGATCCCACTCACTCTGCTTGTCATACATTGGATGGTATCTTTTCTAACAACCCAAATCTCGTTTATTCCAATGCAGAACAGCTTACCTGGGCTGATCACTCGGCGGTTCTCTTCGAGCTTAAACAAGCCACGCGCAGTACGCATAAACCCTTAATCAAGGCAGTGTTGACGACAAGAGCTTGGAAGAACATTGACAATGCTGCCCTTGATCATATTTATTTATTTATTTTATTTATTTGCGGGTTTATATAGCGCTATGAATAAACTCCCGAAGGGGTATCTCCGCGCTAAAGACAACCGGTATGAAACTGATGATGGAAGCAAATGCAAATAAAAATACAGTGAAACTCCTATGAACCAGCAAGTGATGATTAGAATAAACTAAACAGAAAGGTTTTCAAAAATTTCCTGAATTGGAGGTGGTTATGACATTGTCTTAATGGAAGCGGGAGTGAGTTCCAAAGACTGGGGCCTACTACGGACAGAGCCCTGCCACCTAGCCTAGATTTAGTAATTTTAGGGACACTTAGTAACAACTGGTCACTGGATCTGAGGGCCCGGGAAGGGACATAGGGAACACATTTTCTGGCAAGGTATTCTGGTCCCAATTGATTGAGGCCCTTGTGAATGATGCAGCAGGTCTTAAATTTCACTCGTAGGCGTATTGGTAACCAGTGGAGTTTGTGGAGTAGTGGTTTTGAGGGGGTCCTGGGGGGTGCATTTAGCACCAGCCTGGCTGCTGTATTTTGCACCACCTGTAGACGATCCAAAACCTCCTCATTTGCACCTGCCAGAAGACCGTTGCAATAATCAAGACGGCTTATGATCAGTGCCTGAACTAAAGTTTTCCTGTAGGTGTCAGGGAGAAAAGGAAAAATTCTGCGGAGGAGACCAATTACATGGAAGCAGGATCCTACAGTGATGTTAACATTTTGCTTCATGGTCAGCTCCGGCTCCAATCTGACTCCTAAGTTCTTGATTATTGCTTTGGGTTCAGGAACTGGGCCCAAATCGGGAGGCCACCAGTCGGGAGACCATTGGACCCTGGCTTCTCCGAAGAGCATCACCTCTGTCTTTCCAACATTGCATTGGAGAAAGTTGGACAACATCCACCTTGCAACTGCCTTCATCCCATCGGAAAATGATTGAATAGTTTCCGGGGTAAGTTGTTTAAAGGGGAAGAGCAGCTGCGTATCGTCCGCGTAGGACACTGGGTGGAATCCAAAGGCTCTGGTAACATCTGCCAAGGGAGCCACATAGATATTAAATAAAGTCGGGCTCAAACAGGAACCCTGCGGGACTCCCTTGGTAATGTTAACCTCTTCCGACCTGAACTCACTCATGGTGACAGATTGGGTGCGGTGGGAGAGGAAGCTCTTAATCCAATCCAGGGCCCTACCCCCGATTCCACTCACAGACAGTCGTTCGATCAGGATGGTATGAGAAATCGTATCGAACGCTGCCGATAAATCTAGTAGCACCAGGATAACAGAGTAACCCCTGTCCTGGTACAGCCGCAGATCGTCCGTTATCGACAGCAAGGCCGTTTCAGTACTGAATTTTGGCCTGAAACCTGACTGTGATGGATCGAGGCTACCAGATTGTTCTAGGTAGGTGGACAGATGTTTGTTGGTGTGCTTTTCAAGAATCTTCCCTAGAAATGGCAAAAGGGAGATGGGCCTCAGGTTAGACATGTTGGTCCAGGGAATAGATGTATTCTTCCTAATAGGTCTAACTAGGGCTTTTTTCCAGCACTGTGGGACAACTCCAGATGTAAGTGAGAGATTCACTAGACTCTGAACATCAGGGCCTAGTGTATTCCCTAGCGGCCCCATAAGTCTGGCAGGGAGCAAGTCCGCAGGGCTGCCACTTTTAATATCGGTGAACAGTTTCTGGACCTCAATTAACGATATTTCAGGAAATTCGTCAAAGGAGTAGATATTGGTGGGTGCTGTCTGTCTTAGAGTGTAGTTATCCTGGCTACTTATGACAGAACTAAGTGCCTCTATTTTATTATAAATGGCATCTATTTTTTCAGAGAAAAAACAGGAGATGCTATCACAGAGGTGTTGTGAGGCCATATCTGCGCTTTCACAAGCTATGGGTTTCAGGAAAGTGTTGACAATCTGATATAGCACTTTAGAGTCATTGCCAGCTGCTTCCAACTGAGCAGTAACATGGTTTTTCCGTGCTGATCTTATGGCTTTATGATAGATGTTCAGGTTCTTTTTGTAATTGATTTTATCTTCCTCTAAGGAGGATTTCCTCCATGTTTTTTCCGATTTTCTGGTCAGACGTTTAAGGTTACGTAGTTCCTCTGAATACCAGATCTCTTGTTTCCTGGCAAGGCTATTTTTAAAAGTCTTTATCAGAGCAATTTGTTGCACTGCGGCACTAACTGCACCGTCCCAATTTGAAAGGGCAATGTTAATGTCATCTGTGCAAGCAGTAGAGGGAGGGAGATATTTCTGTGCAAAAGTAATGTTATTTATTTTGTGCCACTGTCTACGTTTGGACGGAATATGCATGTGAGAGTTAGGTGAGGGGTCAGTCATCGGCATAGAAAACTCAAGTAAGAAATGGTCCGTCCAAGGATATTGTTTAGGTACACTTCATTTAATACCAGGGAAGTTAGATATTATTAAATCCAAGGTATGTCCTGCTTGGTGGGTAGGCCCACTATTGCATAGATTTAATCCTAAGAAGGAGATATCGGTTAGGAAGGACTGTGCGTCACTATTAGTCTCTTCCTCACTATGAATATTAAAATCTCCAAGCAATAGGAATTCTTTATCTTGGCATACATGAGGTGCCAATGCTTCCACTAGCTGTTTAGACATGTTTTTTAGTGGACCTGGCGGGCGATAAACTAATGCTCCTTTCTTGCTATGTTTAGAGGATGAGCCAATCCTAAAAATCAACATTTCAAAAGTCGGATTACAGCACTGATCAATGATTGAAACTGAAATCTCAGTTTTAAAAACAATTGCTATTCCCCCCCCAATTTTTTTAGGTCGATCTAATCTGACAATCTTATAACCCTCCGGTATTCCAAGGGTGATGGCGGGGGTGGAGTGGGGTTTAAGCCAGGTCTCTGTTAAAAAGCAAACATCTGCTTTATATGTGGAAATAAGGTCCCAAACCTCGAAAGAGTGTTTGACTAAAGATCTAACATTACACAACAAAAACTTTCCTCCCTGCTTCAGTACTGTAAAGTTTTTACTGGGACATTGTTGGGGGGAATGCTTAATCGTCTGAAATTGTGTACGACAAGTTATACAAGAAAAAGGTCCTTCAGGGAGACAGTGAGGTGGTAGCTTACAGACCGGAGTTAACAATGTAGGACGTAAGCATCGTAAGGCCTGGGAGGAGTAGGAAAGCCTACATACCTTAGCCGTCTCAGATGGAGGTGCCATGGCCCCTGGTCCCGTCCAGTCGCGGACGGGCGCAGACGGGCTTCTCTCTGGCGCGTCTCAGGCGCTTCGCTGCGCGCTAGCTGTGACGAGGGGGCTATATACCCTCAAGGTGCAGCAACTAGAGCGCTGACCGCTCTGACAATGCGGAAGTGACCTGGCTTTGCCTGACCCGCCCTCCGCTCAACGGCACTGGTTGCCGAGTCGGACCGGGGCGGGCAGGACGGCAAATCGAGCCCAGGCTATTCACAAGTGATTTTTACTGTTTAAACACATTAGCGTGTAGCGTTTGAAAATGCCTGATTAAACTTTTAAAATACGGCGCTTCAGTAAAATTTGTGGATAAAATCTGATTCTCAATCTCAATACTGTATTACATCACAGTTGTTAATGACATTAGCTACACAAGTCAGAACTCGATACCTGGGCGTCAGCGGGTCAGGGAGACACTCTCACCGTCCTCCCTACCGCAGTTCACCGCCTGTTCCTCTGATAAAAAGCTCCCTCCCCACACCCTCCTCTGATGTAGATAGAGCTACAATCAACTATAATGACTGGATAGATTCTGCTTGTAAGAAACTGGCACCCAATAAGTGGTGCATTCCCAAGCGCTCAGCGCCCCCAGCCTCCTGGTATTCTGAAAGTCTAAAAAATCATAAACTAGACTGTAAAAAATTGGAGAGAGCCTGGAGGAGTGAGTATAATACCTCCAACAAAGAGGCTTACAAACAGGGTCTGGCTAGCTATGAGAAAGTGTTATGTGAAACTAAAAAGGGCCAATTTGGAGAACAAATTAGAATGGCCAGCTCTTCATCCAAAGTTCTGTTTAAAACCATCTCTACACTCACCACTGCCCCCAGCCCCAAAATAGAAAGTAGCCCCGAATTGTGCGAGGCTCTGGCTGCTTTCTTCCTACAAAAGGTTGAAAATATTTTCTCCTCTTTTACTCTTACTTCTAATGTTACCAACGAGGTGCCACCTTCTGTGAGCACCGAGCAGAATGAACGCCCCCATAGATTTGATCATTTCATTCAGTTGGAACAGCCTGGAGTTACCAAACTGATATCGGAGATACGGTCTGGCTCTCCATTAGACCCTTGTCCAGTCTCTGTGCTGAAAGCAGTCCCTAATATCATCGGGGAAGCGCTCACCCCTCTATTTGCTCCCATATTCAATAATGGTCAGTTCCCTAGCCTCTGGAAGAGAGCCTCCATCCTGCCTCTACTAAAAAAAATCTAATCTGGACCCCACAGACCCGAGCAATTATAGACCTATCTCTCGTCTTCCTTTCCCGGGTAAGATGATTGAGAAGGCCATGAATGGTCAACTCAGTCGGTTCCTTCAGTCCAATTCCCTGCTAGACACCACGCAGCTTGGCTTTCGTCCTGAACACAGTACCGAGCTGGCGTTAATAAAATCTACGGACGAGATTAGGGAGGCTTTAGATCAGGGTGGGGCTGCCATACTCATTATGCTGGACCTCTCGGCCGCATTTGATACGGTCCATCACAAAGTTTTGATGGTCCGGCTATCGGCGGTAGGCCTGGGACCTTTTGGAATCTTTTCTGGCTAACAGAATACAAACAGTGGATCTTGGCAGTGACAGCTCTAAGCCTTTTTCTCTTCCCTGTGGAGTTCCACAAGGCTCCTCGCTTAGCCCAACTCTATTTAATGTGTATGTCGTCCCGCTGGCAGTTCTGATTAGATCTTTTGGTTTCCAGCTAACCTCATACGCCGATGATACACAAATTGTGCTATCCATTCAAAAAGGCGCTGAGGCAGAGACCAGTTTAAAGTGCCACAACTGCATGCAGGCAATTGCTGCTTGGATGGCATCAAATTGCCTCAAACTCAATGCGGGGAAAACAGAGGTTATCCTCTTTGGGAACACGGCACACCTATGGACCCCTGACTGGTGGCCAGATACAATGGGCGCACTTCCAATGCCGGTGGATAGGGCTAAAAATCTTGGATTGATTGTGGACTCTAAATTGGCATATTGTGATCAGGTCAGCAAGGTCGTTTCCTCCTGTTTTCTCATCCTGCGTATTTTGCGCAAAATAAAATTCCTTCTTCCGGATGAAAGCTTGAAAATAGAGGTCACAGCACTCATTCTGTCACGTCTGGACTATTGCAACGGTCTTCATTAACATCCGGAAGAGACAATTGGCAAGGCTCCAGATTGTGCAGAATGCAATTGCCAGACTGCTACTAGGGCCCCCCAAGTTTGTTTATGTTAGGGCAGGACTTAGAGCCCTTCACTGGCTCCCTGTCAAATTCCGGATCCAGTTTAAGGCCATGTGTCTAGTCTTTAAGGCCCTTAATGGCTTTGGCCCCGATTTTCTCAAGCAATCCATTCAGTGGTATGTTCCGGGAAGAGCCCTACGTTCCATGCAAGCTAAACAAGTTTCTCCCCCCCGCATCAATAAACAGAGCTGGGGTGGTAAGAGTTTCCGGCATTGCGTCGCTAAAGCTTGGAACAGCCTTCCTTTTTCCTTAAGGAATTCGACAGAGCTGATTTCGCTTAGAAAAGGAGTAAAAACTTGGCTTTTTAGTTAACTGACTCCTGCCCAGTAGACTTGCCACAGTTTCTACAGTAGGTAGTGCATAGCGCCAGGACACCTCAGGGTAGCAGTGCGCTCTAAAAATCCCACTAACATTAACGGTCTATCACTTGTGCCAAACTCTAAATAAGTGAATTGAATGAATGGTTGGGGGTATTGCACTCTATTGTTCAAACTAAATTACTTGTACGATATGTGTGCTGCACTAGATTAGTGCCTGCAAAACTCCTATAGAACAATGAATATGGCCTGGGATCGCTAGATCACCAGGACTCTAGTGCGCACTACTGAATAGAATTTTTCAAAATGAAACAATTTTCAATGCGTATTTTTTCTTTTTGATTTATCACGAATTTAGTGAAAAAATTATTTGCATCAGTACAATTTATACATAAACAATAAGTAATCAAGCATCGAGTCTAATTAGGTGTCCTTTTCCTTTCTTCTTTCCTTTACATAGACCCCCGACGAAGGGGTGTAAACCCCGAAATGCATTGGGTTGTACAAATAACTGTGTTGTGTACTGATTGATTTATGAAATGTGTATGAGAAATTCATATTGATTACTTATTGTTTATGTATAAATTGTACTGATGCAAATAATTTTTTCACTAAATTTGTGATAAATCAAAAAGAAAAAATACGCATTGAAAATTGTTTCATTTTGAAAAATTCTATTCAGTAGTGCGCACTAGAGTCCTGGTGATCTAGCGATCCCAGGCCATATTCATTGTCAAAACTCTAAATAAGGCCATTTATCTCATTTTCCCCACACATTTAATATGCGATTAAGATATTCCAGTTTTATTGTCATCCATGCGTGATGCCACCCATCTGCTTCCACTGTCTACTTAAACATCTTCTACACATTTATGTGGTTATGCTATTAGTGAATTGCTTTGTGAAATTGACCACTTCAATATTTCCTGTGCTAGTTTTGACAGGGAAAGTGTAGACTTCACCACTGTTTGCTTTGCGATGCATCACTCCAATCTGAAACAATCTACTCTATGCCACTGCAGTCAGCACCACACCACACTGGGCCAAGTAATTCTATGCCAATGCACTCTATGCTATTGTACTCTAAGCCAACTGCTCTGCACCACTGTACTCTGTGCCACGATACTCTACAACACTTGACCCAGTGCACTATACGCCACTTTAGTCTACACTGAACCACTGCTTTCTATGTCGCTCTACTCCACGCCAATGAACTCTATGCCACTATGTTCCAGTCTATGCCACTGCACTCCATGCCAATGCAAGCAATGCCATTTTACTATACACCTGTGCACTCTTGACAGTCTACTCTGCAGTACTGCACTCTTTGCCACTGTGCCGTCTGCCACTGCACTCTACTCTGCACCACTCTATGCTGCTGCACTCTACCCTGCACCACTCCACACGAATGTACATCACTTCTCTCTGCGCTGCTCTACTCTGCAACATTGCTGTCTCCACCACTGACCTTTACGCCACTCTTATCTGCACCACTGCACTCTACTCGAACACATTCTACTCTAAAACAACATACTCTGTCACTGCACTCTATGCCACTCTATTCCACTCTGCGCCAATCAATGTCACTCTACTCTATTCTGCACCGCGGCACTCCACACCACTTTAACCAAAACCAATACACTCTACACCACTGCACTCTATGGCATGCTACACTGCACTGTACGCCACTATACTGTACAATGCTCTACTTTAAGCCACTGCACTCTACGCCACTCTACTCTGCACCATTGCACTCTATGTCACTTTACTCTGCCCCACTCTACTCCACTCCATCTAAACCAATGCACTGTATGCTACTACACTCTACTCTGCACCACTGCATTCTATGACACTGCATTCTACTCTGAAACAATGTACTTTTTGTCACTGCACTCTATGCCACTCTATTCCACTCTGCGCCATCGCATTCTAACCACTCTACTCTGCACCACTGAACTCTATGCCACTGCACTCCACACCACTTTACTCAAAACTAATAAACTCTGCACCACTGCACTCTACACCAAGCTACACTGCACTACATGCCACTATACTCTGCACCATTGCACTCTATGTCACTTTACTCTGCCTTACTCTACTTCACTGCACTCTCCAACACTCCACTCTACTCTGCAACACTGCACTGAACTCTACGCCAATCTACTCTATGCCTCTGCACCACTCTCTTATACACTACTACACTCTAAGCAAGGCTAATGTACTTTGTGCCCCTGCACTCTACTACACTTTACTCTACACTTCTCTACTCTGCACCACTCTTCGCTATGCCAGGGCACTCTATCCCACTCTTTTATGCACCACTGTACCCTTTGCTCTGCATCTCTCCAATCCAGGCCATTCTACTCTGTGCCGCTCCACTCTACACCACATTACTCTGCAACACTGCACTCTACGCCGCTTTACTCTGTACTCTACACCAATGGACTCTACACACTACTCTCACTCTACCTTGCAGCACTCCACTCTACCCTTCACCACACAACGCCAATTCACTCTACACAATCTACTGTACACCACTGCACTCTACACTGCACCACTCTTCTGCACGAAACTGCACTCCAAGCTAGTGCACTCTACACCACTTTACTCACAACCAATGCCATCTATGCCACTCCACTCTGCTCTACGCTACTCAACTCTAAACCTTTCCACTCTCCTACACTACTCCACTCGATGACAATCTACTCTAAAACGCTCCACTCCACTCACAGCAACATCCTCTACACCACTCCTCTTTGCTCTACACCACTCCACAACACTATATGCCACTAAAACAGTCTACTCCTCTCTGACACTCTACTCCAGCCTACGCCCTTCCACTTTACAATACTCTACTCCCTCCACAACTCTGCACAACACTCAATGTGACTCCATACCACTCAACTCTACTCAGCACACTCCACTAAATAACACTCCACTGTACTCCACTTTACGACACTGCATGCCACTCTCCTTTACCCCACTAAGTTTTAGCCATACTGAACAATAACCACACCACTGAACAACATGGCTAAAACATATTGGCAAAGTCAATAGCTCTTGCATAGGAGAGACCTATTGGCTTTGCCAATGCTTGTTCAACCTACTGCCTCAAGTATTTTTACTATATTTCTTATGCAGTGGTCCATGTCTGGCTCCAGATTAAGCTCTTTTCCAAACTGCAACCAGATATTCTGCTTCTACTTGCGATATAATGTATTTATTGTAGGTCTTCAGTCGAAGTCTTGCACCTCTTTTCTATTCTTGGGATCACCACCGTTGCTGTGTTTGGTTTAAGGAATACCTCGATTGCTGTAGAATAGTATGTACATGAGTAGTGATACCGCCTAAGCTGAGGAGTTCTAGTTTCTAACATAAAATTTACACTCTCTTGTTCTGTATTTATTTGTACCTCAAATGTCAACTGCCCTTTGATAATATGATTTTCATTTGAAGCAGAAGATCTACTTGGGTAAAGCACAATGTCTTCTTGATGTGAATGCATTTCTATTGCTTACTAAATGATGCCTTTCTCTTATTACAAAATGTGTACAGCTGGATCTTCTGTCACTGGTGCAACCTCGGAGTCCTCACTTAGAAAAATTCCTTTTCCATACGCCCCCTGCATCTGAAACTCCTGTGGGGTTGGTGGAGGTATTTTTCTATTTAGTTTCTTTTGTAAACTGGTTTCATTATTTCCAACTGTAAAACAAAACTTGTCAACTGTATACATTGCAGAAAAGACACCACAAAATACTTTCACAAGTGCGACAGGTAAGTCTGCAACATGAGTGCTAAGCCGTCCACCAGAGCTTCTAGGATGCTATAAATCTCATTTTCCCTTATGAGGGAGAATCGTCACTCAATTGCCTCTCACAATCCTGATCGCCGATGTGCAGTTCTCGTTCCATTAACGAAGGCTCTGAGGGAATACGGCTATCGCAACACTGTCCGTAATATGCTCTCCAGCTACTCAATACCCTTTCAAACTTTAAGAAGCAACCACTTGACTCTTTGTTTTAAACTGTCAGTGTATTCTCTTGATTATTTAATCCCTAGGGGCTTTGGGATTTTTATGAGTCAAGTGCCTCTTCAAAGCTCTGCTTCTTTTTAAGTCAGATAGCTCTGCGTTGCACTTTAAAAGAAAATGTTTTAATTCTCCTGGGCTCAATAACTTCTTCTGTTCTGCGATTATTGTATTGACTTTGATGGCTGAGCTCTCAGAGTTGGAGCTTGATCTTATTCTGAAGCAGAGTTTGATATTCTTGAGTCCAATATTCTTTCTTTTGATTCCGAAATGGATTGTGCTCTGAAGACGCGTTAGATGATTTGTCCCCATTCCCTATCTCGATGATGCTCTGAAGTAGAGTCCAAAGAATCTTATCTGTGCTTTCGGCTTTGAATGTTCTTAGACCATTTATCCCTGTCCTTACGCCCTCAATCACTTTCAGATGTTGGATCATGCATTTTGAATACCTCCTTATGTTTGTTTGGATCAGAAAGATGCATCGGCGTATCAATGCCTTCAGCATAACGTTATTTAGAAATAATCTATTTTTGTTTGTCAACCTTTGATTTTATTTCTTTAGTAAACATCTTGCCATCTGCTTTGTAGATTTAGGGTCTTTTTGTTCAGTAAAGCTCTTTCAGATGCCTCTTTCTAGGACTTCTGATGTAATAACCTGAAGTTCAGAATACACTGGTGTTCCACTAAGGAATGTCTTCTTCATCCAAGAAACCCGTGGGGCCGGTTATTTCTGTTTCTCTAACACAGAGTGTGCCATATCCCATTTTCCAAGTGTGCCAGGATAAACTTTTCTCCATAAAATTACAGTTTTAGGATTGAAAGAGGATCAAACATTACAATCCTTTGACTAATGGTCTCCTGGGAGGCATAACATACATACAAACATACAGGGCGTTTGTCGTTTATTCTTAAATTTCGATTGCAGTTGGGGCAGAATTTAAAAAGCATGCTCAGTTCTGTCATGGCTTTGAGGAGGCTCCAAGACAACACCCCGTCTCCAAACACTCTCCAACCTAGTCACAATTGGTCTTTGTCGGGAACTTGGTCAGTGCACCTCTGAACCCAACAGCATAAAAAAAGAATGTAAGATGGAGTACATGTACAGGGGCATTGTGGGCTTACAGTCAACGTCAAGAGGAGTCATACAACTCCAACCACGGTGTCGCCCCGAAGGAGAACAAAAAAGGTATACTACTTCAATTACTCTGGACCCAACTACTTGATGGCAAAAATGGCACCATACAAGTTTTACCATTCAGAGACCTTGATTAGCTTCTCGTGTGTTGTACTTTTTGGCACACCATTGTACATGGTTCAGTGCTGAAAAGGAAAACTCTCCAAATAAGCGAATGTCTTTCACACTGAGTTTTTAAAGACATGTTGAATCTTGGAACTCATTGCACCTTCTGCTTTTCAATTATGGTATTGTATCAGTTTCAGCGATTCCCCAACTGGTGGATTTTTGCACTCTATATGTAACTGGTAAAACCTGGTGCAATTTTTGTGGGTGAATGCGGCACATTCTAAGTTTGCACAGCTCGAAAGTGGGAAAACAATTGGCTTTACTGCAATACTTCTCAGCTGACTGATCTCAATGAACATTGCACCTACAAACAGAAATACTTAAGACAATAGGAACAGATAAAGAATTATTTTCTTACCCTCTTCTTTAGGACAGAGAAAGTGGCAGCGCATCCAGTACAGGTAGCTGAAAAACAAAGGACCACACAACATAAGAGACAATGTCTCATCAATCGTTTTGAATAAATATAGGAATTAAAGAGGCAGGCCAGAGCAATACAAAACAACAATTGAAAGCAGAAGAAAATTGATTAAAATATATGAACATCATTCCTAACCAGCAATGATTTACTGTACGTAGAAGATATCAGAAGACTATTTAAGATTCTGTACAATTAAAAAAAATAAAACCTATTGCACTACACATTTTTAAATTATCCAATTACAGGACAGATTTTTACAAGGAGAGATGAAGGCAGACTCGTCAACATCAACGTTTTTTGGTCAAGTGTACTAGCCAGGATCAGAACCCAGGTCACTAGCATTACACAATCAGCAACTTAGTCAGAACAATACATCTGTACTCAAATAAAGTGCACTAATGACATGTTTAAAACAAACACATGATATTATTTCAAACTAGAATATTGCTATTTTCATTACGATTCCAACAGCTCAACAACTAGGGGCAGCAGGATCGACATAAACAGAGTATTATAAGATCAAAGCAGTGTGGTGACAGGTAAGCCAACATAAGATAGTCCAGATTTTATTATTTAAAAGAAAAAAAACATATTTTCCTTTCTTTGAAGGCCGACAGGAAGCACTGCTTTCGGTTTCAAACGATTTCCATTTAGTATATGCAGTGAAGCAGATGGTACTGTTGGCATGGCTAGTAGCATAGTAAGCACTACAATCTGTTATACTGCATGCAAAAGACAATAGTACTTCTACCATGCAGACAGCTTTGTAGCCACTGGTATTAACCATTGCAGTCAAAACAAATACCCAGGAAGGATGACAGCATACTAATGAATCTCGGTCCCACTTCAAAAGCACAGTATGAAACGAGTACAATTCACTTCTAGATGTCCCTGTTCACAATGACTTGAAGTAACAGCTGCTGTGTTTCTCATAGACTCAACCATACCTAGGATGTGTAGCAGTGATGGATTAGACCAGAGTGAGACCATTGGTAGCGTTTTGGAGTTAGCGTGAACCACTGTTGGAAAATGTACCAAGGGCATTGGTGGAATCTCCTATCCCTCTAGAATCTAGTGAATACACTAGGATGGCAGTGTCATGAACAACTAGGTTGAGAGTTACTCTATAACACTTCATGGTAGGTTAGCGCTTTCAGATGCAGAATCTTCCTTTTGTGTTTAGGTCTTAGTAAAATGTGGGAAAATGTTTAAGCTATAGTAAGTTGAGGGGCGGCAGCCAAATTCTAGCCAAAATAGACTTTTTAAAATATATCTGCAATGAGACCTTTTACTCACTGGCTTTGTGGACATGCCCTTAAAAACAGCTTGCCTCATGCAAGAGCTAGAGTCGAATGCAAGCAGGAGGAGTTGGGTGTTGGACAAGCTGTACAAGACTGACAGTGAAAGAAGGAACCCATAGGAGGACTTAAGCTACCACCATGGTGCACCTAGTGGCGTCACTAGAAAAAACTCGGGGTCCCGTAAATCACAGCAAGGACAGATGTAATGTACTTCAGCTCTTGTTGCAATGAGTTAGAAACATCACAATCAGTGAAATGATTGTTCGGGATCCCAAAGCCCGATACTGAGAGGAAGTCGGACCAACGGTGCTAAAGTGTCTCTGGGGGCAGTAAAAGTTTGGTCTGAGAAGGAAGTACTGGGTGCCTGGCACCAATTCTCTGAAGTACCTACCACCTTTTATACATAGCAAGTGAGAAAGAACTCCATAAAGAGAGAAGGCTATTGGACAGGACATTTGCTTCCTCATTGACAGACAGGGAGTATGGTACTATGCATTATTTTCAAGTCCCGCATACTCACAGACAAGACTCCTCTAAAGATACAATTCAACATTTACAAGGGACAGGGTCGCTCTTACTCCACAAGAACACCAGATGATCCAAAGAAACATGTGTTCGAAAGGAAAGAACCAAGAATTAGTGCAATACATAGAACGTCATGCATCTAGGCCTCATTTACGCAACCTTACCATGTTTGCTGCATGGACTGAGCTGAAAGGAGGAGATCCAGGGGCTTTTGTGTTACTTTACCAGCATAGCAAAGTAGTATCCTAAACAAACATCTAAGTAAACTGTAACTGACTAGAATATGTTCATATTCTAAAATGTTAGCAGTAGGATGTTAACTTTCGGAAAAAGAAACTCTCCTTTTATGTTACTAGGCAAACCTTGAACTTCACAAACTGAAAAAAAAGTTTCAAATTCCAAGCCACCCCATTCCGAATACAAAGTAGCACACTTTAGCAGATCTTGTGTTTTTTATTAGAGGTTTCCAAAAGGAAAATAAATCAAATAGGGCGTGGCCTAAAGCAAGATGTCAGTTGCTCGATTTTAAACCGTTGCATGCTCATGACGAGCTCAGCTCGTCATGAGGCACGGTTGAGCTGCACTCATGACGAGCTGAGCTCGTCACAGCCGTTGGAGCGTTCGCACGCTGGGATAATTATCCTGCTGTGCTGAACGTTCTAAAACGGGTGTGATCGTGACGAGTGCCTCATGACGAGCCCCCGCAGGGAAGAGGGAAGAGGTTAAACCTGGTTGGTGACGCTAAAGGGAAGATTAGGGATACTGGGTGACACCGTGGTGGTTAACGTAGTTTGCTACAAGTGTCCTGGAGCCTATCCTACTATGGCTCTGCAAACCAGGCCAAGTCAAAATTTCCGCACTTGATTCTCAGGGTAGAGGGCAAACCGTCATATGCTTTTTTGGGAGGTAGAGCAGGGGAACAAGAGCTCAAGAGTCAACAGTCAACCAACAGACACAATAACTTAATTTTCAGTCCAGTGGCTGTCTTCATTTTAAGTAAAATACTTTTAATCACACAGCAATACAAATGCAATTCAATCAGGATGGCACCCCTGGTTATGATCTCCAGTGGTCGTAACACCCACCCAGTACTCTCTCCTACCTGTATGATCCTATTCATTATAGTCTCCAATATTTTGTTACAGAAGCATGAATTAGACACAGATCCAGACTAGCTTATGCTGACCCCACAGATTCAGATGTGGGTTAAAGTCTGTGCGTTACAGTCTTTCGGGTCTGATCAGAGGTAGAGGCCCACATTATCTGCTTGTTGGTTCTACAGCAGTGTGAGAAGCAGATCAGGAGAAACCCAGGTTTTTAGTGTGCGTAGCAGCCTTCCTTCCGAACAGAATTTGCAAGACAAATGCAGCTTGGTGGGCACGGTCTGATAGTCACTGTAACTCCGGCAGTTGCGGACCCTCAACTAGCTGAATGTAATCGGGTCCTACAACAAGGCAATTGCGCCAACCATTGGGCTGATTAGACAATGAGAAAGTGCCTCTACATCAGCAGCACTGCGGCTTGTTAATCTGCCGACAGAAGCTACACCAGATCATGGCATGCAGCAGCTACTAAGCAGACACAATGGTTTGAATTTGAGCAGTTGTTGGATATGGTTCTCAGCAGGAACCTCAGGAGTAACGAGAGGACCCACTCACAGCAGCGGGTGCTCCAGATTTTGCTCTCCCAGGTTGTTTGCTTTCTATACGTGTTCTTCATGCAGGTTATACATTGGATTTCTCCTTGCTAACAGTCTGTCCTTGTGGAGTGCCAGGGAGCAGTCACGCTTGCTGCATCTCTCTTGTCACAGGACAGGCCCTGGAACTCATATAGTGAAGGACAGGCCAAGGTTTCTGAGCACATGCTTGATAAGAATGATGGCAGGGCCAAAATGAAAGTTCAGGATATCATTTTCACAAGCAGCCGGGAACTTTGGCCAGCAACACAAGCCCATTTACCATGCAGTGGACATTCCTGTCCCAACACTAATTTTTGTATCTCCCACAAGTTGCCAAAAATCATTATCTGCAAAACTGGTTACTTTACAGTGCTTGGAGCTTCACAGAAGCTGCTTTGTGCTGCTCCTGCTCGTGCTTCCTAACATAATTTTAGTGCTGCCGTGCTGGCAGCAGACTGGGAGTGGGTTGGGCCTCAAGGTTTCAGAGCTTGGGCCGTAGCGTACCAGCCCGTACATGAAGAGACACTGTCGAGGACAGCAGTGGAGGCTGGGCATCAGACAGGTAGCCAGCAGTGGAGGCTGGGCTTCATTCAGTCAGTCAGCAGTGCCTGACACCTTGATTCCCATTCCAGGACATCAGTGATGAAGGAGTGCAGGAGCTGCTCCAGTTGGTTCCTCAAGAAGTTAACCTAGTCCAGGAGCTTGAGGCTCGGTCCCAGACAGTGCACAGAATAATTGCCCCAGTGAATAAGGTGAAAAAAACTTTACATGGCCAATGTACAATCCCAGACTTTTCCTGCGTGGTGTCTCACTCATCACTTGAGAACACCTACTGCTTTTGTGCTGCCTCTATGGGCAGTGTATAGGATACACTTGCCTCCTCCCCTCCTGCTTACTTAAAGCAGGAAGGGGCTTCGATGCGCCAAAGGCAAGCCCTTCTGCGCCTGTCCGCGCCAGACCTCCGCCAGCCAGGACCCCTGCCTGTCCAATGTAATCAGGCAAAGGTAGAGATATATTTTTCTAAGACCGTGTATATCATCATGGCAAAACTATGCTACTTCAGTTAAGAACTTAAAGCATTACACATACCTTCTGCTACTTCTAAACTGAAAGGGCAGCTAGATAGGGAGGCATATATTGCCTCTCCTGCGGCAGGTGAATGGTTGGAGGTATTGCACTCAGTTTATTTGGTTCAACTGTTAATCCGATATGTGTGCTACACTAGATTAGTGTCTGCTGCACTACGTAACAATGAATATGGCCTGGGATCGCTAGATCATCAGGACTCTAGTGTGCACTACTTGTAGAAAAAGTTTTTCAAATGAAACATAATCCATACATACTTTCACTGTTATGCTTTATCGTAGATTTAGTGAGAATTATTTGCATCAAATCAATTAATTCATATACAATTCATTATCAGCGATAAAAGACTTATACACATTTTGAAACTCAAACAATATACAACACAGTTATTTATGAAACCCAATGCATTTCGGGGTTAGTACCCCTTCGTCGGGGGTCTATAATAAAAGGAAAGAAAAGAAAAGAAGAAAAGAAAGGAAACCAAATTAATCTCAATGTGTGTGTTGAGATCTATATTCGATATCGAGAGGAATATAAAATGCTCTTACCTAAATAACTGTTTCATACGCGGTTGCGTATAAAGTGAAACTTTGGTGATATCTATATTAAATCATACACTAGTTAGTATACAACTAGAGCTTTAGAAGAACGTTGTGTTTTAATTAATGTTCTGAAAAGTACCTTAATTCCAGATTAATGGAAGCCTATTTGGAAATGATTACAAAAGTGAAAACAATGAGAATATAATACTATAAAGCTTATGAGTTATAAACCATACGGTTATATGAAGGACATGGGTCCAGTCTCAAATCTCACCTGTGGTTATTTCAGGTCAACTGTAACTTTCTGGAACCTAGTAGGACAGAGCAATAAATGCGTTCATATTTATTGCCGCTTTTGGGCGTTAGAAAGTAAATAACGCGTTCGCTGTTATGCGATCTGAAAAGAAATTACCTGCGAGCCTTTAGTCAATTTCACGAGGTCTCGCTGCAAATCGGCATTTTCCCATTCTATAAAAAAAGGGGGAGTATCGAGTTTCAGTGTTAGGTTGTTAAGATTAGCAACCTTCATATTATTGGGCCGTTGGCAGAGAGTATCTTACCGGGAAAAGCGGGTGAGGCGGCGTTGAAACGGCGACTCTCCTAGATGTCGATACCGATGCGTCTGTGATGTTGTCAGTCCTTTTTCTAACTAGATTGGTAAAACCCGACATAGAGAACGGACTACGACGCTAGATGCGGGCAGCCATGTTTGAACAGGATGCTAACTGTGGTTACTAAATGCCGAGTACGACTCGGGTATTATTGTTTAGAATGAAAATAAACGCATTTATAATTTAAGAGAAGAGAAAAGGGGTGAAAAAAATGATACAAGAATTTTAGACAACCGTATTAGCATCATAAAAAAACATTTTGGTATGAAAGCTCTTTTGAGTAAATATGGCTATTGCAACAATCAATGATTTTCATATAGTGTGGAACCATATAAACATCAATCAAAAAAAACATTTAGGGTGAAAGCAGTCAATTAACAATGAATTACAGTGATGTTTAAGATTTAATTTACAGTCTCAGTTAAAGCCCACTTTGCTAGGTATTTCCCTATTGAGGTGTCAGTTGCATATTATGTGGAAAACTTTTGTGTTATAGGAAACATATCATTTCCAGTTTATCATTTAACCCGTCTGGGATCAAGGTCTGTAGTCTACGAATCCATTATGTTTCACGCCTAAGGAGAATTTTAGCATTATCAACACCTAATCGTTGTGGGATTTGTTCTATGATTTGAAAACGAATCTGCGCTATGGTGTGTGCTTTTTCAACCCAATGCCGTGCCAATGGTGATGTTATGTTTTTATTTCGGATCCTGCTCTTATGTTCCGCCAAGCGTATTTTTAATTTCCTGTCGGTTTTACCCACATATAATAGTCCACATGGGCATTTTATGGAGTAAACCACGTGTTCTGCATTGCAATTTGCCGAGTGTCTTAGACTTATCTTTTCTCCTGTTCTTGGGTATGATAACGAATTACCAAGAATTGCATTATTGCAATTTTTGCAATTATAGCACTTAGTTGTGCCCTTAGGAGTAGGTGTATTGAGCTCAATGTCATCTGTTCTGTTCAGTATTTCTTTGAGATTCCTAGACCTCATATATGCAAAAAGAGGTTTTTGCTCATATAGTTGTTGGAAGTCACTTTCCATTTGTAAGATTTCCCAGCGTTTGGTTATAGTTCTTTTTATTTCTCTTGTTGCAGTGGAATACTTTGAAACAAATACCATTCTCTTATTTTCTGTTTTGATCTTTTTTTGTAAAAGTTCAGTCCGTGGTATTGTTTTGACTTTATCCATTTGCATGTTGATCAGTTTTTCTGGATAACCTCTATCGAGGTAACTTTGTTTTTGTTGTTCAAGACTTCTGTTGCATTGTGCTTCATTGGATGATATCCTTTTAATTCGCATAAATTGTGAGACTGGAAGGTTGTTTTTCAAAGTGGTTGGATGGAAGCTTCCATATTGAAGTGAGGTGTTTCTGTCCGTAGGTTTTTTGTATAATTGCGTGACAATTGTTTTACCCTCAATTTTAACTTGAACATCCAAGAATGGTAGTGTGGTGTTACTCATTTGACTTGTGAATTTAATCCTGGGATTCACTAAGTTCAGACTATCAATGTTCTTCTGTAGATCTTCACTTGTTTTCTTCCATATCAAAAAGATATTGTCAATGTATCGTTTGTAGTATAGGATGCCAGTTTGCCAGGTGATGTCTTCCAGTATATACTCCAGTTCAAGTTTAGCCATAAAAATGTTTGCATAAATACATGCACCAGGAAAACCCATGGCTGTACCGCTTAACTGTGTATAATACGCATTTTGCCAAGAAAAATAGCTATTATTTAAGCAAAATTCCAATAGTTGCAGGATGAGGTATTTGGTTTCTGTAGATTTGTCCGTTCTCAATAATGCCCATTCCATAGCCTCTAGGCCGAGTTTGTGAGGGATCGATGTGTACAATGACACAACATCGATGGTGCACAGTATTAAATTTTCTTCTGCCTCCAGATTGAGAGAGTTCACGCTTCTTAAAAAATGCGAAGTGTCCTCCAAATATGTGGCAGGCACACAAATGACCGTTAATGAGCTTATGACTCACTTAACTTCTCAAGTAAAAAATGTTAGGAAGTCCTCTGAAATCCCCAAACAATTAAAATCCCTTTATCTCAATGCTCGATCAATACCTAAGCATGCGTTGGAAATATGGAGTCTTCTTGATTCTGAAAAGCCTGACATCTGCTTTATAACGGAAACATGGCTCCATAAACAAGCCTCTTCTGACGTAGCCATCGCATTTCTGCTAGAATTGTGGAAAATTAATACGGTTTGGTGAACATTATCTGCGCCATCTTCCCTTTGCCCCGATGCCACACTCTTTGTCGCACACCCCCTCCACTTTAGCTGCCTTGATCAGAACCACCCTCTGCACACCCCTGACCCCCAGCACGGCTCTTCACCCTCACAAGCACCCCCACGCACTGATCACCCCCGCTCTCACACGCCTTGCGCGTAAGCGGCAGCCATTTTGAGCACCATGGCCCCTCTGCCCCTAGCTGATAGCCAGCGCGTCTCTCACTCTCTCTTAGCCCCGCAGGCATCCCCCGCATGCTGACGACCCCCCCCCCTCGCTCTCATATGCCTCGGGTCATAAACCCCTCTTCAGCGCAGCTCTGCCTCGGAATCCCATCCTGTTCCCAGCGCGACACCTCCCTTCACCCCTTTCATGGTCCCAAGTCCTTTGATACAAACCCCCTTTTCCTGTGTGCCCGTTTGTCTCCCTTGTTCCCAGGCCGCCACCTGGCCCTGCGGATACTGTTTATCACACCCCGTACAGTAGGAAGCTTCCCCCTATCAAAGGACCCTCGAGTCGGTCGAACACCCTTCACCCCATGAGATCCGATCAACCCCACACATTCCGTGAATCGGCGGAATGTCCAGCTGCGCGATAATCATCACCTGTTGTGACCGGGGTGGGGATTTCAACTGTAAACGTGTGGGAACGGGCTTGAAGCGGGGATTCCTAGGATGCCTTTCCGTACATCAAAGTATTGACAAATATGTGTTTCATGTAATAAAGCAATAAACCTGTGTATAAGAGGCCAGGCCTCAGAGATGCGGTTAGAGCACCTCGTGACGATACTTGCTGTCCGAATTGATGTGTTCTCCTCCGGAGAGAATAAACCCTCGTTTCCTGCCTTTCAGTCTCCAGCGCCTGCTTCTTCATTAATTAATATTTTGTGGGTAATAGAGGCGACACCGCCGGGCAACACAAAAGGGTCTTTGGTCACTGGTTGTCTAGCTACCCTTTTACAATTGGCGTCCCAAACGTGGGGCCCATCAGCGACTTGTGGATCCAGTGGGAGAGGTCCTGACGACAGAGTGAACGACTGCAACGATCGGGAGGTACCCTGTCCGATAGACCCTCGTCTGACAGCCGATCATCCGAACTTCACTGGTTCCGAACAGACCTCTCTCGAGTGATCTACGGTCCTGACTGGGAACCATCAGGAGTGCCGCGAGGATTACGAAGAAAAGAGGACGATCGGGCGCTGGATTCGGAAGACAAGAAACTGTCCATACGGTCCGGGTAAGGTCGTGTAGACACGACGAATTAAGAAATTGTTTGATTGATTGTAAAAAAAAAAAAATACTAGTATTACCCTTTGTTAATTTATTTGGAGTTTCGCTGTCGGCAAACGGAGAAACAACCGGCTCTCCCTTTGCAAACAGTGAAGGATAGGTAACGCACCCGTCGTACCTGTCTTTCTCCCCCACTGATCAATTGCCCCTCCCCATTGATTAACTGTTACGGATTGTTTTCTGGAGATTCTCTGTCTGCAAACAGGAAAGAATAGGTTCCCTCTTTGCAGATAGTGAAAGGGTAGGTGACGCAGACCTTTTTGCGGGCCTACTTATTCTCCCCATTGACCATTTTTTGATTGATATTGGTTCTTGAGGTATTCACTGCCTGCAAACAACGTAGAATAGAAATATTCTGTCTAGTCTTTGCACACAGTGATAAGATAGGTAGTGCTGACTATTGTCCCCATTGTGACCCGTCATGCCTGTCTTCTCCCCACTGATTGATAGCTGGTTCAGCCCGGACCGTTTATTAGAGGTGGACCATCTAGCTCCGCTGGAAGGCACCCCTAATAAAGAAATGTTCACAAAGTATGGATTAATTACCATAGCCTATAGTAAGCTATGGCACAAGTATACCAAAGAAAGTCAAGAGAAACAGTGGCCACTGGTAGGATCCTTCGATCTTGACAAAATAGAAACGTTAGAAATAGCCCTTCGTAGTAGCAAGACCACGCCTATTATGCTCGACAGTCTCGGTATGTGGCGCAAAGAAGCAACGCAACGAAAGGAAAGAGACGAAGTCAGAGTAGGTAAAGAAACGCGACAGGCGACCTTCCAAGCGTCTGGTAGGCCAAAGGAAGGGGAAGTGACGACACAGTCCCAAGGATTAGACACAAAAAGGGAACAGTGTAAAGGGACGTACCGACAGATCAACCCCGAGACACAACGACCCGAAAGTAACCACCCGACATTACGCGCAGGACGAAAAGACTTAAGGCAAAACCAATGTGCTTTTTGTAAAAGACTCGGGCACTGGAAAGCCCAATGCCCGACTCTACGGAACATAGGTAAGAGCGGAGGGCCGACAGAAATAACAGGCCGGCAGAAAGGGAAAAGACGCGAGACAAAGACGAATCAGACTAACACGGACAGGACAGATAGAACTACAACGTTTGATTATGCCCGATGGCACAGATTTCGTCAGACCGATTTCAACCACATGATTGAGTTCTGGGACTGATTACTCTCTGCCACCCCCCCCGCCCCCCCACTCTGAAAAACAAAAGCAATTACAGGCCTGTGTAGACAACGCCCCGTTAGAACAAGGAAGTCAAGTCTCTGTTATATAATTTAAGATTTAATTACGGTAAAGATAACACACAACCAACGATAAATAGAAAAACTAGTAAACATTCTTTAAAGTAAAACTGTACTAATAGGAGCAATACAAAACATATTACGCTCACCCCGGAAGTTCCCAAAATGTAACAGGTCAACGGTCCCGCCCATCCGGAAGGTGAAACACACAGCACGTGTGGGGCGGGGCCTGCCGACCGCCATAGACCAAAGAGGTCGCCGGCGAGAATGTACAGGAGGCTCCACGGGCCCGGCATGAAATGGTCTTCCCATCCTCTTCTCCCATATGGTCTAGCGGTTGAGATTCCTGGTTTTCTCCGCCGCGGCCCGGGCCACGAGTAGGGAGGGGGCGGATGCAGATGACCCCCTCCCTCGCATCTTCTGATCCGGCCATCACGACTATCTCGAGCTGAAAATTGACGCAGGGTGGGCTGGGAGAGGGAGGCGACGCGGACGAGCCCCCTTCACCTCCCCAGGTGGAGGTTTCCCAGCCCCGGCCCGGCGCCAAAATCCTCCAGCCGGGCAACGGATATACCTGCGCAGCACAGAACATACAATGTCCAACGGACCTATTTCCGCAGCACAGAACATCCAATGTCCGACGGACCTATTTCCGTAGCACAGAACCTACAATGTCCGACGGGCATACTTGCGCAGCACCGGACATACAATGGTCCTCCAGAGTACTCGCCGAGTCAGGGGTGTAGGGTGGTCATCATGTACACCCCTGATTCCAAGGAACGGCGTGGGGTGCACTGGGAGAGGGAGGCGGCGCGAACGAGCCTCCCTCACCTCCCCAGGTAGAGGCGCCACAGCTGCATCCTAGCGCCCCAAGCCAATGTCCTGCTCCAACGGCACGGTGTTCCATTTTTTCTCACCCCAGAGAAGTCTCTACCACTCTTGAAGACACGACGAAGGGCGGCTGCTGCAGGGTCTCAAAATGGCGTCTGGGCCCCCTGGAAGGCGGGTCTAGGCCGCTGGAGTAACTTTGTCCGGTATTGCAACTCGGGCGCTTGCCTGCCTGGGCACGAGCCTCCACCTCCGACAACATCCCCACAGTTTTGAACATTCTACCAGAGTCCTAGGAGCCCTCGGCCCCTACAGGCTTCCGGTGGGGAACAACTGCCTTGATCACTAATGAAATGACCACGACATAGCCACAAGATGGTGGTGCTCTCGTGTCAGCACCAGCTTCAGTCTGAATCATCCAAAAATATTGTGGGCTAACGGATTCGAGTAAGTTCCGGCTGAACCTCAACGTGACCCGGTAAGGAAGATTCTACCTCCCTCCCCTTTCTGATTGACGGTCCACATTACCAGCCCCTCTGTTAGCACAGGTTTTTGAACTGCCGAAAGGGACTCTGGTGCAACCAACCCGGCATCGCCCAAAATGGCGCCAGTATCAATAGGAACTTACGAACACCGCGTGGTGTTCTTTAGCTAACAAGACTTGATGTTCTGAGATATGTATGTGAACCTTTGTACACTTGACGAAAAAGGGAGGAGGGTTCACTTGGCGAACATTTGAAAGGATCCCGTTAAAATGTTGATTTCAATGTACGATTTATTATGATATTTATTGTAACCGATACATAACGTAGTTTATGACGCACGCCCACGGTATACATCTAGGAAATGTGATTGCAATTAGTCTGACTGTGTTTCAATTTATGAAATAAATACCCTCTGATCCCTCAATTGTTAATAGACATTTTTAGTTTCTTGCAAATAACTAAGTAGACGTTTTTCAATGTTTTTTAAATACTGCAAAAATAGCCCCCTACTGTATGTACTTCAGCCATCGTCGTGTCCGGCCAAATACGATTGCACTCACATATTTACTTACTGAACGATTATGCAAATAAAGGTTTTCCAAACTGTGAACAGGTATCGCATACTTTTGTAAATGTGGGAATTGGCGGGAGGGCTATTCTGTGCGCAACCGTTTTGCTCTCTTTTATAGGTTATTAGAAAATGGTTGTTTGGCCCCGGATTGATGATCGAATCTAAGGTATGATACGCTGCCTCCAAATATGCGACTAGGCTCAGGAACTAACGCATGAAGAAGGACCTCGACTTCTGAGTACGGGTAAAGTGAAGCGGTGTGATAAAGGCATGATGCTCGAAGGTACTAAGGGACAGGGTTGGCCGAAGAACTGATATGCCTTAGAACATCACAGCGTTGGGAATGATTTACGGATCCCGATAGCTAGATACATCTACAAACCAGATACCTCGCGCTAGGCGCCTCTGATTTCTTTTTAGCGTTTCCCTACACACGATCTATAATGCCACCCTCGGACCCCCCCCCATGAACAACCTATCACACTGCCCGCCCCCCTTGACTTCAGAAACCAAGACCCTAGGGATTATATCCCGAGGAGATAAGACGAGTATGTGGTAAGTAAGGAACTTTCGTGCCCGTACCTTTGATATGCTCGAATGTTGTTCCCCCTCCCTTTCTTCCTTTTTCTCCCTCTACAGGTTACATTGGAATCACGACTAGGGTATAGTGAAGATCTGGAACCACGCCATGTCTGATACATGAAGCGGACCTACACCGCAAGATGACACCTAAAGACACCCAACTCAATGCATGTCCTTAATGTACCCGGCCTAATGCTCTTCCGTCCCAAACTGCATGCTTTCTACATTCTAACACAAACCCAAAATGTCTCATGTTGGGTAATGCACTGAATAGCCTAACTAGTACACGGCCACTCTCCAGGTCACACGTGTACTATTTAGCCTATTGTTGATCTCTCTCTCTCTCTCTCTCTCTCTCTCTCTCTCTCTCTCTCTCTCTCTCTCTCTCTCTCTATCTTCTCTCTCTCTCTCTCTCTCTCTCTCTCTCTCTCTCTCTCTCTCTCTCTCTATCTTTCTCTCTCTCTCTCTCTCTCTCTCTCTCCTCCGCACTTTCACTCTTCCTAGCGACTGGCACCTGATTGGCGAACCACTACCCCTGGTGCACCACCTGATTGGCTCCAAATACCACAAGTATTTGCACACATTTGTCCTACATAAAAATTACATCGATACCACGTTGCTACCTCTCCTTTTCTGCTAAATATTGATGAAACCTAGATTGGCCGAAAAGAAAGGGACAGGTAAGACGACTAAGGTTCCCTAATCTGACCCATATTGAGGGAACTACTTGTCAGTGGCATCCATGATAAAAATGTTTCTGGTAAGCGCGACCTTCCCCGTCCCGAAATTATCTCAATACCCAAACAGTAAAAGTGATCGAGACATCCCCGTTTTCCCGGAATGCCCCCAGTTTTGTATCAGCTGCCCTGGACGAGAGTTTGAAAAATGTCCCTTGCCCCAGTCCACTATATTCCTAGTTGTTTTCCATTAGACCTCGCTCACCCCAAGGATGAGTTGAATAGTCATCGCAAGCCCCGAATTTTTAATAAAGTAGCCAGGTTGTAAGAAACTATGTAGAATTTAGAATAATGTTTGCGAAGTTAGAATTAAGTCAAAAATGAAAGAACTTGTTGCAAATAAACCCTGTTGAAAGTAAACTGTTTAGCCGAAGGATAGGATGCATTGATATAATGAAAAATCGTTTAGCCTATGTTCATTCCTCAGAAAGATACCTATCAGACCGTGGTGAATAGCACGTTGCACTTTTTCGTAAAATACAAAGCCCTGAAGAACGGCATAAGCTTCGTAGGACTCGTACTAGGAAAGTGGGTCTCTGCCAGAAGAATTGACGTGACTGTGATAAAATGCGATGAATAAGTATCAGACTTCGTTCCACGACAATGAATGTAATACCAACAAAACGCCAAAGAAATAGTAACGAAGGAAAGCTGTAGGGAACCCAGCAAACCTATCATCAATTATTTATACGTTGGCTGCAAAACCTCAATGTAACGGATGCTTACCCAGTTGCTTAGTGTTGGGAGAGAAATAGATTTATGTGATTACCTTCCTCTGCAAAATCTCCAAAGACTGTCTTTCCAAACTCATTTAAGGGTACCACTGTCGGAGGAGAAAGAGACCGGATGTGGGAGCACGCGGCCTGACTGCAGATCGTGGAACATCAGCGACATTGGCCAAGGCGAGACCGCAGCAGTAAGGAGTCGCAGGACGAGGCACTGTTTCTGACAGAATGAAAGGAAAGGGCTGACCTGAGGCCCCTGCTTTATGATCGACATGTGCCGAAAAGTCCCCGCTCTCTGAACCTGGTTATGGACCCGCCTGTCTAAATTTTCCGTCCCCCTGGTCTGTTCCCGATCTGGCCCTGCTCCATCCCCTCCTCCTCCGACCTACCACAAGAACTACTCGCACACCCCCCTCCCTCCACCTGAACTTTCAACATCCTCTAAATCCTACTGTGCCATCCAGAGAAGGGTATTTCCTGCGGCAAAAGGGAGGGAGCTCCGACTAAGTAGACCACAAACTGTGTTAAATCTCAGAACGGTGACCTAAACACCACCAAGGGTCACCCCAAAGAGAAGCTAAACGAAGTATGTGGTTCTGCTCGCTACCGAACACCTTGAAGATGATGGAAGCAACAGGAAATACCCACCACAAAGACCCAGGAACAGACAGACTCCACAACTCAAAGATAATTGCACCCTTCACCACAAATCCTTTTCTGTCTCCCTCTAATGACCACACTCTGGATTATGAAAGAGAATGCACCCGCTCCAAAACCGTAACGCATTTCTCCCACGAGGTCTGGCGAAACAAAACAAAGACACACTCCTGCCCGCAGACCTCCAACGGCTTAACCCACATGGACATTCCTACTAAAGAACGAATTGTAATGCAGGTGCTCAACAGTGCCAACAGAAGACGACAAAGAATGCTGAGAACTCACTAATAATGGTCCACGACCATAAGACACCGGAAACCCTGATTATTGTTTTTACTATGTCTCATTTCTCTCCCAACCACCATTGAATTGACTATGCTCCAACCGAGTACAAAAAGAACTTACTTACGTGGTAACCTATCAGTTCCTATTCCAAATGACTATAAGCATCTATGATCTGTACCCAACGCTCTCACTACATAATTTTTGTCTAATATTGCATTACTATGACTTTCCTGCAACGAGCTTAACGATGAGCCCGCCACTAAGATGAAAAGATTTTAAAATGCGATGTTTATGTACAGTTCCTTCGCCTGGGTTTTTCACTTCCTTACTTATGACCACCGCAGTAGACATAGATAGGAAATAGGCCAGCAAGATGTCTTAGAAATGTTAAAGGGAGGACTGTGGAAAATTAATACGGTTTGGTGAACATTATCTGCGCCATCTTCCCTTTGCCCCGATGCCACACTCTTTGTCGCACACCCCCTCCACTTTAGTTGCCTTGATCAGAACCACCCTCTGCACACCCCTGACCCCCAGCACGGCTCTTCACCCTCACAAGCACCCCCACGCACTGATCACCCACGCTCTCACACGCCTTGCGCGTAAGCGGCAGCCATTTTGAGCACCATGGCCCCTCTGCCCCTAGCTGATAGCCAGCGCGTCTCTCACTCTCTCTTAGCCCCGCAGGCATCCCCCGCATGCTGACGACCCCCCCCTCGCTCTCATATGCCTCGGGTCATAAACCCCTCTTCACCGCAGCTCTGCCTCGGAATCCCATCCTGTTCCCAGCGCGACACCTCCCTTCACCCCTTTCATGGTCCCAAGTCCTTTGATACAAACCCCCTTTTCCTGTGTGCCCGTTTGTCTCCCTTGTTCCCAGGCCGCCACCTGGCCCTGCGGATACTGTTTATCACACCCCCGTACAGTAGGAAGCTTCCCCCTATCAAAGGACCCTCGAGTCGATCGAACACCCTTCACCCCATGAGATCCGATCAACCCCACACATTCCATGAATCGGCGGAATGTCCAGCTGCGCGATAATCATCACCTGTTGTGACCGGGGTGGGGATTTCAACTGTAAACGTGTGGGAACGGGCTTGAAGCGGGGATTCCTAGGATGCCTTTCCGTACATCAAAGTATTGACAAATATGTGTTTCATGTAATAAAGCAATAAACCTGTGTATAAGAGGCCAGGCCTCAGAGATGCGGTTAGAGCACCTCGTGACGATACTTGCTGTCCGAATTGATGTGTTCTCCTCCGGAGAGAATAAACCCTCGTTTCCTGCCTTTCAGTCTCCAGCACCTGCTTCTTCATTAATTAATATTTTGTGGGTAATAGAGGCGACACCGCCGGGCAACACAAAAGGGTCTTTGGTCACTGGTTGTCTAGCTACCCTTTTACAGAATACCATCTAACTAGGTTAGACAGAGTTGCAAGTTGAGGTGGGGGGATAGCAGTGGCCTCTAAGGACTATCTTGAAATCACTATGTTGGACTCATCTTTAAAATAGCAACTCAATCAATGGAAATATGGAGGGGCCCTAGTTTATAGACCCCATTGTCATAAAACTAATTTTGTAAATCACCTACTTGAATTAATTGCTCCACATGTATTAGCGGCAGACAACTTTATCCTTATTGGTGATTTTAATTATCATGCAGAGCTACTATCAGACCCCAACACTAACAAATTGGTAACAAATTTGGAGACATTAGGTCTGGTTCAGTTGGTGGTGGGACCTACTCACCACGCAGGCCACACCTTGGATTTGTTGTTTACCAATGCAACAAAAGTCATAATGGAACAATCCCTACCCTTACGCACCATAAATAACTGTTCCAACAGGGATTTCACCTGGATAAGTACATGGCGTAAAGTCACCTATGCAACATTTTCGCTCCATTTTTATCATCAGTCCTTTTCCCATATGGGGGATATAGATCAGGCAGCAATAGCCTTTGAAGACGAAATTACATCCACCCTGAATAAAGTGGCACCTTTTTCGAGGGTCAAGGGCAAGGCTAGACCCTCGCCCTAGTTTACATCAGCATTAAAAATTGATAAATTGGCCAGTAGGACCCCAGAGCGCCAATGGAGAAAAACTAAGACAAAGGAAGATCGCTCAAAATATAATCAAAACCATCAAACTTACTTAAACAACATCAAACAGGCAAAAAAAGCTGTTCACCACTCCCCATTCTGACCAGCCCATCTATACCCCCACGCAATAATGGGTAGATACACTGTCCTCTTTCTTTGATGAAAAGGTTAAATCTATTCATAGATCTTTTCCTCATCACAAAATTAATGCTGTAGATCTTCATCTAGCAACAGACAGTGATTCTACCCTATTTATTTATTTATTATGCAATTTGTATCGCGCAAACTAAACCCGAAGGTTTCAAGGCGCCTATCAAAAACAGATCAAAAAGTTTGCAGAGCACCACTACAGGTATGCGTGTGTGAAGAGGTGGGTCTTTAAAGCAGATCTAAAGGCTTGTAGAGTGGGGCGGGACCTTACTTCCAGAGGGAGAGCATTCCACCATTTAGGGGCCAGATTGGGAAAGGCCTTGCCTCCCCATCTTGTCTTCCTGACACGAGGCACAGAAAGTAGAAGTTTATGTGAGGAACGAAGATTCCTGCCGGGGTTGTACTGAGACAGGATAGATCCAATGCCCGTAGGGCTAGTTTTAGCTAAGGCTTTGTACACCATACACATGGATTTAAAGAGGATGCGATCCCTGACGGGAAGCCAGTGGAGCTGCTTCCGAGCATCGGTGGCAGAGGCACGTTTGGGCAAGTCGAGAACAAATCTCGCTGCCGCGTTCTGGACCACCTGCAGGCGCTGCAGCTGACTCTTATTCAGTCCAGCATACAGCGCATTGCAGTAGTCCAGACGGGAGCCCAAAAGTGCGACGGCTAGTTGCTTTCTTGCCTGGAGGGACAGATAGTGCCTGATTTTTCTTAGTATGTGGATGATCCCCCAACAGGTCAAAACAGTCCTGTTGACCTGTTGGCACATACTAAGGGTGGGATCAATCATAACCCCCAGATTTTTTGCAGAGGAGGTAGGATCGGGGCAGACACCCAGTGAGTTCGGCCACCCCTCAGCAGACCAGATCTCATCCTTTCCTCCAAATACCATCACCTCCGTCTTCTCCCCATTCAGTTTCAATGAATTGTGAATCATCCATTGGCCGACTGCCTCCATACAAGATCTAAAATTGGCGGCAGTCGACGTAACTGACTGGGAGAGAGAGACGAGGATCTGGGTGTCATCCGCGTAGGAAACTACCTCCATCCCGAAAGATCTAATAAGTCTGGCAAGGGGGGTCACATAAATGTTAAAAAGGGTAGGGCTAAGCGCTGACCCTTGAGGGACCCCACATTGCACAGACAGGGATGGAGATAGGAACGGGGCCCAGCATTACCCTTTGCTCTCTGTGATCGAGAAAAGAGGAAAGGAGTCCCAGGGCCGACCCCCGGACCCCAATCTGCCTCAGTCGAGATGTTAACACCGAGGGAGATATGGTATCGAAGGCAGCTGTGAGATCTAAAAGGATCAGGAGGGAGGTCTATCCCCCATCGACCCTAGTGCGGATGTTATCGAGCACTATGGTGAGGGCAGACTCGGTGCTATGTTCCCTCCTGAATCCATGCTTTATTGTTGCATTTTAAAGCATTTACTCCAGAAGAAGTCTCCATAGCTCTAGCTAAGATTAAATCCGGTGTCCCCATCACATCCCCTCCCTCCCGCTCCTGCACAAATTTAGCCTCTCTTCTTACAAATACATTTACAGAGATATTCAATATGTCTATAGCTCAGGCTACGGTTCCTAGCAGATGGAAAGCAGCTCAAGTTAAGCCCATTCTAAAAAAGGCAACATCTGACCCACTGGTGCCCGGAAACTACCGCCCAATCTCACTGCTGCCATATTTTGGAAAGCTACTAGAGTCCCTGGTTGATAAACAGCTTACCACTTACCACCCATTTACATTTGGCCCTGATCTCATAGACATAATGACCAGTTTTAAAAAGTGTATGATCCACATTAACAGATGGATGGGTAGCAACCATCTGCAACTAAATGGAAGCACGACTGAGATCATCCTGTTTGGAAAGGCCGATGAATACTGGACTAGCGACTGGTGGCCCCAAACTTTAGTCCCATGTCCGTCCCCCAAACAAGTAGTGCGTAACCTGGGAATAACAATTGATAATAAGTTGTCAATGAAAAACCATCTAAACCTGGTAATAGGCACCTGTTATGGGATTTTGCGGAAACTATGCAATGGATTCCAACCGAATCCAGAAAATCGCTGGTACAGGGGGCTTATTGTAAATTGTATGGACTATGGTAATGCCTTACTAGCCGCTGTCAACGAAGACCTGCTTTCAAAACTTCAGATTTTGCAGAACACCACTGCTAGACTTATTTCGAATCCCCCACGCCAAGAATCCTTTCAGCCCGAGCCTGAGAATTCTTCATTGGCTCCCGGTGAAAAAGAGAGGTATCTTCAAAATTCTTTGTCTTGCCTACAAGAGCCTATATGGAACCGTCCCAACTTCTGTCCATTTCCAATCACAAGCGCTCCCGCAAGGAATTAAAAATTTGGTTATTTGACCATCAATAACGCTGCTATATTAGACCTCCAGTTCACACAGAGTCTCCGCAAGCGCCATGAGATCTTTTTGGTGATTTGTGCGCTCAATAAATTCCTCTGACTTTGACATCAACTGTTCTCTGGTCGAGATTAATTTGGGAATTTTACCTCACGGAGAATTCACTGCCTATCATTTCCAGAATCAATCAGTTTATTATCTGTTTGATTGAACAGTTGACATCCTCCATGTTTTGGGCCCAGCCGACCTTTGCATCACTCTACCATAACCAGTTTGGGACTATACGTTTTCTCAAGTCTATTCAGACCTTGCCGCTGTAGCTTAGCTCAGTTTTTTTTCTCAATAAGCTGTTGCCCTGATGATGACCTGTTAAGAAAACGTGTTGAAATCCCACCGACTCAAACACCAATTAAACCCATTACATTTTCTCAACATCTGCGTTACAATAGATTAATCCTGTCCCAATAGAATTAAGCAAGTATGGTTCATTGTCAGTCTATGTAAATACACACACCTTGTGTTTTTGGCATTTTCATTCTCATGTGATCACTTGAGCACAGAGCACATTCAGCTTTTCTTCTCTGTATGTGAATTATGAAATCATAAACATCATTGTATGCTTTCTAATGGCAGTTTTTTAAAAAAATGTGTATGGCTTATTGGTATATACATTAAATTAATTTCCCCTTATCGGTTACTGTAGAAAATAAATGGGCTATTATTGAGGAGGATGTGAGTACTTCACAAGTAATAAGTCAAACTTCTGTTAGGCCCAACATACAAGCAGAATACATTCACCTGGGCTCACCTCTATAACTATCGCAGAGAGCAGATAGGCTTAACCTAAGGAAAAGTATGTTTGGGTTTCAATAAAATCCAGGGAGTCTCACTGACTGATTGTTGCATAATACTCAAGTAATGCTCAGTGTGTTGGAGCTTATTGGTTAATCGGTCTCATATTGGAATACTGATGAAGTCCTTGGGGCCAGGGGGTGCCTTTCTTGAGCCATGCTCTAGGGGCTTGTCACTGGATTAATTTGTCATCACTCAACTCCTGCACACCTGCTTTTAAATATTAGGCACCCTACTTTATGGGCAAGAAGATCTTTTAAAGGTTGACTGCAGTCAGAACATGCATAGAGGCCTGAAGCAATGTTTTCCTTGTCAATCTAGTGGATGGCCCAATATGTGCTGCAGTACAAAAGCTAAACAAATGGGGGTGATCATACAAACAGGGGCATTTTCTAATTCTTACATTGATTGTAATGAGAATACTTGTACTGCAAGGAATTACAATTTGTGTTTAGAAGGTATACGGCACCAAACTCCGTGCAGTTGTTTGGGCTGCCCATGTTATTACTAGAGCTGTGTGTCATTGCAGGAGTACCTTCAGGCCATTAATTGCAGACATGGAGGCAACGCTTTGTTAAAAAAGCACCGGGACAGGCAGGGACTCGCAGTAGAGTGGGCCGTTTGTGAGGCACTGACCCAGGACACCATGGTGAAAGATAAGGCAAGGTTACTCCTTAACCATGGGATATGTAAAAACGTACTAAAGCTAGATCAGCAACTTCCATGTCCATTAATGCTACAGTTCAGCAGCTCACAACAATGAAGCAGAAGACCAAGTATAGTTGCCTGATGTTATCCTAGAAGCCATCCAGATAATCACAGTGCGCTAAAAGCAAAGTCTAGGAAGTAGGATTTTGTCCTACGGAGCCAAGAACAGCGTATCAAGAAATGACACAGTGGGGCCAAAGCTCCCACTCTCATAACTCCTTTTATACCTAGTGGACCCCTGTGGGCTCTTCCCTCTCTGTCTCGTTGGACCTCACCAGTCCTGAGCTACTCAGTAGAGACAACATTTAGAGAAAAGCAACTGCAAAGGGATATGGTTCTACACAGGGTGCATTAAACATTATGTATTACAAGTTCTACTTAACTCAGAGGTGTTCCTTACTTCATGGACTCCGCAGGATCCGGGGTCCATGGATCTGCAGACTTAACATCTTCAAGAGGGCACTTACATGACTGGTGCACTGTCCTACAGCTTTCTAGATGGTCCTTTGCATCTGGGTCGCACATTTTTCGGGTGGTCCTTTGGTGCTGAAGTGGTGGTAGGCCTGTGTGGCTGGGGCTGCACCAAACTCTAGTGATGGCTCCTGAAGTCTAGGCAGCCAGCTTGGTTCGCAAACACTATTTAAACCCTGCCCAGGAGCAACTTGATTCTTCGCATTGACTTTTCCTGAAGGGTGGAGTTCCCCAACTGCGTCTGCTTTAACCCTGAGAAATTGGAGCTCGCACAGAAGGTGACGGCCGTCCACAACTACCTAAGCTAAGTGGCAAACCTTGTCTTCTAAAACCAGTGCGAGAGCTGGAAGCCTGATTTACGTCTGAGAAACTGTTCTTGTGCGCACAAGCAAATTGAGACACATGGAGATTCCCTACTTCTGGGCTCAGCACACTGATGACAAACATTTGTGGCATATAGGACACTGACCAATTGGGCAATAACTAACCCGAGACTCTGGACTGTGACATGTGTATGTTATTTGCATGTTGAACTATGTGTGTTGCAGTGATTCCCTCAAGACACTAAGTCTGTCATTTGAGCAGTTTATAAGTATATTCTCACAGTCGGGGTGTGAACTCTCTGTGAGTAGTACTAATTGTGCCATTTATTTGTGTATCCAAAAAGTCATCACTGGTTGGAAACCTTTATGTGATGTACCTTTTGTTCTTGTGAAGTAGCAGGAGCATGTTGACAAGTGAAAACCTAACTCTTCTCCGAGAGCCAACGTGCAGAAATCCAGGAGAGGGCTATTTTATTTGAGTTGCCTCTTATTTAAGAATTGGACTCATTCTGTCTGTAAGAGCGCTGCTAAATGAAAGATCATTACTTTCAATTCTTCCCATGAACAGGCAGGGCCTGATATGAAAAGCTCGGTATGCATGTGTGAACGCTAGAAGCGAGTACCAAACCTCCAAAGGTTGAAGATCCGTGTAACACCTGTAGGTAAAAGATTCAAAGACAAGACTGGTGACCTCACTGTTTGTTTCTCCGCAGGCACAAATGCACACCTGACTGCCTTTCTACATTTTATTTTGCCAATTTATTGTTTGTTCCCAAACCCCATTACCTTGGGAACATCGGTCAGATATGGGTAAAACTGAAATGCCGCTGGCCGTCAGATGTTCTTGGACTGATGGAAACATACTACTTCGGCGACTAAACACAGAGAAAAGAACATATTCGTCCTATGTCCATCGTGACACCGCATATTACTGTAGATACTGAAGTGGCAGGTCAGATATTCGAGTTGGAAGATTCAATTAAAGAGCCAGCCACTTCAGTGTCAGAGCTTACTAAGACTTGAACGATCCTCAAGCAAAAGTTTAAAGATGTGGAGAAGTAGGCTAGGAGGAGTTGTGGGATTCCCTAAGAAAGTGCAAGGTAACATGCTGAAATATTTCTTTGAAGACAGCTGAACAAGTGGATGCACTAGCTTCAATGTAGAGTGAGCTCAGTGAGCTCTGTTCCAAAATCCCCTCCTGGAGTACCACTGAAGCGGCTCATTGTTTATTTACTCAAGTACAAAGTCCTCAGTGAGATCTTAAGACCGTGTAGGCTCTGAACCAGGTCATGTTTGAATCCTCAAGCATCCATTCCAGACTGAACAGGAAATATACAGTAAAAAAGAAAATATTTAGAAAGAACGAAACCAAAGAAGTATTATCACAAACATCAAATATATGCTCACACATCTGACAAAGTTGAAGATCCTCTTCAGTTCCTTTTTCTTTGAGACTCCCAAAGCACCTTTGGATTTGGCAGGGGAAGGGCCGTTTGGGTAGCCCCACACATGTTAATAGCTTTAAGTTGCAGACTGATTCCAGGAGAACAAACCAAAGGATAAGAGGACAGTAACAGACGCAGGCAATCTTCTAGGACTCATTCAGTCGTTGGTGGAGATAGGATGACCTGAACAGGTCTGACAACCTACCTGATAGGCCGGATCTCAGTACAGACTAATACAAAATGATTTTGTGAAATTCTTACGTATGGGATTATTTACAAGCATGTACCTTTCTCTCTAAACTGTTCTGTGTTCTTTTCCCTGAAGTAACCTGTTTTCCAAAGGGGCTGGTTCAATATAGATTGAGAGTGGAATTATTTTTTAGTAGAATAAATTATTTATTGGTTGCTGTGACATGTTGAGAAGTTTTATGGTATACTGAGTACTCAGTGGTACTATTCATTTTGGGGGGGGGGGGGTGAAGGGAAGTGTATTTTAATTAAAAGCAAGTAGGCTGGTTTTGTCAGCCAGTGGGTGCTATGCAAAATTACAGTTTTCAATAGATGCTTCCAATATACAATCGAGGTGGCCCGGTTGGGGGGGGGGGGGCAATAGGAGAACTTGCCACTTTGTTCTATGCTATGCTTTATTTCTTCTTGACGTTGTTGGGTCCTGATATTTAATAAATAAATCGCAGTGGCGAATTGTCAAGACACACTATGGTCATATCCTGGAATGTTATTGTGCTCAAAGACAGAGTTAAGTGAGGAGCCATTTTAAAATTGGTAATGTGATACATAACAGACATCCCGCTACGGCATGAAACACTTGCTCTGCACCAATTATGATTTTTCAGAACACTTTTAATACAGTGCTACATGTAGGTTTCACTGAAGGTTTTAGGGGGTGGGCAGTAACTTTAAAAACATAAAAGGTGACGGATGGAATGCTTGCAGTTTGTCTACCCACTCAAACTCCTCACATTTACAATTTCCCTCTCCACAAGCTTTCACCCACATTCAGCTTCACCTGCCTCTTCTCCCACCATGCCAAATACTCCATATTTTCACAACAGTTAATCTATTGAGATTCCATATCCTTGTGTCTGTAGTTTTTATAGCATTCTTAAACAGCTTCACAGCACAAATAGCCTCAGAGAATTTCACACAACACCCTAGTAATCTGATCCTCACCCAGTCTCCTACCTTCACTTTTGTAACTTTGAGCCGTTTTCTGTCAATTTCTTTCTTGTCTGCATATTCATCCTTTCCTTGTCCTGCACAGTCGTCTTATCCACCTCCCCTTAACACATTTTCCAATCACCCATCCTGGTGCCAACAGACCGTTAGCTCTTCTTTCCCTAAAAAGCTCAAAGGGTGACTTAACAGTCACTGAATGGGTGAGGAGGTTAAATGATGCACACCCACCTTATGTACCTCCTCTCTCCAATCCACCGCATTGTCTTTAGCCATCCTAATCGTCTCCTTTAATACTCGGTTAAAGCGCTCCAAAATTCCATTGGCTTCTGGGTGATACAAAGCACATTTAGCATGCAAAATGCCCTTCTCAGACAAAAATCTCTCCATTTCGCTTGATTCTAACTGCACACCATTATCAGTCAACAATTTACCAGGAACACTCTTTATATCAATACTTTCCTGCAAGAATGCAACCAAATGTTTAGTTTCAACACCCCAGGTATTGGTTAATTCAGGCCATCGTGAAAACAAAATCAATCAACACCAACACATAGAAAGTACCACTATGACTATGAATGGGCCCCAAATTATCAAGAGCAACCTCTTCCCAAGGGCCTTCTAGTAGCAGTCACATTATCATAGGTTGATTCCTTGGCTTCAAAATCTTTTCACTCACCATGCACTAAACACACTCCCGAACTAACCTGTTGGCCTCAATGTCCATCCTCGGCCACCAGTAAACCGCCCCTAATCTCACCTTAGTCTTGGAAATACCCAAGTGGCTTTCATGTCTCAACTTGAGTAACGTCTTCCTAAACACAACCAGGGGGACCAATCTAATTTCTCGAAATAACAACCTATTTAACTCATACAACTCCTCTCTCCCTGTCCAAAATGTTTTAATCTCCTTACTAGCGCACCCCTTCTTACTCCAACCAATCCTTAACCTCTCAAAAAACATCTGGACTACCATGATCTTCAACTTTCCTCCATTCTTCTTCAGATATGGCAGCCTCTTCAAACTGAACAAATACACTCATCCTCTTCCACCTTCTCATCATCAGACTCTGCACCATCATGTTCTGGTACAAGCCTTGACAGGGACTCCGCAACGACATTCCTACTACCAAGGTTGTACTCTACCACAAAATTATACTCCTCCAAAGCCACAACCCATCAGGTAATCCTCCCAGACACTGCATCAATGCCCTTACTCTGAAACATTTCTCTCAATGGTTTGTAGTCAGTTTTAACACAAATCTCAGAACCCCTCAAAAACAGCTTCATTTTCCTGACCGTCCAAAATGGTGTTTTTCATATTAGGGTTAAATCTCCTCAAATTAGGAGCCTCATCAAGCTCTTTGTTCAACCCCTACAAATTCTTTCTCACAATCCTCATCCCAGAGGAATGACAATCCTTTTTTTAATGGTAGTCTAATTTTTGCACTTTTCGAAGTGAAATTAGGAATGAATTTACCATAAAAATCTGCCACCCCTAAAAACTTGACTAGCTCCTCTTTACTGGTAGGAGATGACAAATCCTTTATGGCATTGAACAAGCAGAGTTTTGGCCTAACACCGGCCATAGAAATCTCATTACTCAGATATTCAATGAAAGGCTGCCTGAATTTACACTTCTCTTTCTTTATCGTTAAATTGACACCTTTCAATCTCCTGAGCACCAGCCTCACCCACTCGTCATGCACAAGAGCATCAGGACCAAAAATTAGAATGTCACCCAGGTATATTCTAATGCCTTCTACGCCCTTCAGTGCTTTCTCCATGACCGTCTGAAAAACAGAGGCCGCCGACACCAAACCGGATTGCATTCTTTTAAATCTATAAGTGCCAAAAGGTTTTACAAAAGCGGTTACAACCCTTTAAACCTCTCCCAGCTCCATCTGGTGATCAATTGTGGGGAATACCTTAGCACCTTCCAAAGATACCAACAATTCAGTAATATTCAGAATGGGATATTTTTCAATCACCAAACCTTTGTTAAGCTCACACAAGTCAACATATAGTCGCAACTCACCGCTACTCTTCTTGGCCACTACAACAGGAGCCAACTAATGAGTCCTTTCCACCTCTTCAATGACTCTTTCCTTCAGCAGTTTCTCCAACTCCAACTGCATCCCATTCATCACAGAAAAAGCAACACTCTGCTACTTACCACACTTCGAGTGAACACCATTTCTCAATTTAATCCTATGGTGATACCCCTTGAGACAGCCTCAAACCTGAACACAGATGGGAATTGTTCAACCCACCCCTGTTCAAAATCATCTAACTATCTAAAACTCTCCGCTCGCAAGACAGACTGCACACCATTCTTCACAATTATGGGAGGATCACTGTTGGGATCAAGCATTCCTACTAGATCTCGCTGGTGAAACCAGCTCATTATGCCGTCACCTCTCAACAAGACATACACCTTCCCAACAACCCATTTACCCTTATATTCAATCATGCTCATTAAATGCCCCCTCAATTTCATAGGTTCACCTCCTTAAGCCAATAGTCTGATGTTGGGTTTCAACATTCTCACACTCCCCTCCAGATTCTGTAAAAAAAAACAAAAAAAACTCAAAGTGATTTTCACTCCAGAGTCAAACAGAACTTTAGTTAGTTTGCCATCCACCAAAATATCATCGATGGGACTCTTGCAAGAGCCAAAATCAACCTGCAACACGATTTGTTTGCACTCAAAATAAGATTCATCACTACATCCTACCTCCAAATCTTTTACTTTTATACTCCCTTTGGCATCTTTATTTTTACACTCACTATAATAATGCCCCTCTTAACACAGCCTATGCACACACCCTTCAGGGCTGGGCCTATTTAGAGAAGGCCAAATGAGTAGTGCTCCCACACCTAAAACATTTTCTCCCATCTTTAGCCTTCACTTTCCCCATTCAGGACAAAGCCAATGTGCGTAATTCGGTGACCTAGTTCTCAACAGACTCCCCAGCATTTTGTAAATGCCTTCAGAAATTATACCGCTCGAGAATAGTACTAATTTTAGTTAAGTAATGAATGTACAGTTTTTTTATGGACATTTCATACGCATCACCATTGGAGAAAGCTGGCAAATGATCAAAGACTTCCTGCCCCTCAGAACCCAGGCAACGTAACAAAAATGCTGTCTTGCGGTCAAAGGTTAAAGATGCACCACAAACCACAGCATAACGCTCAAAAACCTCCTTCCACATGGTCTCAATCTGTCAATTTGTTCATGCATTGCAAGTCAGGTTTAACATGATTCTTTCCAACGTACTAGGTGGTCTTGGCAGTAAGTAAGTCTGTACACATATGGTATTTCTATAGCATGACCCTAGCACAATGGCAGGGTTGAGCTGTACAGGGTAACTCCCAAGATAGCTCTATTGAATATTATGGATGAGTTTAATGCCACCAGATATGGTTGTTTCTTCATTTTTCTACGTCTTACACTTGTGAGGAGACATTGTCCACAATAGGTGCACAATGGGTGCACATACAATTGACAAATGGCTCTCAGCGATAAACACATGCAGGACCCCTGAAGGCCGGATATACGAGGATCGTGGCTATACTCAAAAGCACAAGAAAATATGTGGACCATGGAAAAATAATGTGGACTTTATGTGAATTACTTGGCTCCTTTGTTTGTGTTGCCCATGGTGCATTTCGTTTTTTTGTTAAATGCCTATATTCAGACTATACTACCGGAACAGCCTCTAAAGCGATCTTTGGAATGAACTTTTTTCCGGCGATCAAGTCAACTCCAACGCTCGACCTCTTTGATTTCGAAGATTTCTGTCACAGCTCTTAATGTGGCTCCACCCTTGGCCTGGCTCTTGATCCTTGAACCTAGAAAGCTATATGCAATCTTGTAAAAAGTCTGTTACTATCAACACATACACAAGATCCAACCATACATAATAAGAAGATTATTAGGCACACTGGACACAGCACAAATGCGCCAGATACTTGGGTACCACAGAGTTCACAAGAGCGCTCTCTACCAATACACAAAACACTATGCTACAGCAGAAGACATTCTTAAGTCATATTGTCCTTTTCATCACAGGTACGGTTAATCACCCCAGATCAAATCCTTGTGAACACAAGAACAGCAAACAACATTTCAAGCGCGGAGGTATACCATGAACTACCTGAAGCCTGCGGTTTGTGAAAATGTGTTCACTGCCTCTCAGGAATACCTCGATTTCTGACACTCTTACTAAGACTTATAAAAAAATAACATTCATGGATTAAGGGGAATCCTAAATCCAAATTGTTTGTTCTCAGACTGATTTAAGAAAACATACAGCAGACATAGCGATAGGTGGTAACCATGTTCTAAGAAAAGCTGTTCACTGACGAAGTCATATTTTAGGAAGTAATCCTTCCAGTAACTCAACCCGGAACAGAAGAAAGCGCTTCACTAAATTCTCGGCGTCCTTCGAACTTCAAAAAAAGATATAACTAAAAGAAGGAATGAGTCATAAATCAAAGTTTGCCCTGTCTGAAAAGAACACGTAGAAGGAGAAATGCTTCTGAAGTTTTATATGGAGATGAGTAAACGATGACTTTGCTCCATTTAATAGACATGGCTCATTTCTGTAAGATTTTTAACCTCAAAGAATGTTCTGCATTCACAAACGAATTCATATGAGGCGCGAGAGGAACCAGGATGAGAGGGACCGCCACACAAAAAAAATCCCTAAAACAAGATAGTCTCCAAGCAGCTTACTTATAATCAGATGGCAATTAGTTCTACATTCCAATCGCAGGCTTCCCCACCACACAGATGTTTATTTTACTTTAACGTTATGACAGAGGCGAGAAGAGAGTCTCGGCTTTGCTTGAGTCACTCGTCCTCGTGTTGTCACACAAGTGGAATGTGATGTGCCCCGAGGAGTGCTGCGGTGGAGAGAGGCGCTGTGAATCGACATCACAATGCTCCCACGCAGGGAGACAGTGGTAGTGACGCTGGAGGGAGAGAGATATAAAGGGGGAGAGATCTATTCTGTTTCGTGTGCACAGTAAGGGGCTGGCAAGCACATTCTAATAAGGGTTGCCCTGTCTTCCTGCTGTAACAGTTCTGCTTTCCCGGCTCATTTAAACCGGGTCTCCGCAGGGAAGCAGAGGCTGCTGCAGCTCGTGTATTTAACCAGCACTCAGTCGGTTAAAAGGCCACTCACGAGACAATAATTCATTTTTTGAATATTACAAATACTTCTAATTCCCAAGGAATTTTTAGTAATGTTATTCACCAGTGACTGAGCATTTCAACAGAGCCACAGTTTTACCGGCTTGGATGAATTTTGGCATCCAAATATATATATTTTACATATTTTTTTAATCATTACAGGATTATTTCCTTAAAGTATAACAGCATGCTACTTGTACAGTACAAATAGCCCCTCATATGAAATACATTTTCTACGAATTCATGCCATACTGCTCACGATTAAATGGACTTAAGGTCAAAGACAAATAGGTATTGAGAAAGCCAAAAGATTTGCTATTTGTTAAGGACAGAACAGAATATTCAAGCACACACAGAAATAGATCATACAATCAGGCACATATACACAGAGAAATACACACACAAACATCCATGCATATAGACTTTGACACCACCAAGCGCCCACGTACAAAGAATAGCAAAGAAAGATACACTCAATCCCATGGTATTAACGAGCATTAATGGCCCTAGGACTCAACAAGATTTTATGGTTTCAAGTAGTAAAGCAGGTCAATGGATTCAGAAACTGCTTCACATCAATAACGGCAGTGCAAATGAAAATCAATAGCCACAAAGAAACGATAGGTTTCCCTTGGTGCCGGCAGAGCTAGGGGTAAAAATTCACAGCTAGGCACTTTGAAAACAAGCATTGGCCATGCCAATCGGTCTCGCCATATGAGTGTATTATGAAAATATGATAGTAATAATACAGAATGTTCGATATATTGTTTTAAATAAACGACTGACAGTGCTTTAGTAATTTGGTCTTTGTAACAATTTCCCCCCACACATTGAAGAGTCTTGCATTTGTAACTGTAGACCCAGCTTGTGCAATTTTCATGTATTTTTACACAAGTGCATGCTTTATCGTATAATGTAGCAGAACACAAATCATAAATGAAAACATAGTTGCTGTTGACTAAATTTTAGTCCTAGATGGATTTGCAACTGCAGTTGATACAATCAGTCAAGGTGCACTAAAGGACATGCTATGACGAGTTCCATAAAAGATAGTGGAAGAGAAAAGTTCTTCCCCGACCTTGCACTTTACTAAGTAAGCTTCAAGAATATTATGCCCACTTGAATAGCTTTGGAGAGAAGCGTTTGTTCACGTTTGGGAGATATTGAACCAAGTAGTCTGCTCCTGTTTGCAGATGGTAATGATTCCAAAGTGCTGAAAATAACATTAATAATAAACAATTTAACTGACATCGGTCCGATGTCCGGGTGTCCAGAAGTATTAACTCACTGAGCAGCCTTGCCATCGGGTAGGTTTATGCTGGCCAAGCAGCAAAGCAGATTTGCCCTTGTGGAAAGGTTCCGTAATAAGCCCTCGGATGGGCATTTACATGAAAAAATCAGCTCAGTGATAAAGGCTTGATGTGTTTACCAGCTGAGTTTAGCTTCATGGAGATGGGGGTGCCAGCAGGTTACAAAGCCGCCGGGAAACTCGAGGTTGCTTGTGACATGGGAAACAGAGGGATGGCGCCACGTACACAAGCAATGTCATCGAGGGGCTAAAGACATTGATGGGAGTTTACTATGGACATGAAAACATGACTGCTTTCATTGAGTGCGGTTTACTGGAAATTGGTGAGAGCGCAACAAAAAAACTATCCAGAACAGATCCATGAGCTGATTTTCTGGTTTTGGCCAGTATCTTGTTGTTCAGGGTCGCAAAAAAGAGCATTGCAATGATCTCAGCGTGTTAAAGGCTTGCTGCTGACATCTGTGAGAAGCGGGTAATTGTTCAGGAGATAAAATGGCAAATGCTTAATCTCAGCCCAGGAGATGAAACCCCCTACCCCAGTGCAATGCTAAAATATCAACGGTCTAATGCACAGTTCTAGACAAGGAAGTCAACTTTATAGGTGAGGAGCAAAAGATTGAGTCATATTGATCACCGCTGTAGCATGTCCCCCGTCATTCACATCCATTCAATATATAACAACAGTTCCTAACGCGTCATATCACAGTCTTATCGCCGCTGCTTCTAAATCAGACACCTCTTTGCATCACTTGCTGGCAATGTAAACACATCGCATCATCGCAGCCCAGCGTCCTGTTTGATGACCGACTGCAGCATGGGAAGTGTATTCACTAAAACAAATGAAAGCTTCACTCAGGAGTGAAAGTGCTTAGACGCCCTCGCAAGGAGGACCGGCAGAGCCATGAGCACAAGACCGCATCTGCACCGTGATTCGCACGGCCTTGAAAGTAAAAGTGTCTGCACGACAGCCCAGAAGTGACGTGCCACTATCACCAGCGCCCTTCGATACTGCTAACAAGGCTGGCGCAACTCCCTCGTCCCATATTCCCTCTTCCCCATAATGGTGTAGTGCGATATAATGTCGCCTCCCGGGAAAGTCGTCTGTAACCTGGGGCGGGCAGGGCGCCGCTGAAGAGCTGCTGCAGAATAACTCTCACTCCATTCTAATAGAACCGCAGCACCGCTGCGGTGACCAGCAATGGCGACCGAGCTTTCCCACGTATGTGTAAGAGAGACGTTCGTATTACGCATATTAGGACAGGTCAGGCAAAATATAGTGCGGATTTATCCACCAATCCATTTTTATCAGGAGACTTAGGGCAACACAGAATTTTGGAGCAACTGGTATTACCTATTGACTTTCGATTCAGGTTCTCCTTCCAAATTTAAGACAATGTGTAAAAAAAAGAGTAACTTTGAAAAATGTTCTATCATTCACATTCTAGAACGGGTATCCACAATTTCGGAGATGTGCAAATAGCTACTGTTTCTAAACTCTTTATTTTGTTCTCATTTCAGAAATACATAGGTGCCTTTCATACCGATTTTTCACTGTTTATATTTTCCCAAATTAATTGCTATATACCAGGTACACAATACAAATAATTGCAAGACGCTACTCAGTTATTGGCTCTGGGTTCTTGGTGAACATACAATTACTATATATCCCCACAACCAAAAGAAAAATTTTTGGGTGGGGGATGGCGAATTCTTCCAACAACATGCAGAGTGGAGATGCAGGGGCTCTAAACAGGGGCGAATAAACAACAAAGCCTCATTAATAAGCAAATGGTCTTTTAAAGATCTGTGAATACTCGGGTGCGGCTGTGTGTGTCCCGGGGAGCTGTCTGAGCCCAGGCTGAAACACACGAGTCAAGGGGGAGGGGCGCTGAAGCCCTTTGAAGCCAGCGCAGGAATACACGACTACACAGGCTGTTGCCAGCCAGAGCAGCACATAAGCTCCATTTGAAAGTGTCATTTTCGGTTTTTGCGTTGCAGGTACCCGTACTTCAGGGCCAGAGCCCTGCTGCTTCTGAGAGTACCGGTACTCTCCTTGCCCGAAATTAAGTTCTGGTACTCAGGGACAGAAAACGGAGTACCGGCCCATTTAAAGCACAGATCTGCCTGGAACCTACTCATTTAAAACACATGCCTAGTAATAATGAATGCATGTAGTCAGAAACCAGACCAGTCTTATTAATCTGCTCTTTCAGCTGCGTTTATCAGGGCATGTCCTAGAGAGCACCAAGAAACTCCATGTGAGTGGATGTGCGCTGTATGAATAAATACAAACTTAAAGGTATACTCCTTCGTTAGTCCGTTCTCGTCCCTTCCAAATGTGGACACAAAAGTAAAGAGGCAAAATGCCATAACTCACAATACTTAACGGACTAATCGCAGAACGGCTGTGCTGTTGGCCAATCCTAAATGCCACCGACACTTCAAACTAAGCAATGGCTGGAGGGCGCCTCCTAATTCCCCACAGAATCCATGGTGTCCAGCGTCCTGCCCCAATATTTGAATGGTACTCCAAAAGAGCAATGGATAAAGGATGCGGACCCAAAACCATGTATTGTCCTTTGGCTGCAGCCCATAGCTAACGTTGTCTCAAGAGCGGACCTAATAACCGAGGAAAGGGAAATGAGTTGCTTCATAAAACTTTCTCCCGATTTCCCAGTACTAAAATGTGTATGCCACAGGAATGCTGACCATCTGCTAAAACCCGATTTTGAGAAACTATTTAATGCTAACCACAAACTTTTTGTGCCAGTCTCTTCATTCTTGGAATTTTTCCTCAAAATACTCATTACACTATATTTTTACATGCGCCAATAAAAATGCAATTTGTACCAAACATATTAACAAATTTCATCAGCTGTCTAGAAATTCCTGTGAAATGTCTGATATGGGGCTGGTCTGAGAACGCGAACTGTGCTCTTGGCCAAAATCTCTTGTTACACGTCTTGCTGGCACTTTGCAGTTTGCTCTAATTAAACTGCAATAGTTAATTCAGAGAAATATTGTACAATGGTTAAACCATGTTTACCCGGAAGGAAAAAAGGAGATTTCTGTACTGAATAGAGATGTTGGGTAAAATCCATACATTTTGACCATTTTAAGAATTTCGTAAATCACCCTAAAAAAAATGCTGGTACATGCAGAATCTGCCAACCAGGCTCTGATGCAGTGGCACACCCAAGGTTTTGAAGGACTATCCTTGATCAACAAGGTAAGAAAACCTGAAAATGTGGTTTAAGAACATAACAACACTGAAAGAGCTCCTTTTAGAACAAGAGATACAAATCAAATAATCATCTACGTTTATGCATATCTATATGTAGAATACCAACTAGTACATCTTAACTTGATAGACACTGGGCCGGATCCAGAGCCTGGTAAACAGTACAGTCTGTCAGGTTGGCAGAGGACATTAGGTCTGCCACACTTACAGGCTACCATCTGCATGCCAAATCTAGAAATCACTGCCCTCCCAGGAGTGATCTCTGATCCCTCAGATGGACAGCCATCATGTCCGTTCTAGGCAAGTTTCAAAACGTTTGGTGAACAGTTGGCTTTGCTTTGACAGCCGTTCACCAAAGTTTTTGCTGTTCAAAACCAATGTATCAAAAGGGCTGATAACGATGTCGGTCGGACAGAGTGCGGACTGGAACCACCCAACCAAGGGTCGGCGGTTCCGACCATAGAATTTTGATGCGACCGTCCTACGAGTGGTCGGAAACATAGATTTTTCTTTAGCAGCTTGAGCGATGGGCGAAAAGGACTGCAGCAGAAGCTGCCAATGAAAAAATTAAAGTCTGTAAACATTCCTGCACCGTGTGACAGGCATCATTAGGTGCCTGCCGCATGGTGTAGGATGTTTTTGCCCTCCCCAGGCCCCATAGCAGAGGGCCAGTACGCCCTGCTAGGGCACGCTAAAGTAACTTTCCAACAGCCTTTCCATTTCGGAAAGGCTGACATGGAAAGGCTCTGTAAAAATGACATCCTAATCCCAAAGGCAGAGCCGAAGCTGGCTCTACCGTCATTATAGGATTATGATGTCTTTCGATGCTCTGATAGGCTCCTTGAGCCAGTCGGAAGCGGAGTGGAATTCCCTTGTGGGTTCCCTACGACCGCCGTCATTGTAATACAGTGGTTGGAGGGAAACCATCAATGTCGGGCGGAAAGCCTTCGACAAGCTGTTGGATGGCTCTCTGCCCGACATCGTAATCGGGCCAAAAGTGGAAGTTTGTTATTTAAAAATAACTAATGACCAACGTCCACAAAGGTTTGTCCCACAGAAAAAAGGACATCACAGCGTCGACCCTAAATAGGACAGGCAATGTAATTCTATTCCTCTGCCAGACCTACTCTGATGGAGAAAGCTTTCAGTCGACAGAGCCAACCGGGTTTCCGTTGATAGACAGGAGATGGTCCTCTCGACCTTAAATAGGGAGGGAGCCGCTGGTTTAGCGGACAGGGTTCTCCATCATGTATGCAAAGGAGTATTCGGACAACCAAATTCTAAATCTATCTCATAGTTTTTTTGTTTCCTCAGGTTTCAAACTTTCCCTAGCAACCACATCTTCAGAATAGCATATTGTACCACAAATATTCTGTTAAGATCACGGTCTGTTGTAAATAAACTAAGATTTCTTAACTTTGTACAGTCACAGTTGTTATGTACAGCATAGCCGACAGGTAATGCTGCTACATAAAAAAATAAAATTAAAGCACAATAGCACAGCTATGCTCTGAGGTGGTCAGTATTCACCAAAGCATAGCATCTTTTACACCTCTTTGCTTCACTTCATGGTAATCACAGCTACAAATATATTGTGACACAACTGGAGAACTCCTCCAAACTTCCCACCTGACAGCAAAACTCTTTAAACATCGCCCACTCTTTAAATCCACACTTTACCAATGACACACAATGACATTTCATCCGTAAATACGGGCTCCAGATCCTCATCCATGGTATGAGGTGCTATTCAAATGTTAAGATACAATCCTGCACGAAAATAAAAATAAAAACAGTAGCTTTTAATTAGGATCTGTTGTCTACCTACACACCCATTAAATATGGTCATTTCTTTTTAAATAGATCTCGCCTTTGGGATCTACTGGTTTTGCCAATGATGTTTAGCGATACTGCACAGCATCCAGATGCAAAGTAGCGTGGCTAAAGAAGAGAAAATAAAAAGACTGTCACGCTGGCCACATTATTTTGTAGGCACGCACACCATCCGTGAGTACACCTACAAAATGATGCATGTACTTTTCCCCCCATTTTATTAACAGATCTAATATAGATCATTAAATAAAGAGACAAAACGTGCAAAAGCCGTTTTTTTAAAGTAAGGCAGGTGGGTGAGCAACATGGAGGGCAGCAACAACATGAAGAGAGCTGGTCCGGGGGGGGGAGCAAAACAGCCGGCATGGGTGGGGAGGAAGCAAACAACAGATAGAGAAACATGGAGCACGTGGGGGGGGGGGGGGAGCAAACGGGAAACACCGTGACCATTGTGGAGATGCGGGGGGAGCACACAGGTGAAAAGGCTATGCATGGAGAGAAGCAAATCACAGAAGAGTTGAGTGAGAAGCACACCGTTGAGAGAGAACAACATGGAGTATGGCAGAGGGAGGAAGAGAAGACTACAAGAGGGACGGGTAGAAAACAAATGCACTCTTGTGGATTAATTATAAAGAAAAAAGTAGTGCTTGAAAAGGGAGCAGTGGAACGACATAAGTAATGCAGCCATGCTCCAGGGAAGGGACAAACACAAGTAAAACCACACAAGTCTATGAAAAAGAAACAAGCCAATGAGTGTGATGAAAATGGTAAGCAATGAGTGGATTCAAAGCCCGCTGTAAGCTGACAATACATCCTTCACTAACAGGCAGCTCGCACTGTCTGGTAAGCGAGACCTAAAAACATGGCCCCATTGATAGACAAGCATAACCGCAGGGTAATGGACTGAAGGCCTAGTTTCAAACTCTGTTCGGAGGACCACAGGGAAGACAGGGTCTAATAGGTTCCCATCTTGGTGATTGGGACCATTTGCCACTGGTGTACTAGGGCCCATCTGACTATGGCTCAGCAAACTGGGGCAAGCATACCCTTTCCACACTTGACTGTCAAGGTAGCATGAATGACCAGTCAGAGGTCTCAGGGAAGTACAGTAGAAGGAAAAGAGATCGGAACTCAACACTCAACGACACAATAAAGTATTGTCCAGCCCGGTGCCTACCTTTTGAATAAATAAAAGTGATTTAAGCACACAGTAGCGTATAATACTACACAGTGCAATCGAAAGAAGGCAAACTGAGGGTTGAAATTCTTTTTGCGATCTTGTGGTGCTACATACTAATTGAGTTCTCCACAGTCGTCAACCCTAGCATCTGATCTAAGATATGCACAGTGGCACTTTACTCAATAACAATCAAAGCCCATATGGATCCAACAATCTAGAATGCTTTTCACTTCTTGTGGTTATTCACAAAAAGTCCTCATTCATTCTGTAGCTCTTGGTCTCCTAGTGAGTCTTTTGTTCTCACGAGTCAAGTTCTGTGGTTATGCGTATCTGGGAGTAGAAATTCGGGCGGGTGCCAAAAAGACATGTGTATTATCTTGCCGTGGCGGCTTCTAGGCTATTCAGGACATGGCCAAGATCAGAACTTGAAGGATTTAGGGAACACTGCATGTCCTTTTCAGCAGTTGCAGCCTCCTTACGCCTGGTGGAGATATGATTCTTGGTACAACAGGTGCAGGCTCCGTGACAATCACAAGCGCATGAATACATTCAGCATGTGTGGCCTCTGGGCCAATGAGAGCACTCACCTTACCAGTGACTGACTACTCAAATTCAAACAACAGCAGTGGCAGCACCTGTCTCTCAGTCACGGTGGCTTTTGAGGATGGCTTGATGCGGTAAACAATCAGAACCATTTACGAAGACTGGAGAACAACTTCTCCTTAAGGTTGCTCCTGGCTCACTGCCTCGCTGTGTTTGTCATCGGGCAGAGGATATCGGGAGAATAGATCATATGCGGAAATGGAGCAATAAAGAACTAATTAAACAGAAGCTGTTCATCCCGCAAGAACCACTGAGATGGGTAGATGAAAAAAAGGAAATCTGGTACATCATATGGAGTACAAATTGTCAGAATCTGACAACGTGCTTCTCTTTCCTGCCCTGGAAGATGACACTTGCTTTTATTACAACCTCATGAAATAATTTTTACATATGTGAGGATATCAGTTGATTATTTCGTGAATGAAATTGTGTGATATCGGCAATCAATTTAATTACTGAAGTCGACTTTTGGACATATTAACTATATCTCTTTTAGTGTATACCTTGGTTCATAGAAAAGAAGTTAGGTCCTGAGGAAGGTGGTTACAACATACTATAACCCACCGAAACGCGCGTCGACCTGGCGTGGAACCCTACTAAACACGTTGTGGTTTCCATCATAGTGGAGTTTCCCTCTACCTAACGGCTTACCTTGCTATGTATAAGAGTTGGGTGTTATTGGATGGTATGGAAGTGTATGAATTGGTGTGAGTGGTGTATGTCAGTTATATTGGTGTTGTGTAACCAGGGTATCATACGTTTTCTCTTTCTTTGGTGGTTTCTGTGAGAATCAAAAATATTTTTTTGTACTACATAAAAAGTATTGTGGATAATCCAATGTATTGTATAGAATAGCGATAATTTAACAAAAATATTTTTTAGAAAGATTTTCTATATGTTGTACTCATGAAAAATTATAAAAAGAGGAACTTTAAAAAAAAAAAGAAAACGATGAAATATGAAAAAATAAATAAAGAATTTAAAAATAGAACCGCGTAACGTGTAATTGTTATGCTTTGAAGATCATAGAAAAAAATAAGAACTATGTCGCAATTTGTAAAGTATATAGGCTATGAGGGAATATATTAGTGTTGTGTTCTTCTTCTTCCCCTCTTCTCCCTGGCCTTAAGTATTTAGAGAGGGGGTCCCCTTTTTCATGTTATCACTCCCTGGCAGTCACTCGCTCACAGGAGCATGATTAGCTTCTCCTCTGGACTGTCTCTACTCCTACAGGGCTAGGAGTAGTCCTTTTCTCCTACAGCAGGCATGCAGGTGTCTAGGCAGAGCCCCTTCCCCCTATGCTCTAGCAGAAAGTGTAGACTTCAGGTGATGTCACCTCACCTCTGGGAGATTGGCTGACCTGCGGACACCAGCTGTGGTCATACTGCAGTCCTTTGAGTAATCTGTAGAGCACTCCCTTCCTTGTTCATGAAGAACTAGGAACCGGAACAAAGAGGACATGATATCCATACACATTTTCCAGAAACAGACCGTGGATCCACGGTCTAAGGTTTCAGAACAGATTTGGGTTGCCTCACTTTCAAATATGTTTCTGGCTGCAATTCAGAGAGAGAGCCATTGTGCAAGGTGATGGCTCTTTCAGAAGGCAGCAATGATGCTGGCTCCAAGCAGGAATATCCAAAATGAAGGCACAATGGTATCTGAGATGTCTGACCCATGCTGTGATCAGCTTTACTGAAGCCCTAATAAGGGACAGACAAAAGTACAGGTCCTGCATAGACATGTCGTCACCTTGATTAATGGAAAACCCAGTTGCATGGCTCATCCCTACCACATATCAAACGGCAGTGCAGAGGAAGAAGTAATCAACAGCTCATTGCTAACAAAGTCCTCAGTTAATTTTCAAGTAGAACTCCTTGTCCATCCTCCTTTACTTCAGTTTCTGAGTCTCCACACTCAACCCCCAGTAAAGCCAATACAATTCCACTTTCTGGAGAAGCTGCATTAAATGATCTCACTGGTCCCAGTGCTCTGACTCTCACCACACACAGAGTCCTAGTACCCAACATGTCACACACACTGCTCACGGAACGTCAGTGCAAGGATTAGGGATTCACATACAAATGAAACGTTGTATCAGGACGATGAGTAAACCATACTCTGTAACACCAAGAAAAATGTCTGGTCATGCTAACAAATTCACCAACATTTGCTACACTGTCACCACCGCTTTACTAGACTTACCCATAGCATGGACACTAGTTGGACAGCCAGGTTTGCTGAAAGTTGGAAAATGTAGCTGCAGAAGGCATTCACAGACTACCAAACAGCTGCGAACAGCTGTTTTGTAACACTCAATGCAATGGCACGATCAAATAACATGATTTCGGTCATAATTTATTCGTTTACATCACAGGCTTCCGAAGACTGGGCTTTAGATGCTGTTAGAAGATGCCTCGATACCCTCAGGACTCTATTGTGTCTAGGCAAAAGTTCAGACCAGGCTGCATTGTCAAATTCATCCACCACTGCTACGCTGTGCCTTTCCCAGTGTTGAGCTCTAAAAAAGTATTTGAGTTTACAAAAGAATAATTAAACATTGAAGCATCTTAGGAGCGCAGAAATTACTAGATGAGTCACAAATCCACAATGTTCGATTACCACCACGGGCAGACAAGTGAATCTATAATTCAGAACAACTTCACTGTAATGATTTAGAAAAAGGCGAAAATCTCAGAACCTTTAAAGTCATGCTTCTGCATAGTTGGCATCAGAGAGGGAGGATGAGATAGGTTCGAACACACGGCTATTTTTGTTTAGCTTTATTTTTATGGCTTTTTGTTAAGTATAAATATCTATTGTAGCTATTTGTGCCAGGGGGGGAGACCAGCTGGGATGTATTAAAATACACATTTCATTATTTTGCTAGTTGCCATAGAGACATCTGAGACTGATTGGCCTAAAGAAATCCGTGGATAAATTCCCAACAAGGCATCTATTGGCCATGCAAGGATAAATGACTGGTGCATCGTTACTTTGACCTCCAGATGAGTGAAGGAGATAAAGACTTGGGTGACAGTAGGTGAACCATATGGAGAAGATAATGTTCTGAAGACAGGTGACATATGAAAAGAAGAGGAGCAACCCTAGGAGGGAGCCTTCGGAATTCCCCACTGGTAGGGCTGCCCTACTGGGTAGGATATGTGCCAAACAGAATTGAGATAATGTTTTAAAGCATGCAAAGAAAATTACTGCTACCGTGCACTCTTAATTGTCACTTAAACTCAGCTCCTGATGCTAGGGTGTAACAAATTCTCTACTTCATGGCACAATCGCATACAATTTCTGAGGATGCTCTGGAAAGAAACAGGTGCTTTGCCCAATATAATTATTACTGTGTCGCTAATGCCTTAAAGGTCACCAATCAGGACTCAACCAGGTTAATGTTTGTATACTGCATTGTTGTCTCCTTTGCAGATCCTCACACGGCACACCATTTATGCTCTTGGGATGCACGAGGTGAAAATTCAACAATTGTTGTTAGACCACTTACCTTCTTCTACCCCCCGCGGCCAAGTTCAAATCAAGATGGGAATTGGTCATTAGCTCGAAACCCAGTGCGGGGTGGGCGAATGGATGGATGGCAAGGTCGCAATGGTTGTTGGGAAGGGGCACCAACTTTCAATCGGTATGGATGTTTAGATGAGGTTGACTGACTTACGAGGATAAAGGCACCTACTTATGACCCTGAACATATTCCCCTTTCTGTGAGTACTGTCTCTATTTCACCTGAACATTGTGAAGACACTGTACGCCTGAGTTTGAGCCCTGTCCTTAAGATTACTGAGACCAGGGTGGCGGATGTTAACTTACTAGAGACTAACCCTGCCTGTAGCCAAGTGGGGTTGCTCAAAGTGGTCTCCTGGAACATAGCAGGGTTAAGGGGTCGTTTGGATAATGAAGATTGGGCCGAATTCATCGACACCTTTGACATTGTTGTGCTGCAGGAGAGCTGGGCATCAGTCCCGTTATTTAGAGCAGGATACTTAAATTACTATAAACCTGCTATCCAGGGCCTAAAGGGAAGAGCCTCTGGAGGATTGGTGGTGTGGATTAGACACTCTCTGGGGTACCGACCATCCGAAATTCTGGTGAACAACCCGGACCTCTTATGTATCAAACTCAATAGGGGAAATGATCGGAGTCTCGTGTTAATAAATATTTATGCCCGGGGCTGCCAAGGAGGTCGTAAACAGCCAGTCTTGAATGACCACGATTTGCTTTTGAGGGAATTAGGGAGTGACAATTTTATCCTAGTGGCAGGGGATTTAAATTGTTCATTCAAACCTATCCTTAATTTAGTGGAGAATGTGGGTGCCGATGAGGATACTGTTTGGAACATCACGCCATTGACCATAAGCAAGGGTGTCAGGGGAACTGAGGCGGCACTTCTCTGGACGGGATTTTGTTTGGAGTGGGGGTTGAGGGCAGCGAATGGGCGCACACCCTCTGATAAGTCTGGTCAACCTACCTTTAATAATGGGGTTAGTATGAGTCGGATAGACTATGTACTAGTCAAACTAGATCTTTGGTCTTTCGTGGTTGATATGGAGGTTGTGGTTCGGCCAGAGAGTGATCATAACCCTCTCTCATTGGGACTCAGAATACCCAGTGTGGGGGTTGGACCCTCTGCAACAGCAGTTCTAACATCTGATGTCATCCTGTGTAATGACAGAAGACGGGTAAAATGGACTAAGGTCATTGCAGACCCACCGCTTATCAAAGACATAGAGGAGGTAGCAAAGCAAACAATGGGCGTCATGGCGGATCTTTCATCTCACGCTGGTGTTAACTCCCAAATAATCGATTTACATGAGAAATGCTTTAGGGAACTAAAAATTTTGCTCACTAAGCCACTAAGGTCAAAGAAAGATAATGCTCCCAAAAGGTGGTATAATAAGAGTTGTAGGGTAGCACATAGTAAATTACTTTCTGTACTTAAAACCAGGGACATTAATGACATTAAAATTGCCCGGACGTCATATAAACAAGTATTGTGGGCAGCTAAGAGGGAGTGGGATGATAAATATTGGGCAGAACTCCTTTTGGCGTGCCAATCATCCAACCAAACGAAGTTTTGGGAGACTGTAAAGTGGGGCAGGAATCCGGATTCTCAAATACCTGTGAACCATGTTTCTGCAGTAGATTGGGTGGTCTTCTACTCTGCTCAATTTAAAGACATGAGTGCAGTACATGAAACACAGCAGGTGCTTACAGCAGATCTGACTCCCTTTGATGGGGCCGTGCTTACCTTTTCATGTACTGAGACAGAGCATACCCTTGGTTCGGTACAGTCAGGGAAAGCACCTGGACTGGATGCAATCCCAGCAGATCTTTTTTAAATTGAATCTTGATGTATGGGTCCCGTACATAACCAAGTTGGCTAACGCCATTGCAGCAGGGGCTAGGATCCCCGACTCCTGGAAAGGGGCGGAGATCTTACCTGTTTTCAAAAAAGGGGACCGTTCAAGCCCAGGAAATTACCGCCCAATAAGTCTGATAGATTCACTTCAAAAAATAGTTGCTAGGATGGTACTGGCAAGAATACAGGGGTGGATCGAGTTGGAAAACATATTGTCCCCCATGCAAGCTGGGTTCAGACTGGGCACTAGCACCATAGACCAGGTCTTTAGACTTACTATGTTATATTGGAAGGTGGTCCTGTTGGGTGGAGGGGTAATTTATGCCACTTTTGTGGACCTTAAGTCGGCTTTCGACTTGGTTCCAAGAGCTAAATTGTGGGACTCACTGAGACTTATGGGCCTACCCGTAGAACTTCTGGACATAGTTATGAGATTACACGAGGACAACTTTGCCAGAGTTAGGTGGGGTAAACAAGGACAGGTGTCCGATAGCTTCCCGGTGACACGTGGGGTGCGCCAGGGATGTGTGTTGGCCCCTACTCTTTTTCTCCTGTTCATCAACCAGGTAGTCAATTTATTTTCCACATCCCAGACAGATGCACCATCTCTGGGTGGGTCTAAATAGCCGATGTTAATTTTTGCTGACGACACACTGCTTCTCTCTAAAACTCGCAGTGGGTTACAAACAGCCCTGAATAGGTTTGCAGAGTTTTGCAGGGTAAATGACCTACAGATTAATGTTGATAAAACCAAATTTATGGTCTTCAGTAATAAAAATCCAATCACTAGCTCTGTTAGCTTGAATGGTGTTCCGATAGAACAGGTGAAGACAATGACTTATCTGGGTGTGACTCTGGATTATCATCTAAGTTGGAAACCCCAGATTGAGGCAATATACCTCAAATTCGTACGACTCACGGGTTGTCTGCTTCTGGAACAAAAGAAATCCCTGACTAAACAAATCACCCCTGTACTAAAAATCTATGAAGCTAAGATAAACGCAGCCACTTTGTATGGTGTGGATATTTGGGGTTTTATAGATTTATCCCTCCTGGTCAAAGCACAGAATACGTTTTTGCGAAATTCAGTAGGCCTTCCCCAGTCTACACCCACAAAACCGCTGTTGCTAGACTTAGGTTGTAAACCCTTAAATGAGATGGCCCGGTTCCGCTTGGTGGCATTATGGCGACGGATCTGGACGACTCCGGAGCTCAGCCTTTTTGCCAAAGAATTAGACTAGGTTAAATCTTTGTGGGGAGCTTCTAGAATCCCATGGCTTAGGGAAGTGAAAAAGGTTTTGCTAGAAATGGGTCTCCATCAGCTCTGGATTAATCCAGGGGGTTCCATCTTTCCCTCCAAACAAGATTTTAAAGACCAGTTTTGGGCATCTGTTAAATTAACTACAGTCATCCAATCGGAAGTTACTAACTTAACAGGTCTTTTTCTGACTTATAAACTGACACCTTCCCTTGAGCCATACTGGGACGTGATTTGTAAAACCCTCGACCGGAAATTATATCATCAATTCCGTGTCGGGACGCTCCCTATCAACTCCTTTACTGCTAAGTGGAATGTGAATTCAAATAATTGCTGTCCTTGGTGTCCGGGTCATCTAGAGAGCATTGGTCACTTTTTTTTTGCCTGCCCAGCCTATCGTGCCCCACGCCTAAAATGGATGTTGTAGACTGGATAGCAAGGGGTACCTTGAAGCCCTGAGGATTTTTCGTACTAACCTGTCAGAGTTTATTGTGGTCGGTGTGGCCAAGTTCCTAGGTTGGGCATGGATAATTCGTACCAGGAATTTGAACATTTTATGATGGTTTTATATATTGATGCTGATTTATAATAGATCAAGTCCAAAGGCATTTTATTGTAAAGTCTTTATCAATTGTTTAATAATTTTTTTAATGTTCTACTGACATGATGACTTATTAATATTTCATGAATTGTATATTGTCTTTTATGAATTTTATTTCGAAATAAAGACTTACTGAAACTGAAACTATAACGTTGATTACTCGAAGTAAAGCCTTGATATGTGCATGATCATGTCGATGGACACAGGACACAGGATACTGCATTTAGAAAAGTGTGGGTTTAGGATTGGCATTACACATTAGCTGAGCAGCTGGGATAGCCAACTGGTGCAAAGTTACAGTTTTCACTTCTGGGAAGGCAATTTGAAATCAATGCCTAATACTATCCTCCAGGAAAAACATTTAAGAATTTGAGAAAGCAGCTCATGTATTTCAGACTGATGATTTAGTTCCAGGACAAGCTCACGATGAAATACAGGCTGCCACTCAATGTAAAGACCTCGACGACAGGCTAACAAGTCAGGGATCCAAGATGGGGTATGACACACACGCAGCCCTCACTGCCCACAAACTAGAGAGATAAAGGTGGCTGTACCATCACAATATATGTATTACTGATTGAAAGGTATTCAATTGCTCAGACGACAGTTTAGCAGAACCTTCATCATGATTGCGACCAACCTCTCCATTGCCCAAGTACCTTTTGAGGAGGATGTGAACTGTTCTAATGAGTGTGTTATGTTAATTTTCCACAAAAAAGAAACACTTTCTTCAGCAACAATATTATTCTCATGGCATCTATTCGACATGTATGCACGCCACTGCATCCATTGACACCCAGCATTGGGGTACAGGGCTTTATCATGAAAACAAAGGTGCTTCAAATCAAACAAATTTTACCTTGGTTCCTAAATGGACCACCAATATCTTTTCCCGATCTCCAACGGTGCAGATGGAACTTCCAGACCAATCTCACTACACAATATTCGAATCAACAGACAATGACTGCCCTGTTATTTGCTCATCAAATCAGCAGGGAGACTCCTCCCGGGAAATAGGCGGACAATGATAAAACATATGAAGAGTTCTACAAAGCTCTCGGTAGTATTAGCCGACGTGTTAGATTTGACCCCAGATTCGGACTGGCCTATAGAGCAACCAGACAGAGCCCACAGGGCTGATCTGAGAGGTCAGTGAGTGGGCTTTTGTTATCGTTGTTAGTAGACTTGTTTTATGGTCTACTGGGCCAGTGTTTGCTGTTCATTGTCCTGCTATCACAACAAATATTGCTTGCAGCGAATACAAAGCATGTAGTTTTCACTATTCCAGTTTGTGAAATTCTTTAAAATCCATGGTTTCCCAGCTTTGATAATTACTTCTTTTGTGTGGTGTGTGTACTGACAAGCCACATAATTGCCACACAGGTAGTGGCCCACTGGTCGCTGGTGTTCCCATAGGGTTGCCTGGTCTTGGTTTGGTGATAGCTGTGTTTTCGCATGGACTAGTTTATCAGGGATGTTTGTCTTTCTTTTAAACGCGAACAAGGGTTAGGGCCATTGTTTTCCCGCTCCATTTAAAATGTGCCTTTTTTTTATACTATAGTTTGGACCTTGTTTTGGAAATGGGGGTGTAGGTGGTGACACAAACCATTCTCTCATTACCTTGTTTTGCATGATTTTTCAGGAGGGCCTGCCGGTTGTTGTTCCTTGCTCTTTTTCTTGCTCTTGTCACCAGTTCTTTTGGGTAGTGGCGTTTGATTAGTTTGTCCTCCAGGGTTTGTGCTCGTGTATCACAGACATCCAAGTAGGAGTAGTTTCTCCTGATGGGGGAGAAATGTCCTACAGGAAGGTTCTGTCTTAGTGCCTTAGGGTGAAAGCTTTCAAACATGAGGAGGCTGTTTTTGCCTGTGGTGTTGTTATGAACTCTTGTCTTAATTCCATCATGATCCAGTGTTATGAAGAGGCCCAAGAAGGCTGCTTCGTGTTTGTTGATAGCGTATGTAAACTTTAGGTGTTCATCTTTTGTATTCACTCACTTGGCAAATTCTATTGCTTGTTGTTCATTACCACTCCAGATTATCAGGACAGCGTCGATGTATCTGCACAAAAGTTTCATTGTTGCCTGTAGGGGTTTTCCTGGTTGTATATATGGTCAACCTCAAACTGATTCACATAGAGGTACGCCATACTAGGAGCACAGGTGCTCCCCATAGACGTGGCCCTAATCTGATGGTATATGGTGTCCTCATACTCAAAGAAGTTTTCAATTAATGCCATTTCTGCACACTCCAGAATTAAATTTGGTGGAGGCAAGAATTGCCAATCCCTCTCTTGTAGGCTGAGTTTGACAAATGACAGTGTCTGTCTTTGTGGGATGCTCATATAGAGAACTTCTATGTCCATTGTGATGACCCAGTCCTCAATAGGGTTGATTTCCATATCTCTCAGTAGACATAGGACATATTTAGTGTCTTTCAGAAATGAGGCTGATTTCTGTATAATGGGTTTAAGGAACCAGTCGCAGTATTGTGATAGTGGCTCCAATACGGACCCAATGCCAGACACAAAAGGCCTGCCTGGTGGTCGATCCTTATTCTTGTGCATCTTGGCAGGATGTAGAATCTTGGTGTGCATGGAGTGTCACCCACGAGAAATTCCGCTTCGTGATCCAGTCATTCAGCAGGCCCTCCTCAACTAAGATTTTTATCTTGTTGGTAGGTCTTGGTGTCTGGTCGGTCTTTGCAATTTCATAACTGTCTTATCGGACAGGAGTAGGATACACTCGGTGTGGTACTAGTGTTTGTCCATGAGGACAATAGCTCCGCCCTTATCTGCCAGTTTTATAATTAGTTGTGTGATCCTTTTTAAATTCTCAAGAGCCGGTTTTTCTCCTTGTTTTAGGTTCTGGAAGACCATGTTGTTGAGGCAGTCAATAGCATCCACTTCCTTCAAGCTTGTACAAATGCCAAAATGTGGCATGGGATGGATTGTGTGGGGTATGAATGCATATTTTTTCCAAGACCAGTATTGGCAGCCCCCTTATCCTTGTTCGATTCTTTATCTTCAAAAAAGCTCTTCAATTTTATTCTTCGAAAAAATTGTGCCAATTCTACACGTAGTGAGAAGAGATCACTTTTTGGTGTTGGTGCAAATCCCAATCCCTTTGACAGAACCACCTTTTCATCTGGTGAAAGCATGCAACTGCTCAGGTTCCCTATGTTGATTGTTCCCTGCTCGTCATTGGTCCTTTCCTTTGCTCCTCGTCACCACTAAGTTCGGTGCTTGGTCCCCCCAGTGGACTCTGGCCGGTTGTGTGTTTTTTTTTATATCTTGCTCTGCCACGGCCTCTGCCTCTGTATAACAAAGGAGGGGGACCTTGTTAAAATTGAAAGCCTTGTGGGGAAAAGAGTTGTTGCCAGTAGCCAAAATGTGGAATCAGTGGTGGGAGACGTTGTTCCTGATAATAAGGTCTATGTGGTCTTCTTTATGTCCCCTCATCACTGCTTTCACTGCTGCTCCTCCTCTCGTCTCCAGAGCTGAAGGTCCACTTCATGGGAGATGGTCTGAACCTCTGTTGTTTCATGCCGGGAGCCTGGTTTTGAGGTTTCTCATAATGTTCATCTGTGACATATGGGTATGTTGTTTCATAGCTGGATTTAAGTTAATCTTTTTTCAGTTTGGTTAATTTAGACTGCGTGAGGTACTCCTTGTATTGACTGTGGTCATTATTAATCTCCTCCAATTTCTTTTTATATACAGAGATGTGAACAGTGGTTTTTAGTTTACTTTCACTAGTTTGTATCTCTATCAGTAAAAGATCTGCTAGTTTCCTTGTGGTTTTGATGATCAGTACCAGCTATTCCCTAGTACATTTCCATGCAATGTGTGACCAGCAGTTTTTCCTAAATTCCTGGTTATTTAGAAAAATATGTGGTTCGTTAGTTACTATCAGAACCCTGGGTGCTGTGTTTTTTCGCAAATACTCTGTCATGAAGGAACCATGTAAAAATCTGGCATTTACCTTACGCTGTGACACATCCTGCTACAGCAGGGCCTCCGCTGATCATACTCACTAAACGCCAGCAACATTACATGCAACATCCATGCAATCACCCGGACACCGGATCTTGAGCCTCCCAATTAAGTGTCAATGGCCGCCACTTAATTTAATTAACCCATTTTTTCTAACAACGTGGCACCTATAAAAACAGCATGTCCATGCTCACTCTGCCACCAGCGAGGAAGAGGAGAGGAGAGGACGCCTTTAGGAAAACATCGAGGGACGCATCTTGAGGCAGTAAGTGTGTGTGGTTGGGTGTATGCTTGAGATATCAGGGTTTTGCATTATCTTAACCCTGTTTCAAGTGAGTGAACAAAGCATTTGTGCAATTATTTACTTCCCAAATATCTATTTTTATTCTTCCTACTCTGTTTCCAGAATGTGACTACATGGGTCCCTCAAGCCCCTTCTCATGGGGCATTTCAGCCCCTGACTTGGGGTAAGATTCTGAGCTGGCCCCAAAGTATGTGTATATTTGTAATATGTATGTGCACCACATTTGCAGTGACACGTGTTTCACATCCACATGCGTAATTTTGTTAATATGCATGATGCAAGTATTTCGGATTCTGCATACACGTTGAGCCAGGCCTCTTTGACACTGTATTAACCGTTATTTTACAGGTTTCAAGGAAATTCCAACTTTAGGTACAAATTGACAAAGGTCATTCTACATGGTGGTAATAGCTTAACCAAAGGAGATTAGATAGGAGCCTAGTTATCTCGTCCTGATGAATGCCAAGGACCCTCCGGGCCAACATGGTAGAAACATGTTGACGACATTGGTGTTGATGGGGTACTAGTTCCCCATTTCTCCATGCTTGATTTTTAATATCAAGTAACATCTAACAAATAAATTGTATTTGCGTTGATCTTTAACCTCTCACTTTATCATGGGCCCCCACTTAGTTTTTAGAGGTACCTCCCTGTAACCAGGTGTAGGCCCGCTCTCTACCAAACGTAGTTTCTAGAGAGCGAGGACTGCCAATGATGAGGCATTACACCTGGTGGTGTGTGAGGACAGTGCTTTGCATTTTTTAAGATGCCCTGCACCTCACCCAACCAAGTGTAGTGTGCTTGTTTTTGTGTATAGAATCAGAGATTTATTCAGGGTAGCTTATTGGATGTGTGCACTTTCTAGGAGAAACTCTGCATTGTTTTAGGCAGAACAATGATAATTGGTGAAAGTGCTATCGCTGTGTGCTCTCATCATAGCCCTGTCAAGCATGAAGAATCACCGCATAGCCTTCGTACAGGACTGGCAGGCTGTGGGTTCTTCATAGGGTGTGGTGGTTGTGGTTGGATGGTCGCTGAGTCTGGAGGGACACTGAATGCTTATGCAGTGACCATAAGGAAAGAATGCTGCAGCTGGAACTGCAAGGCCACCTGGCTCCATAAAGTAGTCCACAGACAGAGGGGCGCCTGCTGGTTAATGGTGAATAATTTTCTTGGAACCCAGTCTTCATTCTTTGGAGGGTAGTGTTTCTCTCCACATCTGCAGTATGAATTAGCACGGGGCCAGTGATGGTCTGTTCGCATTCGTAACTGAAGCACTGAACACACATAGAATATATCTGGATCCGATTACATAAAAGGAAGACTGCCACTCGACCAGGTGATTAACAACTGGACTTTAGCAGTACTGTGTCCTAATATGGTGCTTTGCCAGACTCTTTGTTCTGACCTCCTTTCCTGGCTCCTGTGTTATACTTCTTGCCTTGCCCAGATAAACTTCCTTTTCCTGTCCCTATGCCACTATGCCTTCTTGGGTTTCTGCACTTGGAACCTACTAGCCTGCACATATTACTTCAGCTTCCAGCTTTTGAAGTTCTTGGCCCTTCGAAGACCTCCAGTGTTGGTCATTTTCTGGCCATTAAGGACATTTTGGGCGACTTCTTCATCTAAGCTGCACCTGCCTTACAGTCTGGGTTTACTTCAGAACACCCCGGCCAGAAAAGAGTTGATACTCTGGGGTCAATGCACTCACAGAGCGCCTGTGCTAGGGCAGGCTCATTCCCTACTGACTAACACCCAATCAGGGCTGGCCTGCATGGCTATGAATACCCCACTGAATTAATATTGAGAGAAAGCTCCATAAGCCGACAATCTGAATCGAATATTTTTTCAAATGTTGAGATTGATTTTGTGTAGATTTCACAAGCAAACATTAACAAACAGAGCTGTTTTCAAAGAAAAGAAGTAGTTACTATTTGCGATCATTCAGCATCCAATTATAAAGGTAAAACCTTGGCTTTCCCCCACAGGACTTAAACAAGGTTTATGCAACTCACCTTGGGTTATCTGGACTTTAACACTGCTAATAAATGTCTTTCTCCAGTCCACCTCTCAAGCAGAGAGGGCCCTACATTCTTTAGATATTAAACAATGCCTGATATTCTGCTTTGATTGGACTAAGGACTTTGTCAGATGAGCTTCCAATTAATTTGAGTAACTTCAGTATCTCTTGCTTATATTGACATTGCTCAATGGACCACAACTTGCACCGCTTTCTGCGAGGTGGACGGCCTCTATGACATTGAATCGAGGCTCACTCCACCAGAGTGGTGGCTGCCGCAGCTGCTTTTTTCACTAAACTGCCCCAAGGGGCATTTGGAAAGCAGCAACATGGACCTCTACGCAGTGACTACTTTCTCAATATTCAGTCAAAATCAGAGGCGGCAGTGATGGTGGTGTGTAATCTGTTAATGCAAATCTCATTTCTACATTAGAATACTCACAATTCAAGAATGTATATCTATGAAACATCCACTGCTCATGAAAAACATGTTCTTACATATAGCTGCAGCTCCCTTGTGTTGGTATCTTTCAAAGATGCACATTCAACCCATCCAGATCTCCATTTATAAAGCTAAAAATGATTACACTTGTAAAATCTTCATGAATATATATTCACCGATACAGAAACTGTTGGCCAACTTTTTGGTTGTTCAAAAACAAAATTGTATTGAGTTAATTAAGAATGCTTATTAAAATATATCAACGGACACTCAAGGTACAACAAATTAGGAAACGTCTACCCTCATTTTGCCACCGTTTGGAAAATGGCAGACAATGATGCACACACAGTAATGTCACAAACATCAGAAATAGCAAAGAGAAGGGTAAGCAGTCGTCTATTTTGGTAATGGGAATGGTAATGGTTGAGGGCCATGCGGAGGGTTATCCACTGTGGCTCAATCACTGGTGTTGGTTTTATTATGCCCCTGCACTAGTGATGTTGATGCAGGCCCTGTACTGCTTACATTCTTCTGCTCTCTGCTCTTTTGCCCACCGGGGGTGGGTTTACACATCTACATTGGTCTATCCTCTTTGCCATAAAAAGAGATGTGGGAGACACTGTTGCCCCACTATGCACATCCTCCAAAGGTAACAACTCCCAAGTCAAGAACCCTGGGTGGTAATGTAGAAAAAGAAAATCCAGGACCAAAATCTTGACCTTCTACCCATGAGACTGATAGGACTTCAAAAAGATCTGACTGCTAAGGTATCAAAGCTCATGTCTGTCATTGGGCTGTATTTGGCAATGACTAGATAGGGCTGGTGCAGTCTGCTGGTGATACTGGGTCTACTGGTGAAGCTGCAGATCCGGTAAATGGTAACCGTGCCGGACATGGATCTACCAGTGATCACTCTGGTGCTGTCCATGCTCATGCTGCTGCTAATGGCCACTGGGACCAACACAATGTTTTGGTGCATTTGCAGACGAGGGTCAATGAGGCAGAAAAAGATGAGGGTCGGCCATGGCTAACTCTCTTCTAAGAGGGTCAGTGCCATTGTTGTGTTTTCGATCAGGTGATATGTACCTCAGAAGATGTGACCGCCGTATATTGAATCAAAAAGGCAAACGAACCATTATGAACGTTCAAAAGTAACATCCTTAAGGTGAAAAACAAAAAAATGTTAGACAATATAAAAAATTAAAATACACAACTTATTTCTTCACAAGTATCACATTACGAACTTGCAAACACCAAGATGGATGTCATTTAGGGGTTTGCATCAGAGATTCAAGGCTTGCTCCTTGCGACTCTTTGCAACACCTGGCCTGAGAGATCACAAAGGCAGTTGCAGGAACTTAAGGAAAAGAGGGCTCACATGAGTCCCGTTTACTTTTTGTTGCCTTTCCAAAAGTTGAATGTCTTAATTCTTCTGTTGGTAACCTCAGCGTCTTAAAAATGGATTTTTAGGGGGCACCCAAGGGGGGGCACAGAATATAATATAATATAATATAATATATATATATATATATATATATATATTACTAAAATTCATTTGTATCTGTTTTAGAAACCGATTACATTACTTTATTTTCTTGCACGTAATCTTTAATCATTTAATTATTATGTTTTAGGTGTTTTTATTTTTTTATTTCATCAGTGTTGCTACCTTAATGTCATTAGGTCAATGGTTACGTGGCAACACCTTCCCTAACATCACCAGGATCAAAAAGTAATGTGATGTCACTTCTGTTGATGTGATCAAAGTTTGGATAGTGTCACTTTCGCTACCCCTGGCATTTTGTTGAATCGACGCCAATGAACGCCGAGTATTCCTAGATCACATGTTCAATTTTCACACGGTATTAGGGAAGACCTAGCCCAAATGCTACAAAATGACCGTCCTCCTCGAAGGACATTTCAGTGACACTACATGTAACGCTTAAGGTGATATCATAATAGGGCTGAGAGAGTTGTAGTGCACAGGCCTAAACAGGGTGATTTGTAGGCCCCACTAATACTTTATCCCAGACCTGCAGCTCCTTATTGTAGACTCGTAAATCTGGTACACAGCGACAAAGATTAATTGTTAAATATACATTTTTCTCTTTTGGAAATTTATTTGCTACCCCCTCGAAAAGGAAATACATCATGCACGTCTGTATGTTGTAACTAGAAAAGCAAAGGGCATGTCGTTACAGAATGCTTTTTCTCTGCCATCTTCACTGAACCGCAGCTATTTCCCACATTTCTCAGAAGATAGGTTTTTTTCTCATACTCGCTTTTAAGGTGTTTTTATAGATAACAGGGCTTAAAATGAATCTATTAGTTATCGGAATCAAGATTCCCCAGAGAAACACAAGGAAAAAAACACTATCTGTTCTACATTGCCAGACTCCTTTGACACAGCAGATAGTGCACCAAAGAGCCGGGCCCCTTTCAGCCACAGTCATTAATTTTCTGACTGCACGTAAGATAGGAAGAGGTCTTGCCTTATCTGTGAGTCTGATGATTACGTTTCTGTGTCTGCAGACCTTCTTGCTTTTAGCATTTTGTTGGAGTCTGTACTGCACTCTGTGAATTCCAATAAAGGACTGCTAAAACACGCAAACATGTTGCACAAGTGAAGCTCTCCATTAAATGCTTAAAATAAATCGCCGAACCTCATTATGCCTACAGCAGATCCCTTAAAACTGTATTTTTCTATTGAGTCTCAAGAGGACGCATCAGTTATCCCTGAATCCCCAGAGCTCTTTATGAACCTTAATTTCCTAGAAAGATTTTCTTGGGTAAAGGGTAAAAAGGAAGCCCTTATATTGAGGAGGCTTAAAGGGCTTTCTTCAATGTTGCCTCTACAGACTCATGACTTTTATTTCCAATACACCTAGCGTTCGCTTTTGGTCGGCTGCTCGGTCGTGAATTGATGGCTTTGTTGTCGTGCTCATTTGTTTTCTATTGATTCAATGGCTTTTGCGACTATTCTTCTGTTTGTGTCGCCAAGAAGATTGCAAGACCTGTGTTCTTAGACTGCTGACATTGCTTGCATGTACGGAACTACATGTTCTGCTCCTCTATGCACTCTTGTCCCCCCGCCCCCCATGTGCTGCTTTTCCTTGACTGTGTCCCCCACCTACTCGCTCTCCGTGTTGCTTCCCCTTCTTTCCCCACCAGCTGACCTATTGCTTCCCCACTGTCCCATCCGGCTCTTTTAAAAAAATCAAAAAAGAATAATATAAATACGCCCCTCAACTGTCCATTGCTCCACCACCCCTCCGCTCTTGTTGCACCCATTTCCAGCTGCTGCCTCACTTCTTTTTTTAGATTTGTTCTTGTTTTGTGCCTACTGCACTATGAGTGGAAGGTCATCTTAAAATTGGATTTTACCTATTTCAAGATGGCTGTACACGAATTTGCAAGTGTGACAGACAGAAAGAAATGGATTTGTATTATTTGAACAAGCGAATTCAACGATGTCCACCTCAAACGTGCACATATCCATCGGGGCCATCTTTGCATTGGTTTATGCAAATATTACCAATGCATTCAAATATGGTGTGCACATCCTTGGAGACCATCTTAGAACGCATTTATAATGTTTTTTAAATCCATCCTAGAAATGGTTGGCAGGGATGCGCGCACATACACGGCGGTTAACTTGCATAGAAAAGTATTGGCTATGCAAATTGGTTTAACTGCCGAGATGCTTGGGCTTTCCCCATCCTTGAATCAAATGGGAAGGCAGAGTATGCCAGAGCAGTCACAACTTCGGTTCATCTTCAGTAAGGCATATCATTATTGGCCCACTGACGTCTCCATGCTGAATATGTACATCTTTTCACTGTATTCGTAGAAATTAGGCAAAGCAGACCATCTCTCCAGTCAGAAAGCAAGAATTACCCCAGCAGGAATAACCCTCTTTACTCTGCATACCTTTTTTCCGCATGCTGTCACAATGCGGTCGTAACAACGACTGCGTTGTGACAACGCATACCATTACTCCGCAAGTCGTTACAACGACTTGCGGAGGGGGGGCGCTGGATGTTGGAATAGTAACATTTACTATTCCAACTCCAGTCTGTGTGGTCTTTAGGGAAGGTGTTGGATTTCAAATCCAACACCTTCTCCCCCCTCCACAAGTCGTTGTAATGACTTGCGGAGTAATGGTATGCACTGTCACAATGCGATCGTTATAACTACCGCGCTGTGACAGCATGCGGTGCCACGGATGCGGACTGAAGGTGCGTTTCCCTCCAGCCTCATTTACCCAAGTGATACCTAGAACACAGAAATTGAGCACTACTAGAACGATGATTTGCTTTATCAAGCCGTTAATAGTGCAAAGAAGGTAAAAGTGTAATATCATGCCTAATCTACAAAACTGTTAAGTAACACAATGAGGAGTCACATTGCCATAAAATAGGCAGTTTACTCAATTGCTTAAGTGCTGGGATAGCTAGTCGCAGGAAGGTGGATACTAAATGCTAGCCGGGTTGACTAGTGGTAGGGCTTAAAGCATGGTTAAAGTGATGACTATGGATAGCTGATGGCAAATGGCCTAATGCAATTCAAACATTTGAAAGCAGCACATCAATACTAAGGATGTGTGGGGGGCATCGCCTGTAACAAATGGAGTGGGACGTGTGAGACCGTCATTCTGGCAACAGGCCCTTGGAGTTGCTTTTTTTCCACCCCTAAATTGGCAGCGGAGGACACGCGCATGCCGAGAGGGTCTCATCCATTCTGTGAAGGGGGCGCTGGTAATCTGGAGCAACACGAGCCCCCGACACAGGAATTAAGGTAGCGGTTAGCCAAGAGCTGCAAGATGATGGCGACCAGCACATGTTAACTGCTCGCCCAGAGTAGCACCATCCACTCGGTGGTGACTGAGAGGGGTCGCATCAACCCAGGCAGAGGCCATCAGCGATTTAGGAGACTACAAGGTGAAGAGACCCGCCCATTGTATAGCAGACTGTAGTAAGATACGAAGACTTAGTGGATCAAAAAGGATTTATTGCAGTTAAGAGCTTCACTCACGACGAGCAGCAACTGGCAAGCAGGGAATGCAGAGTCTGACACTGCAACTAAAAACCAGCTCTCCGGCTACTGATACACATTTAAACCATAGCACTAATGCATGTAAACATGTTGAGGTGGTGTGTCTAGAGGTGGAGCTCACAAGAAAGGAAGTGAGCATACACTCAGACAAACCACGACCACGCAACATAACACACATGCGGTGAGCATGGGGTACTTGTGCCTGTGGGGGTGGTCACAGACATCGGCTCAGGCCAGGCCTGTTCTCCTGCTCAGGTAGGGCCATGAGGGTAATGAGTAGCTGGACCCCTATAGCCAGAGCTTGAGGCCGGGGGTGTGTTTGCAGAACGGGGTGGGGGCGGCGGCGTTGAGCCCCTGATATAGGCCCGTAATAGACACTCCACCCCTATCGCACAATTAGAAGTCCATGCAGAGGCTATTCTTGCAGCTATACAAGCCACCATAACAGCTCTGGAAATTAAAATTGTTGCTGTGGCACTTCATCAGGGTCTCCTGCGAACTGAGCATAGGAGACTGGTAGACAGGGTCTAGGAGACTGAATCGACGCGGACCCGATTGGAGCCCACGATCGCAGGCAGTGATAATAAGATCACTCTCAAAGCAGAATACTCTGCAGAGTGGAACTCAAGATTCCTTTTAGATCACTGCAATTGGAAACTGAATGTTTCCGTGTTCAGTACCCTAAACAAGACCTGGGGCCCTCTAGAGAAAGACTTATTTTCAGGCAGACTAAACTTTCAACTGGAGAACAACTTCAGCTGGATGCCCGACCCGGGTGCTCTAGCAGTCAACGCCTTACTACAATATTGGAAAGGAGCCAAGGGGTACGCATTCCTTCCCTTTGCCATGATTTAGAGAGTTCTTCAGATAGTGAGACAGGATCAATGCTTCCTTGTCCTAATAACTCCATTTTGGCCATCCCAAGCATGGCTCCCCACCACTCTAGAACTAGCTTGCAACCCCCCTTCTTAATTCCTACCCTAGAAAATCTTCTTGCAGACGTACATGGAGGAGTTCACCCCCTAATTTAGAACAGGAGTTTAACCCTTCTTGCCTGGAGAGTGTCAGGAGATCCAATGAAATCTCAGGACTTTCGGCGACGGCTGCAACTCTCTTCAGAGAGTCTTGGGCCCCAGGCACTCACTACAGATATAACAACATATGGAGAATCTGGGTACGTTGGTGCCTGGAAATGAACCTGGATTCCTTGGAAGCACCTATTGTTGACATAGAACAATTTGATAGAGGCCTCAGCTATAGAACTATCAATTGCTATAGGTAGGCTATTTCTGCTGGTCATGTCCTTGTCAATGGTAAAACGGTAGGTAAACTTGTCATTGTTTGTAGAGTGATGAAAAGCATTCGTTTAAGAAGACCTCCTAAACCTAAATATGAAAGTCTTTGGGATGTCAAACTAATCCTTGATCTTTTCAATAACTGGCATGTTAATACTCTCCTCAATAAAAAACAAAAAAAAAAACGTTTCATTATGCTGGTTACTGTACTATGCCTAATCTCAGGCAGAAGGGTCTCTGATGTCAAAGCCCTGGAGATTACGAATAGATATTTTAACATGTTCGGAGTCAAATTTGAGATTTAAAGAAGAACAAAGACTGTCTGATTCAATCTTTTACCCACGTTTTGATGTATGTCCAAAATTTTGCGTTGTGGACTAAATGAGAGAGTATGATCGCAGAATGTTTGCTCTTCGCCCTCAGGATGTTAACCAATTACTTATATCCTTTGTTAGACTCCACAAAGGCATAAACTCGACCTCTATTGCTAGATGGGTTAAGACTGTTATGAGTTTAGCAGGTATTGACAAAGAAATTTCAAGCTCACTCCCTTAGAGGGGTGCTATGGTCAGTAAATCTCTCTGGTCTGGAGGTAAGTTGGACGACATTCTCAAAGCTGCTGACTGGTCAAATGCTAGCACCTTTGCACATCATTATTGCAAGCCTATTGAACATATGTCTGATGTTGTTTTACAAAGCTACCAACATGCATAATGTAGCCTCCGTTCTTGTAATGAAATTGCGATTCTAGTATTAACATGACTAGAGAATCTGGATTTCATTAAAGACATGGAGGCTGACATTATATCTCCCATCCCACCCAATGGTGGTCTTAGAATGATTTAATGCTGTTTTTGTTACAGTTTATTACTGTACTTTTTATTAACAGTACTTGTTTCATCTTTTGTTCCTTTTAGCTTGATAAGCTTGACACTGTTTTTTACATTTAAGAGCTATTTACTTCTTTCTCTTTTCAGGTAACACTCCTTAACTGTGTGTCGTCTGGCCTTTGGTTTTACCTTCGGTCTTCTTTCTCCTTCATCCTGCTCATCAGAAGATCGTTTTGATGTTTCAAGTTTTCCTCCATATTTAAAAGAGGCAGATTGTTGATGGCTCATGCCTTTCTGGTGATGCTATTGTTCTATTCTGGTACCTTTTAATATTGTGATGTAAGCGGCTGCTTGGGCTGCATTAAAGGAATAATGCATAATGTCAGCCTCCGTGTCTTTAATGAAATACGGATTCTCTAGTCATGTTAATATACGAATCGCAATTCTCTACATGCACCTCTTGTAAGTGAGGTGCACATTCCTCACGGTTTTGCAGAGTTTGAAACGTGATGCTGTCTGTCAACATTTATTTGAGTGCAGTTACAGTAGGCCAAGAAGGGATAGTTTAATGTATTTAAAGATTTTCTGTTTCAGGAGTACAGTACGTAAACATATTAAAGGATACTATATTTCTCTTCATATAAAAAAGGTATTAACTGGGAGTTCATTTAGAACACAATAAAATTTAAAAAAGAAGTATGACGGCAATTAAACAGATATGGTGATTTAGCAAACAGATTCAGCAATAAGGTATAAAATTGTTGTACGCTACAGAGAGGGTTGCAGCTATTGCAACTATTGGCATGTGAATGTATAATCCTCCAAAACTAACTACATTTAAGAAACATCTGGACAAGGTTTTTGCTCAGAATGTACTGCAAAATGCCACACAGGAGTAGTAATAAATTCACATTAGAACATTGAAATGTTGGAAGCTCCATTAAAGATAATAAAGTGGCTCAGAATGTATAATGGCTGGTATGAACCTCTGCGATTCAATACTTATCTATTTCTACCTCTTTAATTGAGAACAATCTGCCTTCAGTGGGTGGAATGTTCAAATAGCCTTACAGCTCTTCTACCTCTGGCTACACTGTATATTAGAGGCCCCGTCCCTCTCCATAGGCGCTTGCCTGTGGCGGAGGCCAATAGCTCCGGTTCGGGCCCTTAAACAAACGATATAGCCCATGGCAGTGGTAATATTAGAAATCTGAAGTATCCTTGTAGATTTGTGTTTTGCTATAGTGCAGTTAATGGAAAAACGAATGTTCAAGGCATGTGTGAGGCTGTTCTAGAACATCCTGGGACAGTCAGTACGTGTTGGAAGCAAGCTGCTCCAAGGTAGTATCTGTGGTGAGTAGCGCCTATACCACTGGTGTCCCAAGACTGCCGGTTCTATCACACTCAAACTGGATAAAGAAGTTCCTTCGTTTGTGCACTTGACATTTGAAGGGTAGTGAGGGTCAACTGGCAAGGCTTACTCCAAGAGGAAGTATCTGCTTTGCAAAATGCTCAACCCAATGCCAAGAGTTAGATGTTTTACAAAGAATCTTGCACAGTGGGACTGTTAAAATGAATATCACAAAGAACAAATGCTTGCAACACATTTTGATTAAGACAGGTCTATGAAGCTTACATAGTAAGATGCTGCTATAGAGCTATTGGGGAGAGGAGTTGACCTAACGGCTAGGGCGGTCAACCTAAAATCTGGAGAACTGGGTTTGAGTCTCGGCAACGACGCTGAACACCCTGTGATTCTGGGCAGATCACTTAATATCCCCGTGCCTAACAAAAAAATATGAACGTGTCCTATGTAACGCAACTGGTGTGTAAAGCGCTCTGATACCTGGTACCTTCTGGTCAAGTTTGCGCTATATAAAATTCTGTAAAATAAAAATAAATACAAGTTACAATGAGGCTATGGGGTGTGTAGGTCTATGGATTATAGATTGCAAACCCTCAGCAATCTCAGTATATGTCCGGGTTGCAATTTTTTGCTACAGGCAATGTTTCTGAATGACTTAAGGTGGCAAACATAAAGTTATGCAAGTAAAATGGGTGATGTACATCTTCCATTTTACCTAGTTTCTCAGCGGCTCTTGCATGCTGCAATCCCTTCTCTTCAGAACCAGACCACATTCATGGTTATCGGCAAAGTCAATAGAAATGGCCAGATGGCAAATATGCCCTCACAGTGTGAAGACTTTTACCCTTATATCTTGAGAGTGTTACGTCATCAGAATGTCTAGTTCTTTTTATTTTGGCCCCTGTATGGTAAAATCAAGTTCATGTTTTTTCGGCTTCTACTTTTACTGGAGAACCGATTCCTTTCCTGCGACTGACTATTAGATGAGAAATAGAACACTTATTCAACTTAAATAGTGCTGGTAAAGCATATCTTTTAACTGTGAGAGTTTCATGGTGCTGTCAAAATAAGAGGTACCACAGAAAAGGAACAGAACACTTACAGTAGAAAGAGACCAGTTTTAAGCTTTTCCTACACTTCAGATGGTTTAGTTATGACCTCAAAGTAAAGGTAAAGTATGCCAGAGCTTGACACAAGGACCCTACTTCCAGAACGAGCGTGACAGAAAATCGGTACTTTGAGCAACAATGTTCTTCAATATCTCAAGAGACTAATACATGATTTTGAGAAATTTAGATCTCTAGAAAGATAGACCAGCATTGTAAAAGGCCCATTCACAATTTATATTAAGGAAACCAAAGACACTTACAAGGAAGGAGCAAACAGTCTGAAGTGCACATGGCAGCATTAATGATCTGCTGTAAATGGTCAAGGGCCTCAATGGCAAGAGTGTGGACACAGGCCAAAACAAAGTCCAGGATTGTAGATATGAAGGTGTTAAAAGATGTGATATTATGAATGTAGTGCAGAAGAGGAAGAAAGTACACAACTTGGCTTAGCTAAAAACTAGACAGACTCTCGAAGCAGCTCTACACTAGGAATGACTGACTGTTCAGAATGAACTAAAACGCAATGATTCGAAATGACAAAAGATGAAAGGTGTATGGGAGCAGTGTCAAAAGTAAGTAGGCCAGAGATGATTCTTTTTCAGTAGAAAGTCTCTATTTTTGAGCAAATGTTCCAACTTACCCAGGTTGGGTTAATGTCAAGGTAATACTCTCAGGCCAGGTGGAAGTGACATTTCTCTCTGAGAATCAGCTAGGAGTCAGATTAGTGTTTAATGAGCTTGAGTCCGATATGACTGAAGGAGATAAAAGGGAGAAAATAATACCCATGGAGTAAGGAAACTCAGGGCAACTGTACCGTTCCTGCCTTAGATGAAGAGTCACTGGTTGATAGTGTTAAAGACTGTTGTCAGATTTGACAGAACGAGTGCTATTACATCTCTGCCATCCAAACCCATAGTGAGGTCATGCATAGAACTGAAGGCACCACCAATTCAGTACTTTCACCTGGCTGGAAGCCTGCTTAAATGCTATCACAGATGTTATATTCTTTATTTTATTTTTAACTATTGGAAATAAGACAGAAGGTGGCCGGGTAAGTTGGGTCTAGGTTGGTTTTCTTCAAAACCTTGCAGCCTTCAGAGAAGGTGCCCAAAGCCTTATTGGAAAGCACTGTTCACAAGGCAGTGAAACGTAAGGTCAATAACATCTATATGCGTTTTTACTTTGCGGAACGTCCTTGCATCATGTAGAAAATCAGAGGTTTTGCTCTATAAATAGAGTTCTAGACAATTATCTTGATTAAACAATTCGAAATGGTGGATGACAGAATGAATCGGCGAGTGAGGAGGGAGGCATAGAAAAGCAGTGGAGGCCAAGTCAGGAGGGATGTGGAAGTATGCACTATCAAAGTTTAATCTAAACCTTTTAGGCTGAGAAGATAAAGAGATTTACACAGTTACGGAGAAAGGATGATCAGTTTCAATAATACTAGAACAATAAAGGTAATTAATAAATTTGAAGAGTTATCTGAAAATTCTGCATTATGAAAAACTGATCACTAAGAACATTTGCTGAGTCTTTCAGTATGGATGTTGTATATCCTAAGGTGTCACCTCTTGAGCTCAGCGAACCCAAGGCAGGCTTTCATTTGTCAAACTTATAGCATTCATTATTTAAAAAAAAAAACACAACAGGGGGGGGGGGGGGGGGGGGGCTTGAGGAGGTTTAATGGGCCAGCAAAGACAAACTCCCCAATCCTAACAATATCTATCACACAAAGAGTCCTCGGGTCCGGAATCACACCGGGTGAGTGTGTGGGTGGGAACATCTATGCTGAGAGGGGGAGGGGGTCCCTTTTAAGAACGGTTTCCCTCACACACCAGAGGTGTCATGCTTCATCACAGGGATACATCCTCACTGCGAGGAAGGAGCTCAGGGATGTTTCTGGACCAGAGGGCTCTTTGTGTGATAGATATTAATTATTTTATACCTTTGGTGGATAAAGCTATTCTAGTATTAACTTTAATAACCAAATAATTATTTTAAATTGATGAAAAATACGTTAAATATGTATCTTAGGGATATACTGTCTACTGCCGTCACACGTTAGAAAATCAACCTACAAAGATGGCAATTTGCATTTCGAATCGGTTGTCTGCCTCGATGAAAGCAATGGCCTTTATGTCAAGTGACCCACTAGAAGGAAGCATGCACTCAAGTTACATTACAAATAATAATGATTACTGAAAATAACTAAAGAGAAGAAAATCGACCTGGACCATACATCATCTCTACATCTGTTTTGTCAGGCAAGTTCCAGGGAGTGATGCTGTGCAAACTACAAAAGACAAAAAATACTTCTGCCAAACCCCTGGACCAGGGGGGATGCCTCTGGGGAAAGTATGCAGATCCTGTTTTCCAGTGTGTGGTTAGCAGCAAGTTGTGTGCACTTCTATCTTCAGAAATGCACGGTATTAGCAGCTTCATAACTAACCACATTACCTCTGAGGTTAAAAGAGTATAAAAATATGAGGGAGAAGCAAATGAAGAACATATGGTCTATTTCATTTATTAAACAAATGAATCAGTTACGGCACTGAAGAGAAAGTGTTGCAGTAAAAATGTACGTGTCCAACTGAAGCATTTATTGGTATGTATGTTGGAGAACATTAATATTGTGCTGCAGGAACGTGTTCATGCCTTCCTGCACATTCACATGTCCACATCAAGGTATATAACTTGGACTAACGTTATCATTCTATAAATAGACTAGCCATTTTTAAAATTGATGTGTTAAGGCCATTTCTCGCACTTACTACACCACTTGCACCTAAATGTATTTGGGTGTTAAATTAGAGGTGCGAAAGTGTAGAAAGGGAATTATAAACGTTTGTGAGCACCTATAAAATTAACAGTGGCAGAAAAATGAGCACAACTCTTGCAGACAGACTAATCTCTTTCATGGAAATTGGCTGACGATCCTGATTCTGTAAATGCGGCTACTGAATATTCAAAAAGAACAACTGATGGACAGAATGCCAAACAATGTCAAACATCCACCCCCCAGTACAGAGATCTGGGCCTAAATCCATCGTTTATTTGCTCCCCATGCCATTCCAGTTAGGACCCAGCCGTTATTCTAATCAGTCTTGACCCTGCTCCCGATGGGAACAGTCCAGCCCGAACTGCCAGGCCAGGTCCACCCTGAATAAGAAACAAGCATCCTAGGACCGCTTTCGGGGTATCACCCCTGATCATCCAAACTAGCTTGTGTCCAGTGAATGGTGAGCACGGGACCCCCGTCTGGGCATACCTGCCCCACTCACTGTGACAAATGCAAAAAGAACTATTGATGGACGGAATTGTTGACTGGAGGTGAATGTTTGCACTGTTTAGCATTCCATCCATCATCTGTTCTTTTTGCAACTGAATATTCAAGCAGTGATTCAACTCTTTTCATGCATAATGTGCAATTACTTACGCAAAAGGTGTTGTGAATGAGGTCTATACAAATTCGCACAATGAGTTAGAAAGTTCTGCAAGAACTTGGTTATATGTTATTGTACTCAAAAAGAAGTTGTGTGAAAACCAGCGGTGTGGATAAAAACTGTAGCTCAAAGTTAAAAAAGAAAAGCAAATGAGTAGGGATCCGAATATCATCTAGAAGGTGGAAGTATTGCCATTGCATGTTTAAAATACTACCAATATCTGTGAAAAATGTTGAGTGAGCTTAAAGCTCAGCGAGGAAGATGCAGTACTCTCTTTCATAGACAAGTGTCTGCCATAAAGCTTAAAGGTTTGACTATGTGTGAAAGTGAAATTAATTTTCAAGCCAGAAGGACACAAGAGAAAAAAAAAGAAAACTGTAAACACTTGCCGCCTCCATGCAGAAGATAGGCTGTTGGCCATTAGTCATAAGATTCAAACTTGATGAAGTATTCTTTTCCACAGTTTTATTTAGTTTATTAAACATATACATAGACCACTAAACACCATCTTTGAACTCAAATCAAGTAAACCATGCAAAAAAGAAAGAACTCACCAATGGTATTCGTTGGGTAGCGTTTCCGTAACTTTTCTGTGAGTTTCGAAACCTTGTTCCTGATCGCCTCATTCTTACTCATCATGAATCCGTTGTCCTGCAGGAGCTCATATTCCACAGCTCCCTGAGAAATGTCATCATCCTCCTAACCCAGGAGCAAGCAGAAAAACATGTAGGAAATTGAACCACAAGCAATAAAATCCGTAACGACAAATACCCAAACTACCATCTTTTTGGATTACTTGGTTTCCAGTGAAATAAAATGTAACCAGGGGTAACATGTACCCAGGACACGAGTACCAGGCCGGAGTTTAGAATAGGACTGGTAAGTCCCCCAGGTTATATGAATAGTGGCGAGACATGCCAATGAGCTTGCTATGACACAACATGCATGTGACATGGCTGCTTGGCAGCTTCATACTTGACCTGACTACACAGTAGTGATGGCAAAGTCAGGAGACTAACAATATTTATAGTTCAGAATTTAGGATGCAACAAACACAGCACTGCATGCTTTTAGTCTATTTGTAGCAAAAACCGTTCACCATCTGCCATACAAACCCTAACCACTCACCACTATCACCAGCAGGTGTTCCTTTACAAGCAGCACAGGATCAAACAGAGAGAGAGAGGAGAAAAGGGGCAAAGCAAGTTACAATTCAGGACTTGTTCATGGCAGTACCTTCTTTTATGCCTTACATTGCAGCCAGCTTCGTACAGTGCTACGTGATATTTAACTTTGATTTCTCCAGACAATTTCACCACTTCGCATATCCTTTTTGATGTGGCGTCATGCGGCAAGAGAGCGTTATTTCCTCAATTCCCAGTTCCTTCCAGCCTCCACCTTTCCGAGTAGATATTCATGTCTGATGTTTTTTACTTTGTTTAAATATCTATTCATACCACGCTTAGCATACAATGGAGGCACATAGACCCTTAACCCTTGGCGATAAAAGCGAAATCAACCTTTATCACCCTCCACGTACTTATCATTCCCGTTGGATGTTTAATATTACCTTTTTTAGTTCTAGCAAACAGAGCTTAAGCTGGTTCGGAATCTAGACATCTATACAGAGAGGGCCATGGAGCTCAGTCCCCTCAGAAACTGATTACACATTGTAACGAGGTAGGGATACCTGCCTCGCGTGACTGGTGGAACCCTTACCCTGCTGACCATGCCCCGACTCCTTCTTTGCAGTCTGAACGGTGGAAGGAAGGTCGGAGCGAGCCAGACGACGAGGACAACAACAGTGGCTCCTTTAACTGGGCGTTTTCCACAGAGGAGGAGGACACGCCCCCGAAGGATGTCAGAGTGACCGGATTGGCCAAAAGTAAGGAACTGATGTACGCCGGGTGTGCAAGCACCCCGGAGGAGAGACAGGCGGAAGCAAGCAGAACGAAGGAGGCGAAAGCGGAGAGAACGAGGAGAGAGGCAGCCCGGAGGAACATCCCAGAGGGGACGGAGAGACGGAGGACGGAGGAAAGCCAGGAGGCCAACGAGCCTGTGGACCGCCGTGCCACACTCCCGAGGGAGGAGTGTGGCTGTCACAGGTACGGCGGCGTTGGGCAGCCTGGGTGGGGAGGCGAAGCGATAGCGTGTAAATAGTGTAAACTAGCCCCTGTTTGTTCCTGACCTTTGTAGTTCTCCCTTCCCATCCATAATCCTTTTTCCTTCCCAGTTCCTCACATCCAACCCCCCCCCTTGTTCACCGAGCACTGTGCGTAGAGAAGTCACGTCTCACTGGGTTGCCCTCACCTACCCCGGACCCCTTGGTGCAAACCCCATTGAGGACTGCAAACTAACGGCTTCCCTCTCTGTTGGTCTCTTGCATGCACCGGAGCCGGAGACAGCTGTAAGAACGTCCGATCAACCCCCAACTCCTGAAGGAGAAGACCACCGCCACGGACCCCAGCGTGTTTGCCCGAGAGAGACTGACCCTACGAAACAGAAAGACGTTGATGTCAAAACCCCCTAGAGCTATAAAAATAAAACCTTCTTTAACCCCTCTACTTGGTGTCACGGTCGTCCCTACTCCCACGCCCACACTGGTGTCAGAAGTGGGATCTACCCCTTCGGAAACGACCATGGCCATGGAACAAGTGATCCAGACACTCATAGAAGGGCAACAAAAGTTAGAATGGGCGATCAGCCAGCAGATCAACACTGCGGATGCCGACAGAGAACTATTTCGAACCTCCATGACTCTGCAGATGGACAATCTCCACAAAGTCGTGCAGGCACCAGGCACAACAACCCCAAGACTAGCCGGTCCACACCCCTCGGGAGTGGCCCTGCAGAAATATGTGGTAGGGGAAGATCCCGACGCATTTCTGTTGAACTTTGAACGGCCGGCAAGGGCTTGTGGATGGCCCCAGGACAAATGGCCCTTCTTCCTAGCTCCCTTATTGACTGGAGAAGCCCAGGCTGCCTATCAGGTGGCCAACCATTCTGGCACGTCCTCCTACTCAGACATAAAAGCTGTGATTCTGGACCACCTGGGAATGGATGCGGAGGCATATAGACTCCGTTTCCGAAAGGAGAAGGGTATCACGGGTGAGAACCCCAAAACCATGTACCTAAGAGTCAAGATGGCCGCCGAAAATTGGCTAAGACCTGACATACGAAGCAAGGAGGACATCATGTCCAGCATCATCTTGGAACAGTTCATGGAGGTCTTACCATATGGCACTCAGAGATGGTTGAGGCAACATCCCGGACTAACGGCGGCACAAGCCATTGAGATGGCCTCTAATTATAACAGGGCAGCTCCCAGGACTTTCCCTTGGGATACAGACAAGAGTGGCAAGCCCAACCAGACTCCTACCAAACCTGATAAAAAGAAACCTGTCCCCGAACCTCACAAACCCCGACCCTATCGACCGGAAGCACCCCCCATCATGAAGGGGCCCCAATGCTTTGAGTGCGGAGAGTGGGGACACATAGCTAGAATGTGCCCCCACCGAAGATCCACCGAGGAACCCATTGAGGTTGGCTACATCCCCAAAGCCGTGATGTACACCGCAGAAATGGGCCCTTCATTCTATGTAAGGGTACGGGTAAATTGTAAACCTGTAAAAGCCCTCTTAGGTTCCGGATGTAGGCAATCTGTCATACAGGAAAGACTGTTGCACCCCTCCCAGATAAGCCATGATGGCACCGTTCACATTAGATGCGTTCATGGCGACGTTAAACCCTACCCCCTAGCCCGCATAACCCTGCACCCAATAGGTAGGGAGCCGTGTTTGGTGAAAGTGGGGGTGGTGGAGTCCTTACCAGAGGAGCTTATAATAGGAGTAGATAACCCTGATTTTCTGTCCCTGTTTAAAAGAGAACTAAAGGACCTCCCTGCAGGGGCATACCTGTCCGTCGAACCCTGGGTGTTTGATAGGGGTTTTAAATTTGCTCAATCCAATGACCCATCCCTCATGAATGCTTGGGAAGCAGCTCACCTAACGCAAACCTCACCTGCACAGGGGTACCCCAGAATCAGTATCGTAAACAAATTACTGTATAGGGAAAGGAAAGCAGGGGATCCAACCCAACTAGTGGTACCGAAAGATTTCAGGGAGCAGATACTTTTCTACGCCCACACCCACCTCACTGCTGGGCATAGCGGGACAGAGAAAACGACTCAAAACATATTGCGGCTATTTTTCTGGCCTGGTATTTACAAGGAGGCAGAGACTTATTGTCGGCAATGCAAGGTGTGCCAAAAAAAGAACCTGACACGACCCCCTGCAGTTCCCCTACAACCTCTACCAATCATAGGCAACCCATGGGATAGGGTGGGGATGGACCTCATCGGTCCCCTACCACGTACCTCACGAGGACATACATACGCCCTAGTGGTGGTTGATTACAACACAAGGTTCCCGGAGGCATTTGCCCTCAGCGCCCCGACTACAAAGAATGTAGCGGAAAAACTGGTGGAGCTGTTTTCACGGGAGGGGTTTCCGCGGGAGATCCTAACGGATCAGGGAACTCCCTTTGTTTCCCGGATGATGGTAGAGGTATGTAAGTTGCTGGACCTCCGCCACATCCGAACGTCCGCATACCATCCCCAAACGGACGGCCTCGTAGAGAGGTACAACCGGACGTTAAAAACAACCCTAAAAAAATTGTTGAGCGCTGAAAATAAGGATTGGGACAGGATGTTACCCCTGGCCCTATATGTAGTGAGAGCCCAAGTACAGAGCAGTTTGGGGTTTTCACCGTTTGAGCTCCTATACGGCCGGCAACCAAGGTCTCTTCTGGAGATCACAAGGGAAGCCTGGGAGAGGGAGGAGGCAGCGGAACAAAGAAACCTACTAGAATACACCCAACAGTTACGATCTAGACTGGGAAAGTTAAGGGACTTGGCATACTCGAACTTGGAAAAAACTCAACGTACCCAAAAACAATACTACGATAAGGGCAAGAAGTGGAGGACCCTTGAAAAAGGGGATTGGGCCCTGGTGCTCCTACCATCTTCTTCCCAAAAGTTCAAGAGTGAGTGGAAGGGGCCCTACAAGGTTATAGAGTCCTTTGGGAGAACAACATACCGGTTACAAATGTCTCCTACCCGGAGACAAACCTTCCACATTAATCTCCTCAAACGATGGATAGGACAGCCCCCACGCTCAGCCAATCTAGTGTTACCATCCCGCCGCACCGCCTCCACCCTGGAGGACCTTACAGTGAATACCGAGCTGACTGACACCGAAAGAAAGGAGTTGGTAAAAACACTACACCCTTTCTCCACGATATTTTCGGATACCCCGGGGTGTACCCATTTGGCGGAGCACCAGATTAAAACAAAGGAAGGACAGGTGGTGAAACAGAGGGCCTATCGCATTCCAGCAGCAAAAAGGGCCGATGTGAGGAAGGAGATACAGGACATGCTCAGGCTAGGGGTGATAAGACCTTCCAAGAGTGACTGGGCATCGCCCATAGTCATGGTTCCGAAGCCCGACGGGTCTACCCGTTTTTGTATGGACTTCCGTGCCCTGAACCCTATTTCATCCTTTGACGCTTTCCCCATACCCCGGGTGGATGAATTGATAGAACGGATCGGGGAGGCTCGTTACATTACTACCCTCGACCTAACCAAGGGTTATTGGCAGGTCCCCCTGAGGGAGGGGGACAGACACAAAACCGCCTTCGCAACAGAAGATGGGCTCTTTGAGTTTAATGTACTTCCTTTTGGCCTCCACGGAGCCCCGGCCACTTTCCAAAGACTAATGAACATGGTGTTGGCTCCCCATACCCAATACAGTTCAGTGTATCTGGACGATATAGTCTTCTTCAGTACCACCTGGGAGGAACACATGGGACACTTGGCCAATGTCTTAACCGCTTTACAGGAAGCAGGATTGCATGTGAACGCGAAGAAATCAAGAGCTGCTTTCCCAAAAGAAAAGTACCTGGGGTTCATGCTAGGGGAGGGTGTGATAGCCCCGCAAGAGGAGAAAATCAGAGCCATCACCCAGACTCCATTTCCATCGACTAAGAGGGAACTGAGGGCTTTTCTAGGCCTCATTGGTTATTACAGGCGCTTCGTTAAGAATTTTGCTGACCTTTCCAGTCCCCTTACTGACCTACTACAGAAAAATATCAAAAACACCCTTCCGATGCCTCCCTCCGAAAAGGCCCATACCGCCTTCCAGGCTCTAAAGACGGCTCTCACTACGAGTCCGGTCCTCATCCCTCCAAACTTTGAGAAACCTTTTTCCTTGGCTACTGATGCCTCGGACAATGACATTGGTGCGGTATTATCCCAGGAAGGAGAGGACGGTGCCGAACATCCTATACTCTACGTGAGCAGGAAACTCCACCTGAGGGAACGTAAGTATCCCACGGTGGAAAAAGATTGCCTGGCAATCCGCTGGGCAGTAGACAAATTGCGGTACTACTTGGAGGGTAAGGCCTTCGTTCTCTTTTCGGATCATGCCCCACTGCAATGGATGCAGAGAAACCGATCCCAGCATGCGAGAATCCTACGTTGGTTTCTCTTCCTGCAACCTTTTTCCTTCAAAGTGATACACAGGAAGGGAAATGACAACGGGAATGCAGACTTCCTTTCTAGGATGCCCGTTCTCCCCGAGCGGGTGAACCCAGGGGGGGAGGAGTGTAACGAGGTAGGGATACCTGCCTCGCGTGACTGGTGGAACCCTTACCCTGCTGACCATGCCCCGACTCCTTCTTTGCAGTCTGAACGGTGGAAGGAAGGTCGGAGCGAGCCAGACGACGAGGACAACAACAGTGGCTCCTTTAACTGGGCGTTTTCCACAGAGGAGGAGGACACGCCCCCGAAGGACGTCAGAGTGACCGGATTGGCCAAAAGTAAGGAAGTGATGTACGCCGGGTGTGCGAGCACCCCGGAGGAGAGACAGGCGGAAGCAAGCGGAACGGAGGAGAGAGGCGAAAGCGGAGAGAACGAGGAGAGAGGCAGCCCGGAGGAACATCCCGGAGGGGATGGAGAGACGGAGGACGGAGGAAAGCCAGGAGGCCAACGACCCTGTGGACCGCCGTGCCACACTCCCGAGGGAGGAGTGTGGCTGTCACAGGTACGGCGGCGTTGGGCAGCCTGGGTGGGGAGGCGAAGCGATAGCGTGTAAATAGTGTAAACTAGCCCCTGTTTGTTCCTGACCGTTGTAGTTCTCCCTTCCCATCCATAATCCTTTTTCCTTCCCAGTTTCTCACATCCAAACCCCCCCCCTTGTTCACCGAGCACTGTACGTAGAGAAGTCACGTCTCACTGGGTTGCCCTCACCTACCCCGGACCCCTTGGTGCAAACCCCATTGAGGACGGCAAACTAACGGCTTCCCTCTCTGTTGGTCTCTTGCATGCACCGGAGCCGGAGACAGCTGTAAGAACGTCCGATCAACCCCCAACTCCTGAAGGAGAAGACCACCGCCACGGACCCCAGCGTGTTTGCCCGAGAGAGACTGCCCCTACGAAACAGAAAGACGTTGATGTCAAAACCCCCTAGAGCTATAAAAATAAAACCTTCTTTAACCCCTCTACTTTGTGTCACGGTCGTCCCTACTCCCACGCCTACACACATATATGCGTCACACTCAGCAGCCTTTGGCTTATGGCAATTGTCATATGGAGGCTCGCCATTGCAATAAAACAATAGCAGCTTTATCATTTCACCGTTGCAGCAGTTAGAGAGACGGGTAGAGTGGCAGCGTATTTGTTTCCTTTTGTTTGTACAGCAGTTTGCAGACTAGGGAAAACAGAACATTTTCTGTAAATGATAGATTCCTTTTCTTGGCGTGGAGTTCTCTGAAACACACGGACCATAGTGTAGCAGTTGCAGTGGAATTTTAAAAAGGCAGTGTTACTAAGAGTTTTTGAATCCCGAGCTTACAAAGTAAATATATAAGGGGGATAAGGGCCCCTGTGGACATGAGCACTTTCCGGCTGATCCTCAGAGTCTACCAGTAGTTTCAACCTAGCAGATGCTATGGCAGTGTTTTACCAGCAGTCACTCAGGGCTCAAGTTGACTGCTAGGATGATACACTGAAACGCTGTGCACGATTTGGAAATGGAAGCGATCCTGCTCAAAGAGTGCACAATGTCCTACCAATGAACACTCTCTGACAATTTGGGAATACCCTCTCCAGACCAGAATGGCAAATTCACGAGAAGATGCAACTTATGGGGTTGGCGGGAGATATGGATTTTTGGACGCAGCAAGCTATGACTGGTGCTGGCTTTGTCCATTGGCCAGAGTTTGCTAGAAACATCTTTCCTTTACAATCAATATAGTGTATTCCTATAAACGTACAAGTTCTGCAACACCAGTCAGTTAACTAGTGTCACCAGGACTTGCGTTACTATTCACTCGATGCTAGGACCACACCAATGATCAATAGAAGTGCTGCTGCTGTACTGTCCATGGAAGGCTAGAATTTAGAGAGAGGTGTCTCACAGTTCAGGCGAGGTCTAGTGGAATGATCCCTGTGTAGAAGACCACTCGAGCGTGCCTTGGAGGTACAAGGCTTCATATCGAAGGACCTACTCTGAGAAGCGGCTGTAAAAGTCTACATTATTGGAGGGGTAAAGAATCGCTCATTTCACGTATGGACTTTATCTTTAACTGAACCTGCACTGCCCCTTGCTTCCACGAATTTGAGGGAACCTGTATCCATCTCACACCGAGCCTGAAGGAGACACAGAAATGCCATCAAAATCTAGATCTTGGGGATTCGCCCTGTTGATTCATGCCAGATCTGTTGATATTACTAGAAAACTATGTAGCACTGTAGAGATTGTGGTAGTACACTTTTACCCTTGGGAAGAGTGTCAGTCCTTTTGCAGAAACAGCAATCTCCCAGATGAAGCTCAGTTAGGGGAGAACATCTGGTGCTCTAACTGGCCTCCTTCTTCACTGTGTCTAGTGCCCTCATTAACCAACCATCGGATATATGACAGCCTAGCGGACTACAGCGTATACTGCAATTTGTTCATTCACAGGCAGAAAGAAGCAAAAGAACAGCCTAAAGAATTAGACATGTCACAATTTGCGTCTTCTTTGTACTGGCTGCGAATGACGGGATGGAGACCTGAAGGGCATGCAGGACTTCATTCAAGCATTTGCATTTCTAAACTGGCACCACGATTTTAAAGCTGCCCACGTCCATTAAAGGGACAGGCTTGGCTTTTAAAAACATGTTTGTAGTTTAGGAAGGTAGTTGGAGAGGCAGGTTTCCACGCCCTTTCATATTGCAAGTAGGAGAGGGTGACAAACGTTTTACGATCGGAAAAGACTTTTGCGACTTGTAGAAGGGCTTTTGTACATTGTAAAGCTGCATTTTGTGGTCGCAAACTCTGTGATTTTTCCAAAAAGATGGCTTTGCTATTGCACAGTACATTTGTACATCAGGCAATTAGCACTGGGAGGTCCATTTAAGTACGCCTGGAGGCAGCTTTAAGTGATGCTAGACCTAGGCGGCAAATAAGAAAAATATATACAGAGATGGGCACCAGATCAGCTTGCTTAAACCACGGAATGATCAAAGTGGTATGCACATTTTGAAACAGCCCCAAGAGGACATCTTATGCACCACCTGTAGTCATTTCCCTGGTGTGCAAGACGTGCAAGCCTGCTTGTGCAATATTTCAATTGCAATTGACGAAACACTTCAGGGAGATCAGGTGCGCCCTCCGAATCTTCTCTCTAGCATGCATCATAATTGTGGACTTTCTGTTCAGATCCATGGCTAGTTTGCTAAAAAATATTACAGTCGCTGACTTTACTGCTCTTCTTGTGCTAACGCAGGTCCCTTGCTGTAAACACACCAGTTGTACAAGCCCACGGGTCTTGAGTCTGGCACCTGGGGAGTGCTGAACAGAAACTCCATCAGACACACTGGATGTACGTTTTACGTTTTTATATTTTCCGAATGTTCCCTTTTAATGTGCCTTGTTGCCTCTGTTGGTATCCTCCTTACTGACCCGCGTGTGCGGGCAGGACTGTTAGCTGCTGGTTTGTCGAGGTCCCATGTACTTGTAACATAACACCTACATGACTGTTTTGGTACAAGATGCAGTTTAATCCTTCATGTGCTTCCTATAAATTCAAATAAAAGCAATAAAAAAGGAATATCAGTATAATGTTTTCATTTGTAAGCCACATTTGCATTGCATATTTTATGCTCAATTTCTCTCCAGGATGGCTGCCAGCTAGTTAACAGTGCATTTCTCTCCAAGATGGCTGCCAGCTGGGTAACAGTGCCGAAGAGTAACCTAATCGAATTACAGTCCTCATTTCCTCTCAAGGTTTTAAAAGTTTCTCAGAGAGCCAAATGAGCATGTCCTGGTGTTGCACTGATGCTGCTCTCCTTACTGGCGTTCCAGATAGTCTGTTAACCCACGCCTGTCCACAGCTTTGGGTCTACGTGTGAATGTATAAACATATGTGTGTTACGCTTGAATGTAAGGCTGCTTGCTATTGTGTTGCAGATGTACACGCACTCAAGTGTACACTGGCACTTGTGTGTCTGAATATATGGTTGGTGAGTGTGTGTGTCTCCACACATGGATGCATCATTCTTAATCCAAATAATACTGCTACTTTCCCCCAAAGATTTTCCTCGTTCAATGCGCAGTGTATCGTGTTTAATAATCTGCTACCCAGTGTTGAAACTCACATTTGGAGGAAGAGACCAATAACTCACGATAACCTAAGAAATAAGGGTATCACTTTCACAAAAAGTACACCTGAACTCAAAGGATAATCGGATGAGTCAAGGGCAGGCTGGACCAGATATTCACAATACTTATTTCTATCAACGTTTTAATCTTTGATTAAAAAGTATAGAGAATCATAAAGTTTGCCTGACTGACATTTAAAATAGAATATCATATAAACTATCCCAAGGCAAGGGAGGAGAAGGCCTGGCTATGTCCACAGGATTATGTTTATTAAGGCTCTGCAAAGGCCCTGTTGCGCTACCCTCTACACACAGTCTGCAATAGGGATACTATCCCTTTCTCGCTAGGTTCTTGAACAGGTTTCGATTAGTTGTATCGAAACACATTCTCAGACACTTTGGGTGTTTTATTAATAAATCTGAGCTTTATTTGTTTGGATCAGAGCTTGCACCTAAAACCGTAGGGTGTGCGACTTTCTGATCAGGGAAGAGAGGGCGTGCTCTGTGGTGCAGGTCTGTATACATTGCTCCCAGCACAAGGATGCTGTTGCTAAGTTCCCCTACTTCACTCTCACTTGTTTGCTCAGAAGGGGCAATGAGCGGTTCAGGCATGCCCAACTGACATGTACATTTAATTTTCTGCTGCCCAGAATTCCCAGTTTTGCCCAGTTTCCTGCTATTGCTGTAGATCAAGCTATTGTGATCTCTAAGCACTGGAATCTAGAGGAATCCAGAGAAACAAAATGTGCTTCTTTTCCCCCAGAGCCCTCCCCACATCTCCTGTGATGCTAGAGGCGCATCCTCCTGGTTACTAAAGACAACCCTTTCAGACAACACTCTCTCCCTGACACCAGACATCCCATGACATCAGATGATAACCTCTTCCTAATACCACAGACAAAAATACTACTCACTGATAAAAAGTGTGTTACTTACCTGTAACAATGGTTCTGCAGCTTCAAAATGTTTTCTTTGGGTAGCGATCAATTGACCAGGACGTCAGAAAGGCTGAGGATTAGACCTGAAGAGGGCATGTGCTGCATGAGCAATAGCTACCCACATCTTAAAAAGCAAGCATTGGCAAAGCGCACAGGCCTAGCTTTTTTACATGTGAAAGTGCTCCATCATTGATTGCCAATTTTTGCGTATGTTTGTGAAGTGAAGTGGTCACTACAAGCATGAATCAATAGTTGGAAGAACAGACGCATGAGTGTGTGCATGTATGTCTAAATTAATGCATACATGGATGGATAAATTAATGGGATAAAGCTGCGCAAACAGAAGAGGTATAGATGGAGGAGAGGAGTGTATGGATTAAAAGTTGCATTGATGAATGAACGAATGAATGAGTGAGTATATCTGCATATGCACCAATTCGTCTGTTCACCCATCCATATACTTCCTCATCCATAGAATGAATATTTCACATTTTCTCACCACTCCACACAAATTTGCCAATCAATGACAAAGCACAACTACTATTAGAAAAAAAAACAACACTACTAACGTTGCCAATGTTTGTTTGTAAAATGGAGGGAGCTAGTAGCAAGCAGGAGCTACAGTCCACATGACATCAGAGGCGGGCATTAAATGATGGGCCACAGTCTCTTGAGGGATTAATGCCATGGTGAGCATATCCTGAGGAGGGGGCTGGTGCAATAGATTTGTGCAAATACTTTGCGTAATACATAGGAGACTGCACATGCTTCAGAGATCCTGCAAATCTAAAATACCCCATACCCACATTTGTAGGCCTGTTTTGCTATTACTTCTCCATTGTTGCTTGGGTGATTGTACACCTGTTGTGTTTTCTTCTTTGATTCTTTAATTTATATATTTTTTACACTTTGATTTATTGTTTTTGTTTTTATCTGCCTAATGAAAATATAATTTACTTATGTAAGACTGCAATATTGGTTAAAAAACCTAACATTCACAAAGGGGAAAAAATAACGGCCTTCCTACTGTTGTCGTTCTCTGTGGTCTGAGGCCGATCACTTTGTTTCTGCAGAGGAAATGTCAGGGATTTGAGAGTTTTGGCCCGAACAGGTAATACCACACCAGAGACCGATATTTCACCACTGTGTTTAATATTTAACGAGCTGAGGCAAAATACAATTAGGCCAAGCCCGTTAGCTCAAGCAAATGTTAATTTAGACGTTACACTCAATTAAAGCAGATATTTGCCTGTGCCAAAGCACACACGGAAATATGACAGGATACCTATGGAGAGAAAGCATCACTCAAAACTGCATGTGCTGGCTGTGCGACCACAAATATATGACAACCCAGGCTCATTACTAACCCTGGGTTGTAATATTCAGAATGATGTATTTCTGAGCCACTAACCACGTACACTGCCGTTCCCACAGTTTTAAATCGGAAAGGGAAACTGATACAGAATTCGGTGTCAAGGCAAGTCCCTCTAGTCACATGTGCCTCACATCTCAGAGTCTGTTTTTTCAAGTTCACATAAACAGGTAGAAATGGGTTTCAAAAACATGTGCTGTCAAATATTATATATCTATATATATTATCAGGGACATCTTAAGGATTTTGGGGGCCCTGGGCTAAACGAATTGTGGGGCTCCTGTTCGGAACAGTTTATAATTTATAATCCAATTTCAGCTCTTTCATGCCCTCTTTGGCCACGTCACTGAGTGCACCTGCGCACTTGTCCAAATTCTAAATGTTTTTACATCTAATATTGATAGTGACAATATTCTAACATCAGCATATCACCAATATTACTGCAAATAAGCTCTCTGGTACCCTCCCATTTCTCATATAAGAGGTTCTGCTTTGATCTAAAAGTATTTTTTTTATGGATGTTGCATGAAAAATAAACACAATTTCTCTGCAAAATGTCTGTAATAGACTCTCACTTCACCCACTTTAAAAATAAATTAAAGAAAAACGGTATTTAAAACAATCTGTTTAAGAATTATTATAGGTCATCAAGAAAAGATTCTGTAGAACTGGGTGGGCTATATCAGGGGGCCCCCTGAAAGTCTGGGGTCCAGGGCCAGAGCCCACTTTGCCTATGCCTTAAAACATCTCAGTTATATAGTTATATAAAAAACAGTTCACTGAAAAAAAACACAGATTTCAGGATGTTATGGTTAGGAATTATAATTTAAAAAACCTTAGATATTCACGGAAAAAAAACAAAGGTTACAGGGACGTTATAGTTAGGCGGACATTTCGTACAAAACCAGAAAAATTCAGCCGTTATAATGCGCCCTCACAATGGACTGCGTATAACCTCACATACCACATCCCTTATGAAATGGTCACTGACATCACTGATTACATCTCAACTGACATTGCTGGTGACCTCATCCCCCAGGGCCCGGCCAAGTTTAAAAAAAAAATTGTGTAAGGCCCCCTTCCCCAGGCCATTTTTGGCCCGGGGACCCCATCCCTCAGGCAAGCCCTTATCCTTAATTTAAAAAAAATGGGTAGGGTGGCCTTGCAGACCAAGGCCAATATTGCCCTGACGACCCCATCCCCAGGGGCATGGTCAGGTCGTTGGGTCTCACGGGGAAGCCTCAAGCCCCCCCTAGGTCCCTGTCGCCGGCCTGCTTTACGGCAGAGGAAAATACTAACATGCAGCTCCCTCTGTCCAAAAGCAATTCTGCTTCGCTTCATGGAATCAAGAGCATTGAAAATGCTGTTACTTCCATGAAGCGAAGCAGAGTTTGCTGTAGCTTGGAGGAAGCAGTGCTCCCTCCCGCCAAGCCACAGCTAACTGCAGTGTCCTAGGGGTGGGCCCCCTGGACATTGCTGGAGCCGGCTCCCCTCTCATCTACATTGTAGTACCAGGGAGGTGGTGGTCCCTGGGGATGGGGGTCCGTAAAGGATCCCCGCCTTTACCTAATTTGAGCCCCTGGGAGGTGTTACATTGGATTCAGGTCTGTAGATGATCCCTGATATTCACATTGCAATACAAGTTGAGGGTACTACTTAAAACTGCCAATGCACCAATGATCTGTGAGTATGGCTGATATTCTCAGGCAATCACTAGCATTTTAGATACACCTGACTAAAGCAATGCCTTGTTTGCATGTTTGCTTGGGAAATTACTTAAATTCCAGAAACCTTTGCTACTTAAACAGTGAAAACATTTGCTAAGTAGTGTCACATCTCTTCCACTTAGTAATGATTCCCTTGGTTGCCATTCTTGCAACAGCATATATTAGAAGAATCACTTTTGTGCATATAAAAATGTGCGCCTCAGTACCACATTTCTTTAAGGACCCGTTTGTGTCTACACACCAAGGATGGGGTGCAAATATGCTTCTACAGTCAGTGATGAGCTTAATGATCAACAGGGCCATTGGGTGTTTAGTAGGGAGGAAAAAGGGTAGTTTTGTGCAATCGTGATGAAAAACTCTGGAATGAACTACCCAGGAAACTGATATGTGACCAACATTTGATATCCTTCAGAAAACAGTTTATTCCCTTTGATCTTAAACTAGAAAGTACCTTTAAAATGGGGGTGGAAATCCTATGAAACAAAGTTTTTAATGAGGTAATTCTGGAAGACTTACAAATATTCCAGCCACACAGAGAAGGCGATCCACACACAGAAGGCGAATCATAATCTTGTGATCAATTTCTATTAAATAATATAGGGCTAGATGTAGGTAAATCTTTTTTACCGATTCTAAAATACCGAATTTTACCGATTCGGTATTTTAGAATCGGTAAATTAGATGTAGGTAAAAATTCTGTATTTTTTACCGAATTGGTAAGATTCAGTAATTACCATAGGATTGATACCATAGGATTGAATGTCAATTACCGAATTGGTAATTACCGATTCGGTAAATACCGAAAAATTCAAGGGTGGCAGGGTGTCACTTTGACACCCTGTTGCACCCCTGATTAGTGCTTGTGTGCCATGTGGCACACATACATGCCCTAAGGCCCTAAGGGCCCTTAGGGCATGTATGTGTGCCACATGGCACATGTGTAAATGCATATATTTGCATTTACATAGGAATTCGTTATTTACCACCAACTAATAGTTGGTGGTAAATAACAAATCCTTAAAGCCCTGTAGCACTGTTTAATGTGCTACCGACATGTCAAAATACAGATTCGGTAATTTTATAGATTCGGTAAAATGACCGAATCTGTATTTTGACATGCCCTACATCTCAGTATCCAAATACCGGTCGGTAACGACCGGTATTTGGATACCTACATCTGGTCCATAGTTGCTAAGCTAAATGTATCCTTATCACAGGGTTCAGAAATAATTTTCTTCAAGCTGGTGAAAACTGGTGTTCTTTAAGAAAAAGCAGATCCTTGGGATTGCTCCAGGGAGAGAAATAACTCTAATTTACACACAAGCCTCTGATAATTTTCAAGAGCTTTACTTTTCAATATTATTCCTTTCTCATGGACACACCTTTCCGAATATCATAAGTACCGAGATAAGCGAGGGATCCAATATTACCATTAGAAGAGGTACCATACAGACAGCAGCCTCACCTTGTGTATGGACCTCTTATTGGGTGAAGCCAAACAGACTGTCATTAAGTGGACTACAAATTACAATACTAGATTACATACCCAAGGTTTGTAAAAGGGTGTGACACAAGCATGGAAGTCGATTAACTACAGGAAGGCCAAGAACTATCCATGCAGCATGCAAATACAAAATGTATGCCAAAAGAGATACAATCACCACAGGGCTAGCACACTTGCACACAAAACACCACATGCATAAATCACTTATAGTGGTCTTGAAGAGAAGCTGGAGCTCTCATGCAACAAAATACACTGTTGATACTATCCCCAAGTTGTGCAGTCCAAAAGATATATACATATTTCTAACCTTCAATTGATATGGAGACCATCACAGCAGTTTAAAGCACGCTGAGTAATAATTTACCCATTTGCTTACAATCACCTCACCTCAGTTAAGGTCAAACGGATGTATTTCAATTTCATTTACATTCCAGAGGGTTTTATTTCAAGTTGCTTATGTCTTTGGGCAAGATAGACTCAGGCTCTATGGAGCGAGTTACATTTTAGACTGAGTGTTCTCTCCCATGTCTCTGAATTTCAAATCTCTACTGGGCTCCACTTGATCCAATATGCAGACAAACTATGTGCCTGCCCTATTAATACATTCACGCTCTATGGAGAACAATGCAAATCAGCTTGCAAAGATGTGATGGATGCCTTCACAACCATAATAAGCTTACTAATCACAGGAGAGAGCTTGGTTTGAGGTGCCCATAATCACTGCATTAAAGTGATTTCAGATTGCCATTATAAGTACATCTCCCAAAACAACTTATACCTCAAGTAGTTAGATCACCTCAGTGGTTATCGAGGCTATAGGAGCCATTACAATGGAAACTCTCACACCTTCCTTTACAGCGGAGTCCAGTTTTGACTACCATAATTGGTTAACCAGGCCTTCAACAGAGTAGCTGACCAATCTTGCAAAATTAAACTAATTAAATAATGCTTTCAAAAGCCAGCTCCCTCTATATAGTGCTTTTAGGGACCAATCCAATACCACCAAAAACTAGTTAACTAGTTAATATAAACACTGATACAAGTATACTGAAGTTGCACGCAGGCTTTAAAAAACCTCTGCAACATGCCTTTACAACTGACAGCCAGATGTGTTATCTCACAGGAAGATTTGCAAGATAAAACGTACTCGGACTACATAAAATATCCCGTTCACGAAGGTGGAATATATTTCCCTCTGCTGGGGACTAATGGCCGACTCAGAGTGATTTAAAAAAAAGGAACCTCATCCGTCAGAGTGAATGTAGAAAAAGGAGAGCCCCAAATCTATCCCGTTTGCTTCTACATTTCTGACGAATGGTCCACTGTCCCACAGGGATAAATGTCTGTCTAGTGCTCCCCCTCCCTCCCACCTCCCGTCCCTGAGGAAGGATGGATAACACCTTCGATAAGACAAACAAAGTACTGAACTTGTCTTGAGCAGTTTATGCCCCCCCCCCCCCATGGTCAACAATGTAATGGAGTATGAACATTTATTGAAGACAGTGACATGGGATGAGACCAGACAACATCTACATGTAAATAAGGGCTTTACCACCACCTGACCGTGACAGGCAGACAGTACTGGTGGAAGGAAATTCCTGCTAGTGAGAGTCCCAAAGCATCACTGCCATGCTCGGGTGCTGATGTCAGTTACTTTTCATGGCTTTCCACGCCAGAAGAGCGGAGCGATGAAATGCACCGAGATGTGTGTCCTAAATGGGGCCCTGGAAGGGATCAGTACTGACCCTAGAAATCTGTCCGAAGAACGGGAGGATGGGTGGGTCTGTAAGGAATCTGCGGCTAGATATTGTCTCTACTAGATAAGGCATTATCAAATGTAAGTAACTTATTCATCTGATAGAGACATCTAAATGCAAATTCCTCATCTTTGAATAGATACCCAAGCAATACCATCCCCGGAGGTGGTTCTACAGACAAATTTAGCCTAAGAAGTTCTGCGAATGGGGGAAGTGCCCGTCCCTGCTAACCTGACAGTCCAGGCAGTAATGCTTGGTAAACTTGTGCAGGGATGCCCACATTGCTGTCTGGCAGATGTCCAGGACTGGAACTCCACGGGCTAGCGCAGTGGTCGCAGCCTTAGCTGTGGAGGAATGAGCTCTTAAGCCTTCAGCTAGCTGCTGCTTTGCCAGTGCGAAGCAGATCTTGATGCAGAGAACAACTGATCGAGAGATGGTCGGTTTCTGTACTGCCCTACCTTTCTATGCACCAACATACCCCATGAAGAGATGGGCGTCCACCTGGAACTCTCATGTGTGGTCAAGGTAGAACGTCAATGTTCTTTTTGGGTCCAGACGGTGGAGTCGCTGCTCTTCTTTAGAGGGATGTGGAGGAGCATAGAAAAGGGGAAAGGTGACAGATTGGCCAACATGAAATGGTGTTACCACTTTCGACAGGAAAGAGGGCCTAGTGTGAAGCACCAGTTTGTCACAGAAAACTAAGAGGAAGGGAGGCTTGGATGATAAAGCCTGCAGCTCACTCATCCTCCTGACCAAAGTCATAGCCACAAGAAAGGCTGTTTTGATGGTGAGCAGCCTGAGGGGACAACTGTGTAAAAGCTCGAAGGGAGCACATATAAGACATGTGAGAACCAAATTAAGGTCCGAGTGAGGCATAAGGAAAGGGGAAGTTGGGAACAGATGTACAAGGCCTTTTAGAAATCGATTTACAATTGGAGATTTAAATAAGGAAGGTTGGTCAGGCAGCTGCAAGAAGGCAGACAAAGCAGAAAGATACCGTTTCAGAGTGCCCAGCCATGTGCTCTGCTGGGCGAGGGTCAAAATAAAAAGTAAAACATCAAAAAAGGGAGGTAGAAAGAGGGTCAAGGATTTTTCTGTACAATACAATACAAACTATTTCCATCAGCAAACGTATATCGACTTGGTGGAGGAATGCCTGGCTGCCAGAATGACATTACAGACTTTGGGCCGAATGTCAAAAGCTATCAACTGCCACTGCCCAATTTCCAGGCAAGAAGGCAAAGAGAGGACAGGTTCAGGTGAAGGACCCTCTCTTGCTGCTGAGACAGAAGATCCTTCTTAAGGGACAGCCCATTCTGGTGCCTTAAGGACGATTTGGGCACAGTTGTTCCATCTTCTTGAGAACTCTAGGCAGGAGTGATATGGGCAGAAACACATACACAGGAGGCCTGAGCTCCACTTGACATGAAAAGTGTCTCTGAGCGAGAGCCGCTATGGAAACTCCAGTGCGTAAAACTGCTGACATTGCGCGCTCTCTGCAGAGGCGAACCGATCTAACCAAGGCTCTCCCTATTTTTGAAAGAGACCTTGAGTCATCTCCAGGTGGAGAAGCCATTTCTGATCCACTTGGCATTGACGGCTGAGTTTGTCTGCCCTGGCGTTCAGAGAACCTGGAAGGTGTTAAACCACCAGCGAAATGCCCTGCTGTTCCAGCCATGTCCAGAGACGCAAGGCCTCTTGACAAAGGGTCCATGCCCCCTCCCTTCCCTGTTTGTTGCAGTACCAAATGGTGATGGTGTTGTTCGTGAACACTTGTACCAGCCTTCCTTTGAGGCAGGATAGAAAGCCTTTCAGTACCAATGCAAAAACAACATTTGAAAAACAGAATGCAGAACAATGTCATACATTCACCCCAGTACAGAGATCTGGGCCTAAATCCATCGTTTTTTTGCTCACCACACCACCCCAGTTCAGACATGGCCATATGCAAATCAGCCTTGACCCTGTGCCTCATGGGAACAGTCCAGCCCGAACTGCAAGCCATGTCTTCCCTGGACCGGAATCAAGCATCCTAGGACCGGTTTCTGGCTATCAGCCATCTTCAGCCAGGATAGCTTGACTCCAGTGGCGTGGAGAATACCAATTGGATCGCTCGGAGCTCCAACAGGTTGATATGGAGTTCGGATTCTGCCGGAGACCAGAGTCCTCTGATCTCCACCTCTCCCAGGTGGCTACCCCATCCCTCAAGTGATGAATCTGTCTCTGTGAGACCTGGTTGGGGTATGTTAGCCACCACTGCAGGTCCTTTGCAGTTCCTTCCGAGATCTGAACCATGTCTGAGAGATGCTGTACCCAGTGGAACTTCAGGTACCATTGCCGAGCCTGCATATGCCATCTGGCATGTGAGACTAGCAGGGTGCAGGAGTCCATGAGGCCCAGTAGCCCCAGAGTCAATCTTACCAAAACCCAGGATAGAGGCTGAAATACAGGTATCATAGCCTGAATATCCTAGGCTCTCCGCTTGGGAGGACAAGCCTGAAACTGCATTTCGTCAAGAACAGCTCCGATGAAAGGGAGCATCTATGAGGGAGTCAGGTGTAACTTTGGCATGTTGATAGTGAAACCCAATGAATGTAGGAGGTCTGCCATAGTTTGGATAAGGGAGACAAAAGCCTGAGGCGAGCCCGCCTTTAGCAGCCAGTCATCGAGATAGGGGGAAGACTGGCATCCCTGATCTGGGCAGATGAGCGGAGACCAACAGCATCACCTAGGTGACACCTGAGGGGCGTTGGTAAGGCCAAAAGGGAGCACAGTGAACTGAAAATGCTCATGGCCTACCGTAAACCGCAGATAGCGTCGGTGGGCTGGCAGGACTGGAATGTGAAAATAGGCATCCTGCAAGTCCAATGCTACCATCCAGTCTCCTGGATCCAGGGCAGACAAGACTTGAGCCAATGTGAGAATCTTGAATTTCTTCTTTTTGAGGAAGTAGTTGAGGGCTCAGATCTAGGATAGGACCAAGGCCCTTGTCATCTTTTGGAACCAGGAAGTTACTGTAATAGCAACCACAGCCTACTTCTGGCACAGTAACCCTCTCTATTGCTCCCTTGGCCAACAGAGCCATGACTTCTTCCTGGAACAAAGACAGATGACCCTCCGTCAGCCGATCGGAGGAAGGAGGCATGGAGGTATTGACAGTCTTGAAGGGGCGGGAGTAGCGCCTTCAGACTATCTGCAAAACCCACCTGTCCGATGTTATGGACTGCCAGTGGTGGAGGTAATGGCGGATCATGTCACCAACTGGACGCTCATGATCTAAAAGGAGAGACTAGGAGGGGTTGGAGTTTGGGAGCTGCGGATGGGGGTAGAATGGTGGCTGGACCATACTGCTGGCTACCCGACCCACGAGGCAGTGGGAACCGAGCTCTTGTCCACGCAGAAGCTGGGAAGATTGCACGGTTCAGTGGGTAGGTTAAGGTTGGTGAGGTTAAAAACCTCTTCTATGGCCAAGAAAGGAGGGACAGGCAGACTGGGGACGTAGAGCAGCCCAGAGGCCAAAGGACTTGGCCCTAGCCCGTGAGTCCATAAAGCGCTCCATTAGGAGTCTGCCTTGTCTCTGAAAAGACAGGTTTCATCGAAGGGCATGTCCATAAGGAAAGCATTGACTTCCCCGAAAAGCCAGATGTTCTCAGCCATCAGCCAAGTGAGCGATCAGAGTGCCACCATTGACGAAACAGACTGCCAAGCTAATCGGTCGTGTTGAAGCCACAGCATATAGTGAACTTCACTGCACCTCTCCTATCTGTAACCGCTTGAGAGAGAATGGCCCGGGCCTCCTTCCGGACCTGTGGCAGCACTTGTGCAACCATTTCCCACAGCGTGTGGGAAAAGTGGCCCAAATAAGCATGCACTGTACTCTGACCGCAATGCAAGGCTTGCAGAAGAAAACATTTTCTTACCCAAGCTACCCAGCCTCTTGGATTACCTGCCTGGGGGAGCGGCAGGGAATGCGCCATGTGAAGTGGAAGCTCTCTGGAGTAGGGTGTTGGGTGAGGAAATTTGGGTACCCTGTAGGAGGAGGTGGCATCAGGCAATCCTCTTCTTCACGGGGGCCCCTGTGCCGGATTTGGACCAGATCTCTAGAAGGACGTCCGTGAGGGTTTTGATGAATTGGAGTAGAGGTTCAGAAGAGGGGACGCCCGGTTGCAGCACCTCCGTCAAGATATTAGTCTTGACTGCCACTGAGAGCAACTGAAGGTCAAGAATATCAGCCGTCCTCCGCACCACCACTGCATAAAAAGTTCACTCCTCAGTAGCCATGGTAGGGGAGAAAGGATGCCTGTATCTTGAGACGTATCCAGTCCACTGGGATTACCCAGTTCCGCACACCAGTCGAAGTCTTGTTCCTACTAGCATTCTAAAGAGTCCAGTGACCCCTCCCATTCTTCCCAAATGCCTATCCATTCAGAATAAGGCTCAGGCTCCTACCTAAGACGCGGGGTCCTGTTGGCGCTGGCATCAGTCGATGAAACTCCGCTTCAGTGTCATTGGGTAAAAGAATGGGACTGCCGTCACCGGTCTTGGCGGGGCCGGTCCTGGGGAAGGTCACACTGGCGCAACCGGCGCCAGTCCGGCTCCATGACTGAATCCATGTGGCCCATCGGAGCCAGGGCTGGAGCCGTGGGCCTGGAACCAAATGGGGCCCTCTCTGACCCTGCGTGGCTCGTAGGCAAGCAGAGAGGTCAGGCCGCTCAAAAATGAGGCGCATGGCCTCAAAATTACTTGATTAGAGCGGAGAGTCACTTTGGTTCCTGGAAAAGAAAGGAGGCGCGGATTCAGCTCAGCCGCAAGTTCCGAGCAACCAGGCCTCAAGCGCCAATGTTCCTTCGTCGCATTGGCCAATGAAAGAGGAGAAGTCAAAGCACACTTTGGCTTCCTCTGTTTTTTTATGACTCTTACTTGAGTGTTGCGATGATCTGAAGTGGGACGAAGAGGAATTCGGACTCCAGGAACTGTCCTGAGACCTTCCTCTCGAGTGGGACTGTGACTTCCACAGAGTTGCATGCCAGGCCACGAGCAGCTTCAGGGACCTCTCCCCTCAAGCCTTCAGTGCCTTGGCCTGGCAGTCAGAGCACAACTTAGAGTTGTCATTGCGCTCCAAGCACCACAAACAGATGAGGTGCAGGTCTGTCATCAACATGACGCAGAGACAGGTGCCACAGGATTTAAAACCTGTATTCTTCGAAGATATTAGTCGACACACCAGAGGAGACCTAAAAAAAAAAAAAAAAAAAATAAGAACAAAACATTGCAAAAATCCTGTTCAAAACCGACAGAGGGGTAGCTCTCTTCTCGGATCTACATTGGCTGGTGCGGAAAGAAAAGAACAGACATCAGTGCGCCGAGGTGGCACCTCCATAGGTGACACGGACATCACTTCCGGCACGGATTATGTCACGCAGAGGTGACCGATGCTACCTAGCAGTACACAGGGATATTGCTCACGAAAAATCTTCCTGATCCAGTTTGATGCCTAGAGAATTCAAAGGTAAGGAGTCTGAAGCTAGATGTTTCTATCAGATAAGACTAATATGGGCCACCCAAGCCATTCTTATAGCTTTGGGCACCGGAAATAATGTGAATTGTCAAATATGTAGGCGTGTGATGGTTAGTAGCTATGTTGGTGCGGTCCGTGGCAGCACTAGCTGGGTCAATGGGTGGTGCAAGCTGTAGTGGTCTCCTGAATAGGGCACTGGCACTTATGTTTTTTACAAATGAAGCATAACACGGGATTGGGCCAGATTTGCATTGGGGTGCAAATTTTCCCTGCTCCACCCACTGTAGATGACAGTTGGAAACTCTTGCTTGCAAGGTATTTCCATTAGTGTTAGTCTGGACCTGGCACTGTCACTTAATTCCATAAAGGGTGGTAGATTCCCTTTAGAAAAAGGCCTACTTCCCGCTGGGCAGAATGTAACACCAATTTCTGTAATGAAGCTAGAGAGATGATTTACATGCTCGTCCACCGAGTTGACAAGATTAACGATACAAAATAAAGGCCATCTGAACCGCTGAGACCATCATTCATAGATTATATCTTATCCAAGCAAAAGCCTTGCATACTTGCAATATATTTTCTGAAATTTAATAGGAAAGAAAGTTTTGGTCTGCAAGTTATGAATTCATTTGACGCCCAGCTGAGTTACCAATCATTTTTGGCCCACCTCAATAGCATCCTTAAACTCCTCATCTGGCTCCGCCTCTTCCGCTTCCTCCACACTTCCGGGGGAAAGGTCCTGTGAGCAGAAAGACACAAATGACATAATCAATATGTTAGTCGTCTATGCAGAGCTTTTAATCACAATCTCGAGCTTTTTCAAATCCAGGGAGTTTCGTTGCTCTACAAGAAACGTTTCGGACGGACACTGAGAAACCCTGCCCACATTTATTGCGCAGACCATTGTTTCATGATGATGATTTAACTGTGAGGATGTGTTCGGTCTATGCTGATACCGGTTCGTGTCAAGGTATGCGTTGGTGTGAAGTGACAGCTTCATTGAGTTGGCCACATTTTGTCAACTATACGACTATCGGGCCATGTTGTGCACATGACAGCACGGTAGTCTGTAATATTGTGCACTTACATTTCTTGGGGAGTTTGGATCAATAGTGCGCTGTATTATTGTTGAAGTGCTTTTCTAATCTGGACTGTATGCAGTTCATATGCATGTGTTTAAAAAGGAGAGAGAAATAGGGACAGTAAGAGATTGAACCAGGTGTGCCTGGGCGTGTATGGAAGGATTAGGCCCCACAAGGTGTGACAATAAAAAGGCAGTCTATTAGTGAGATAATAGGCCCAAGAGGCGAGGCGCGACCTTCTCCCCACTCTGGCAGGGTCAACAAGTGTCTGTACTCAGAAAACCGCCCGCTGCCTCGCTCAGCCTGGAGGATTCATGGTTAGTGGGAGATGGTAGGACGCGGGGCTGGGGCGGTAGGTGCCCTATCATTCATTTGGCATGGTGGTCACACTCCAGGAAGGGCAGAGGTGTTAGGGTCTGAGGCGGATGCTGAAGGCCTGCATTGACCCTCACCACCCATAGGGCGGCCATGGGTAGAATGCAGGGTCTCACCTTAAAGTTACCGAGATAGCTGTTCTAGTAGAGCCTTTTGGTCTTAGCCTGACCGGGGCATGGGATCGGGTTGGGACACCTGGAGGGATGTAAAATACAAGCCCCTGGATATTTGCTGCTTGGACGTCAAGGCCTTGAGAGAAAATTGATCTGTTTGTTACACTGAGTGCGAGAGTGTGTGCAGGGCAGAGCGAGCGATGCATTGTGGTGCACGGTAATGTGTGCATGGGGGGACAGCAAGGAAGCTAGGAGGGGGACAGGAGGATTTTAAAGCGTGAGCAGGTGAAAAAGTGGATGACTGAATGAATGTCACCTATGTGGACGGTGCAAGGGGGAGAGGCAAAGAAGGCAGGAGAGCCTGTTGAAAGGAGCACGAAGGACCATTTCTCACCTACCTACCACCCTGTCACTGTTACACGGACTCACCACATACACAGATAGGTGTGCAGTCGAGTGATAGCCATTTCAAAGAGATCTGTCAGTAGCATCCTTGGGTCCTGAGACATCCGCTCTCTAGCTAAGTATTACACGTGCATCAGATTTGGTCTGTCACAGCATACTTCTGTTTAATGCTATTCGAGCGCCATAAAACGCAACTTTCCTAACACATTCCGGTGCCGACTGTGACAAATACATTCACCGCCGTGTGACCTAGGACTATTGACGTGTACGTTTGGTTTACAACTATCATTAACTTACAACTATTTTAAAACACATCAACCTTAGTAATCTTTAGGAGAAAAGACAGAAAATGGAGCACAAACGCAAGAAAGAAAAACAACAAAAAAAGCACAGAGAATAAAACTTAAGCCCTGGATTATTCCCGTTTTGATTAAAACGCAAGTAAAATGAAAACCCAATGACTGCCAACGCAGGAAACGAAAGAAGAAAGAAAACGCCGAAGAAAGTTACCCATGAGGAAAGCCTACGATTCAAACTGGAATGAATGACCGGACAATCTGCCAAAGTCGAAAAATAACTGGGGTGGTGCCAGCCAGCAGCTGATCTTGGAGACCCCACAGGGTTCTTATACCGCGGCAGAAACAAAACACAGTTGGATTCTGGGGCCTCCATCCAAGATACCAGATGGAAGGAATTCAGGCCCAGTTGAGAGTAGGAAAGTGAATACCAAGTTAGAGGGCCAGGGGTCTAGAGAGCAGCGGTAAGATCTGGGGGAATTTAGAACAGGGGATGGGTGGAATATTCGTAAATAATTCGAAACAGAAGAGGCAAACATTCAGAATGATTGAGAATAACGCATTTATCCTATTACATTCATTTGTAACGTGTCATCTTCCCGGTCAGGTTAGGTTATGAAGCTACCTGAAGAACCCTCTCCAGTGTTAGATGCACTAAAGCTGTATCACTTACTATGAAAGGTGTACAGGACACAAGCTCAATCATATGCGATTCTGTTTTCTATCTAGTGTTTTGTGTACCCACGTTTAAAATACCACAATTGTGACCATATTTTCGTGATTGCTTTTCAGAATGCACATAAAGAAAAGTGTCAATCAACTCTAATCAGGAGTAAAGAAGCTCATTAACAAAAAAACAAGCATTTGCAATACAAAAGATCTCACTTTCACAGGAGTTTAAGCTATTGTCATTTTAAAACGTCAATAGCTCAAACTCTTGTGAATGCGAGACCTATTTCACTTCAAAGAAGCGTCCGCCATTGTCTGGGGCTGCCTGAAAGTGAAAGCGGGCATTGCGAGGAAAGCACGTTGCACCTGCAGTGGATAAACCCATTAAAGAAAAGAGTGCTTATAGACTAAATAAGACATACCATTTCCCATCTGAAGTAAAAGGGCCATTCGCCTTGGGAGGTCACAAATGCAGACAAGGCGGTACCAAGGAGGTACTAACAACCCTAATAACTACTTGCAAGCCAGCGTTTACGAAGGGCAATGACAGAAGCCAGTGAAAAATATGGGCGGTAGTGGGCGGGGCTTCTCTTCTATACTCCACAACAAGTCTCGCAGAACGGCGCATGAGCGCGGACTCAGGCTCAACCTAAAAAGCAAAAGCCTGGGGGGGCTGTTGTGCTCGACAACTCTGGGGTCTCGACTGATGTATAGAGAAACCTGTGGCTCACAGGAGGTTTATTACCCCGCAATGGGCATGGTTATACATTTATATTGTTCCACCCCTTAAGCATTCTTCACCGTTTGAGGATTCGTATTGCTCCTCACAATGGTCAATTCCCATTAGGATTATACACAAATGCCTACTTTTATTGTAATCTTTAAGGAACATTTACTCTTTCAGTTCATTTTTCAATTACCATCAATCAATCAAGGAGTTTGTTAAAGCGCGACCACTCACCCGTAAGGGTCTCAAGGCGCTAGGGGTGGGGGTGGGGGGGGGTGCAGGTTCCATTCCATCAAGGAGGGGGTCTGTCGAAGAGCCAGGTTTTGAGGTTTCTTGCGAAGATGGGGAGCGATGTTGTCTGTCTGAGGTGGAGCGGAAGGGCGTTCCATGCTTTGGCCGCGAGGAAGGAGAAGGAGCGGCCTCCCGATCTAGTCTTTCTGGTGCGGGGGACCACGGCGTAGGAAAGCTGGGCTGATCGTAGGGTCCTTTGGGGTGCGTGGAATTTGAGTCGGCTGTTCAGGTATGCTGGTCCGGTGCCGTGGAGGGCCTTGTGTGCGTGGGTGAGCATCTTAAAGGTGGAGCCAGTGGAGTGTGCGCAGGTGCTGGGAGATGTGGCAGTGTTTTGGCAGGTTGAGGACCAGTCTTGCGGCGGCGTTCTGGATGTTCTGTAGCTTGCGGATGAGGTTTTTGTTTATTCCGGCGTAGAGTGCGTTGCCGTAGTCGAGTCTGCTGGTGACCAGGGCGTGAGTGACTGTCTTTCGGTGTTCGAGGGGGATCCATTTGAAGGTCTTACGAAGGAGGCGGAGGGTGTGGAAGCAGGAAGATGAGACAGAGTTGATCTGGCGGTCCATTTTGAGCTCGGGGTCCAGGATGATTTCCAGGTTGCGTGCGTGGTCTGTGGGGGTTGGCGGGTTTCCGAGGGCGGTGGGAACCAGGTGTCGCTCCAGGCGTCGGGGTTTGGGCCCATGATGAGTACTTCTGTTTTGTTGGTGTTTAGTTGAAGGCAGCTGTTTTTCATCCATTTGGCGACAGCTTCCATGCCTTCTCGAAAGTTGCGTCTGGCGGTGTTGGGCTCGTTGGATAGGGAGAGGATGAGCTGGGTGTCGTCTGCATATGACACGATGTTGAGTCCGTAGGTTCTGACGATGAGGGCAAGTGGAGCCATGTAGACGTTGAAGAGCGTCGGGCTGAGGGAGGAGCCCTGGGGGACTCCGCAGGTGATCGGTGTGGGGCCCGAGAGGAAAGGGGGGAGTCTGACCCGCTGCGTCCTGCCGGAGAGGAAGGAGCAGATCCAGTCGAGGGCCTTGTCCTGGATTCCTGCATCGTAGAGTCTGCGTATTAGGGTGGTCCAGTTTCTTTGTGGAAGCAGGTGCTGGTGTCTGTGGATGGTGGGTGTTCTGAAGGTGAAGTGGACGCAACAATGGTCGGTCCATGGGAGTTTGGTGGTGTGGCTGAAGGTGATGGAGTTTCCTGTAGTGAAGAGGGGGTCGAGGGTGTGTCCTGCTGAGTGCGTGGGCTCGGTCACGATCTGGCGGAGTCCAATGTTGTGGAGGTTGTCCAGGAGGGATGTGGTGTTGGGGTCCAGTTGATTGTCGAGGTGGAAGTTGAGGTCTCCCAGCAGGGTGTAGTTGGTGGATGCGATGGCCTGCGGGGAGATAATCAGTGCTTAATTTGTAAAATATGAAGTGCAGGTGCTGAAATGTTTTCGGAGGCCACACCCACTTTTTTCTGGCTCCACCCACTCCCTCCACTGGCTCCACCCACTTCCTCTATTAGCTCCACCCACATCTTCAAGTGGCACTGCCAAAAGTCAAATATAATATCTGATCTGAATTTCAGAACGGGAGCCTTCGTAAGGTTTTATTAGGAGGTTCCCCGTGAACCTTTTTGAAAAAGATTAAAGCAAATGTGCATTTAAAGCACAAGTTTGGAATAAATTAGCTAAAACCACTAATACATCGAAAAGGGACAATGTCAGTGCTCTGTGTGCTGATTTGGGGAAAGGACAATACTGGGAGGGTTGGGCATGCCATTTTTAACAGTCTATGATTTCAATGGTACAACGTTGACATAGCTTAAGTTATGTGACAAAATAAAACAAAATGTTGTGAAAACACTAGTCCAAACAGATAAACTTGAATGAGTCAGCCACTGTCACTTTCAGTGGCCGACAACCCTAGCGCCCACTACACACTGAATAGTTTCTAGGACTGTGTGGGTAGCAAACACGTCCTCCACACGGGCAATGAGAACATTTTACCGCCTGTGCTGACAGAGTCGGAAAGATTGAAACACTTGGAAGGTCTTAAGTGGGAAAGCATTAAAAACGGACATGGAGAGGGACTCGGGGGGGGCTGTTCACATAATGGCAGATACACGCAGTGACGTGGTCCGCCCGGGTGACATCAGGGCAAAGTGAACACATACAGGAGCGCGTGGAATGTGCTGAAGACAACATGGGGGCTGTGCCCTTTTAAACCTTGCTTGCATGCTATCAGTCTTAGCGCCGAACGAAGGTGACAGCAAGTGATCCTTATCATCCTTGGCAAGTCACTTCACCTCTCTCTGCTTTTAGGTTGTAACCAAAAGCTGCTGGTGCTGGAGTGCAGAGAGACAAGCTAAACTCCAGGAGTTAGATCGGAAAATAGACTGACTGACATCAACGTAATTCTGTTGTTCAGAATATTGCAATGATATTGATACATACGATACAATGCGTGCCATGCTGAAATGAGGGGTGCCATGGTGCTTGTGGTGATGGTGGTTTGTGAGAGGCACATTGCTGACATATTCATTGTTGTAGTCCCTAAAACACAGGAGGTATGTGGCGAGATTTGTCAGACGGCATGATTTGCCAAAGAAGGACTGGCTGCTGCGCCAGACTGGTGCGTTTTGATAAATCCAGATGGCTGTTAAATGAGAAACTAGGGTGCCACGAAGCCTGTGTGAAGCAGACACGAAGCCCTAGAATTACACAGAGAGCCCTGACATGAAACTGAAACGAGCCCGAGCCACTATTGTGGGATTAATTAGGCCCGAGGGGCCCGAGCTAAACCTCTAAGTGTCATCCGCCAGTGTGGTGCCCTCCCTGCCGAAAGTTTCATGTCTGACTCTGATATCATACATGACACAGCGCCCTTCCCCGGTGTGGGCGGCGCAGGCACCTCACTGCCACGGTCTGTGCTACTGTTGGCCCGGGTATTTTTTGATAGTGTATTGTATTGATCCATAAACGCCACGTGTGTGTGTATTATTTCTTCCTCATTAGGAAAATCACTCTTGACTCTCCCCGGCCGCACCGTGACCTTTACAGAAATGACAGGTACAGCAGTGAAATTAACTGAAAAATGTTAATGACTTTGTAGACGTTATTTTTCTGGTTAACCTTAAAATACGGGCGTTGCTGTCTGATTTTCCCATTGCGTGGCTGCTCATTAGCATTGAGCGCATCTTCGCGTCCCGACGTTTGCATCCATTTATTCGGATGCATTTGAATGGGGAGAAATTATCATTTGGAAGCCTCTTAGTCGAAAGTCCATCTGCCTTTACGTTACTGGAGAGTCAGACAAAAAACAGAGTCCATTTACAGTGCTTTCAATCTCAACATCTCATCAGGCTCACAGTATGGAGCTGAGTCGCTGCTGTGTACAAGATTTCAAACTCCCACTGCAGCCATGAAGCCCCTAGTTTTTATCCCCAATTATTTCATTCGTTCAACAATACTGTAAAACGGTGGGAATGCGTTCGAAATTACACAGCAGCAAAGCAAAAAGAGGCGCGTGCGAGGGCGCCGCCCAAGCAGAAGGGTGAGCACTGAGCAGTGAACTGCATGGCTTCTGCCAGCAACACAGAAAGAACTGCAGGGCCGACCTGGGCTAGAAAGAGCGACTGGGCACCAACGTAAAAATAGCCCCCAGTAGCGAATCATCAGATAGCTAACAAAAAAAGTGGCTCATTTGCAAATCGGGGCATTTTTTAAACTGTAAAGACACAATTTAGAAGTGTTTTGAAAGGTATGTGAGATTGCATGAAGGTGTACTTGCTGCAGGTAACTTTTATAACAATAAGGGGGAAATCACCAATAAAAAACAGCTTACCAAAGTATAAAACAGACCCACAGACAAAAAACTGTTCCCTTGCTATCATGCCAGGCTAGCCCTTCTGGCACTGCCAGATTTCCCTATGGGCCCGGCAGTGTTACTCTGCTTGAGGGCTAGATAGAAGGCTTTTCATCATTCTCATGGTGTTGAGAGAATGATGCTCAGAAGTGAAGTTTTCAACCATAAGTGGACATAAGACAACAGCTTATTGAATATTGTTTTGCTCAAATGTAACCATAACGTACTGTATAATTTTATTGAAAGACCGGATATAATAATTAAGCAGCACCACAATAAACCTCTCTCTGCTTGGCTTATGAACAGGCAGCCATAAAGCAAGGCCTCGAAAAGTCTTGCTCACAGAGAATTTGTATGCAATGCTCTGTATCAACACCTTTCACTCCGGGCACACAAACCATGGGAAAACAGCAAGTTCCTTTGCTGCATTGCGTGCGTGAAAGTTTGGAAAATTCAGGCCTATATGTCAGCCAGACGGAGAATGACTGGATATGCCAACCCACAACATAGGAAATAAGTCAGTGTGACAGGTCATTGTGTAAATAGAATAAGTCCAAAGTGTTGTTCTGTCAGTAGGGTACTTGTTACAAAGAAGAGACGTATGCTCTCTGTTCGGTGTCTGGTGGTGATGCATACGGCATAAATTGTCTGCGGAATCCCTAGTAAGATGCCAAGCTGGCCTGGCTTTGCTTACCCAGTTAGTTAGTTTACATACAAATTACAATTATTTCAATTACTGCTGCAGAGCTTAACTAAACTTTAGGGGCTCACCGTGCTTTGCTTAACTTCTATCTTCACTTCGGTCTTACCGTTATTCGTGGTGGGTTAGTCGGCAGGACACACTGCTGCTAGGCGCTTAGCTAGCACTGCTCCTGGCTGCTAGTGCACTGTCTCACTGGCTTACTGGACTGCTCACGCTCCGTGGTACTTCTGCGTGTCGTGCTGCCTGCTTGCTACCAGGCCGCAGTCTGCAGTGCTGCCAGACCGTCCTGACTCTCCTGACCAGAGGTCGTTGTTGGTGGTTGCGTCGGGCCGGGGCCACACCGGGGACCTGGCTAACTTAATGTGCACTGACTGCAGTGACTCGTGGTGCCGTGGGCCGGCCGTCCGACCGTGGCGTGGGGAGCTGCCGCCCGATTTGTCGAATGCACTGCAGTGAACTAAACTGCGCAGTTTATGCTGGGCAACTGGTGGCAGCCTGCCAAGTGGAAAAAGATCTGCGCGCTACCGCGTTCACAGCCCCTGCCTACCGGCCCTTCCCCCATCAGAACCTCAGCCCGCCCAAATACACTTTACCTATACTGCACCAAAGCGAACAGAGGATCACAGCATTGCCAGTATTGCCAGCGGGTCTTAGCGGCTTACCCGTTTTCCAACCAGGCGCGACCATCACCTCTCGGCGCACCCGCTCCGCGGGTGCCCCATCGCCTGCATCGAGGAGGGAACCACATCTGCTGTTGGAAGGAGCACTGAAGCGGTAAGGAGAAAGCGGAACCGGGCGTGTGGCTGCAGCGGGGCTGCGAGCGTGCGGGGACTTCAATTCCCAGAAGTCCCTGCTAGACCGACGGAGAGCTTCCGGTCCGCTCTCCCTGCTGGCCCGCCCTCCTGAGGCTTCAAAACAACATCACACTCCCGCAGCGCGGGACGCAGCCCGGGCTAAGACTGGGCAAAGACAGGGCCGTTTTAGGCCTTTAGAGACCGTTCTAAGACCGGACCGGGCCATTTCTCTTGGTTGTATCTTTTTGAGTCTCTGCAGCTAGCATACTTGAATTTTTTATATATTTATTGCAATATCCTTTCCCCACAATGTCCTCACGCGAAACTCCGAGCAAGGCAACCAAGACCTCCAAAAAAGCTACAGGCACCCTAGACGACTTTATCACCAGGACCAGCCTCTCCATTGATAATGAAATAACTAAACTCCAGCACAAAGTATCAACTGAACTCGAATGTGCTAGGAGGCTTTCAACTGAACTTGCGCTTAGGAAAAAATCCTCCCTAGGCAGCATTGCTACCTCCAAAACTCCTGAACGCATTTCTGGTCCAAAACCAATGATAGCCCTAGCCGAGGTGCACTGGATAGTAGAGGAATCAATTCCTCCTATCATTCACGAACCCCATGGGCCTTCGGCTAGGGCCGAGTTAGGAAGCCCATTACAGTTGACTCTCTCAAAGGAGAGTGTTGAGGTCCTTCCAGATGGGGCGTCCTATAAGTCACCAGTAGAGATGATACCTAACATAAGCCCATCATCTACCTGTCGGCTGCCAGTTGAAACAGAGTCTATCAAAAATAAATCACCCGCCAAAGCACCATCAAAGCATAAAAGAAAGCGCAAACATCTAACCGCTTTCGCTAGGAAAAAAGCTAAAGTAGCACTTAGTCATAACATCAAGGGTGGAACTCCAAACATGCCTACTGTAACATCTGAGATCTCTGTACACGATGTAGCACCAGTAAATGCAGACAATACTAACAACAGAATAGATGAACAAATCTCCATTGCTATGTCTGATCATCTAGGTAGTGAGGGGCAAAGAGTCTCCTGTGATATGGTAGAACAAGATGGTGGAAGGGAAGAATTTTTAAAACTAGTGTGGGAGACGCTTAAGAGACTACTCAAACCATTAGAAACTAGGTTAACTGGTATTGAGAACCAGCTTCTCGAAGTTGAGAAAAGTGTTATCACTCTTTCAAGCATAAGCCTCAACTGTACTGAAGCGCCTAGAGTCACCCAGCAAGCTCCAGTCCCCGTCCCGGTTACATCAAAAAAACTCACATATTAGTCTATTGGATGTGCAGCAAAAAAAGGTGGGGATAGCAAGTAATACAAATGCTAATCAATCAACTAGCACTAAAACCCAATCGAATCCAACCCCCTCAACTTCCACAGCTGTAAATACTACTAGCAAATCCATGCAGAAAAATCAGGTCCATACCAACACTTCCCTACCACAAATTCCTTCTTCTTCCCACTCTTCCAACCAGAGTGCATTAGCCTCAAACAAACTTCAACCCAATCCCCCTGCTTACCCCTACATTACTTCCGCAGGCATCCAATCTTTGCCTGACAAATCCTTTGCAAATACCACCCATAAGCCAAACCACCAGTTTAACCACACTCGCAATAATTTTAGAGGAGGGTACATAGATCTGCCACCAGACGCTAGTACATTTGTAGCTGTCCTCACAGGGGTGCCAGAACTGGATAGTCAATACGAAGAAAATTTTCAATCGCTAAAAAATAAAGTGATTTTTTGGCTAAATAAATATAAACCCATTCCCAACCAGATGAAAAGTAAGATCCTTATGGTTAGGAGGGTACCATGGGTAGGGCCAACGGCAAAAACAATCACGGGCGATTGTATTGTCATATCCTTTGAAGAACCCCAGAGTGCTGAACAAATCTGCAATTGGAAATCGTACGGTGTGAATCCCCCTATTGAAGCCAGACCCCTATCATTCTTCTATCCTCCACCAAGACCCATCCATCACGGCCCCAAGTGGAACCCTGTCAACCAGTATTATGACAGTGCTCCAAACTTGGCTAGACATGGTGATTACAATATGTGGTCTGGTGCTCCAAACTTAGCTAGACATGGTGATTATAATATGTGGTCTGGCATTCCCACCTTTAATAGATTTAGTTGCCTAGATGCTGTGGATTGACTTGCCACTATGCCTGATTGTATCTATGAATTATATGACACCTTCTGTAGATTGGGCAAAGGCAATTCCAAACCTAAAAATGTCCTACAATTGCACGATGATGACCAGACTAATAGGAATATGCTGCACAGGACTATCCCAGATCCCCAGAAAACTGAATCACTTTACAAAGCTGGAAATGTACGCTGTTGCACAGCTGAGGGTGGTCGGGATGGGAGATTAATTACTGTAGTTAGAGAAAAAGCAAAGGTTGCAGAGAAAGATATAACAAATCTGCAGGTAGGCAACCTGCCTAATCAGTGTGTAGTCAATTCCCCCCCTGTCAATCAGAGCACTGATCCTTGCCTACTCATTCTATCATGGAACATCGCAGGTGTCTGTAAGAACCTAAAAGACCCTGAGTGGGCAAACTATATTGACACCTGTGACATTTGTCTACTACAAGAAACTTGGGCTATAGAAGTTCCTCACCGGGTAGGATACAAAACTTATGGTATCAAGGCAGCTCAGTCTGACAGAGGAAGACCATCAGGGGGTCTATTAATTTGGCTAAAAATCACCCTGGTCATGCAGGTTGAAATTGTTGATACAGGCTCTCCGGATATTTTAGCCCTAAGGGTCACTCCATCGTGTGGCGACGAATGGTACATCGTCAATGTTTATAACAGACCGACCAGTCACTCCAAGGTGTCAACAACACTTGAAGCCCTGGATCTCCTATTGAAAAATGTAATTGGAGACACCCCGGTCATCTTGGGAGGAGACTTAAATTGCAACTTTGAACCTGTCCTGGGCATCTCTGATGTGTTCGAAGATGAGGACATAGCGTACAACATCCCCCAGCTCGAAACCACCAAATCTGTTAAATATTCCACATTGGCCAGCCAACTACTAAGACTTACCGCAGACCACGGCCTTAGAGCAGGCAATGGCCGTCTCCCATCGGACCTGCAAAAACAACCAACCTTCTCTAAAGCTAAAAGCAATTTAGATTTTATACTTGTTTCTCTTAGAATCTGGCACTTTATGATTGATTTGAAAGTAGTAAGCAGGGGGGAAAGTGATCACTACCCCTTGGAACTTTACATCAACAAGAGTATGGCTAGTGACACCATTTTAATTACAACTGAATCCACCCATGTCAGCCTATGCGAGGACGTCCACATAAACAACAACAGACGTGCAGTAAGATGGCCACGTGTTTTGGCGGATGGTAATGCCTTAGCGCTGGTTTATTCTCTTTTTGAACAAACATTTGCACATATAGCTGACTACGCCTTCTTACCTGAACACTTTGAACATTTTATCGATCTACACAAAGTCTTCTTTTCCGAACTAAAAACGCATCTATCAAAAATGCCGAGAAAGAAGCAGCAAAACCCAAGAGTGGCCAACCACGGAAAGTTATGGTATGACCACTCGTGTAGAACTGCTAAATCAAACTTATTGCTTGCCATTAAAAACAAGTCAAAAGAAGAAGTAAAATTTGCAAGGGTGGAATACAAACGCACATTAGAAACATCCAAAAAACTTTGGGAGGAATCAATCTGGGCCGAAATGCTAACCGCTGCAAAAACCAATGACAATGTTGGCTTCTGGAGGCTAGTGGCTAACGGGGGGCATGCTGGGAGAGCTGTGAAAGATGTATTCCTGGATGAGATGACCTGGGTAACTCACTTTACAAATCTTTACAAGCAATAGGATAGTGACAGCCAATGGAGCTTAAGGTCCCCCCCCCCCCTATTGAACCCCTCAACTTCACATTGGAAGAGACAGTAAGGGCGATCAACGAACTTAAAAACTCTAAAGCCCCTGGTCCGGACAAAATACCGGGGGATCTTTACAAACACGAAGTTGACGTCTGGGCCCCCTATGTGAACCGCTTGTTCAACGCCTTATCCTCAAATTGCAACTTTCCAGACAGCTGGCGGGCAGCGGAGGTTGTGCTAATATTTAAAAAGGGGGATAGACTGATACCCTCCAATTACAGACCAATTAGTCTGATGGACACGCTCCAAAAATTATACGCCAAACACCTGCTATTCAGAATCAACGATTGGCTTGAAGTTTCGAATATAATTTCCAAATTCCAAGCTGGTTTCAGGAGTAAGACCAGCACAACAAACCAAATTTTTCGATTTTGCTGTTTGATTTGGAAATATGTGCAGCTGAAAAAAGGTCACCTGTATGTAGCCTTCGTTGACCTGAGGGCTGCATTCGATTTAGTCCCACGCAGTTTACTTTGGAAAACCTTGCAAGAAATTGGTTTACCGGGATGCCTCCTAGCCCAAATAGTTGAGCTGCATGCTGATAATTTCGCAAACATTAGGTGGGGCCCAAATGGCGAGTTGACACGTAACATTCCTATTGAACGTGGGGTTCGCCAGGGATGTGTCCTGGCCCCTACCCTGTTCTCTTTGTTTATTAATGATGTCCCTGATTATTTAAATGCTTGTGTTAATGATTCGCCACAGCTCAATGGTGTAAGGGTGCCTGCGCTGCTCTTTGCAGACGATACTATACTCATATCCCAAACAAAAAAGGGCCTCCAGGCACTCCTTAACTCCTTCAGCTGCTACTGCCAGACAAAGGGCTTGGAAATCAATGCAAACAAAACAAAATGCATGTCATTAAATCCCAGTATGCCAGACAGAGGGTTTTTGACCCTGAACAGCCAAAAACTAGATACTGTGGATAACTTTTCCTATTTGGGTGTTGTACTCGATTCCAAGCAAAGCTGGAAACCCCAAATCGAGAAAAGTAAGATAACATACGCCCAAAATGTCAAACCAATTTTATGCAAAATGAATTCTAGTACAAGCAAAAGTGTAACCCCGGTTTTAGAACTTTTTAAATTTAAAATACAATCTGCTGTGCTATATGGAGCAGAGATATGGGGCCCATGGGCAAAGAATAGCTTTCAAATTTTGGACAATAAATTCATGCGGGCTTCTGTAAGGGTTCCTATTAGTACACCCCTTTTACCCCTCCAACTTGACCTAAACTTTAGGAGAACAGATTATCTAGTTATCTTAAGGCCATTATTATTCTGGGTTAGGCTTTGGACTACCCCTGAGTTGATAGATTATAGAAATGGCCTGCAAGAATTGATGTCGCTTGATTCTTTTAACTCCATCCATTGGCTAGTGCACATTAAAAAATGGCTTACACTCTTGGGCCTATATTCAATGTGGGAGACTCCAGACAAAATGCCTACCTTTTCCAAACTAGTAGTTAAGCGAGCCTTCTGGACCCACATAAGTGGGAAGCTAGTGGATGGAATTAGTGTTGGTTCCGCAGTCCAGGCTTTCTTATCATTTAAGGACGAGTTCTGTTTCGAACCATTCCTGGACGAGATTGAGCCACCCATTGCAAAAACCCTTTTCCTAAAGTTCAGATATGGGATACTTATGCTGAATTACAACACTGAAAGATGGGCACAAAAAAGATTGGGAGCCTTGACTGTTAAAACCGAGTGTTGCCCTATGTGCTCCAATGACTGTTCTGAGAATGAGGTTCACATGTTTTTTGTTTGCAGCGCATACATGAAACCTAGAAAGAAATGGCTGAAACCAATGTGTAACCTTCTGGGAACTAGGTCCTGTTCAATAGCCTTTAGGATCATGAAAAGTAATTCAGCCCAGTTCATTGTATTTAGTATAAGTAAATTTCTATATTCTGCTTACATAATCCGTAAAAAACAAGGACACTGCCTTTGAGTTGGAAAAGTGTATATGTTTACTTAACCCTTACATTTGTAATATTTTTTAACATAACTTTTAAAAATTTCTTGAAATGAAATATACTGCGTGATTGTCCCTAAAAAAAAATGAATTGTAAAAACTATTCTTTGCCCGTACAACACTTTCTTGAATATTGTTATATTAATGTTTGATTTTTATGTATGTATGCGACTTTTATGGCCAAATTGGCCGAAATAAAGTAATAAATAAATAAATTTGGGCGCGTTCTGAACTTCCGCGGCCCGCCCACCCACTGGCAAACTCAAACAGAAACTGTCAACAAGTCTGTTGCGTCCGCCACAATGAAACGAAACTTGGGTTACTTGGCTGCGGCTGCCTGGTTTATATCAATATCAGTACTTATAAATTATAATACTAATATTCGTCGACTCTTAGCCTGGGCAGGGGCAGCTAGTGCTACTACTACCTAACCTACCTCACCTCACGTGCAGATGAAAAGTGAGTTGCGGGCGGCCAGTACTGGTTGCGGCGGAGGGGGAGGTGGGGGCGGGGGGGGGGGGACTCGGGCACTCAGTCCACTCGCGCTAGCAACTAACTCGAGTCACACTCGCAAAACCGAAAACACTGCACCCTGGCCTGACGTGACGCCGGTGATCGGTGATGACAGACACTCACACACTGTGACTGCTATGACATGAAAAAACACGCTGCGGCCGGGGCCGCAGATAGTACAAGAGAATAAAAGGTATATACCAATACCATATATTTATTTTTACAAAACCTATTCATCCTTTGGGTGTGCGCACAGTAGACCCGGCCCTGACATTTAAGTGCCGGTGCTAAGCACCGGAAAGCACCGGCACAAATTAAGCACTGGAGATAATGTCCGTGATGGAGTTGGCGAAAGGGTCCGCGGGGTCCAGGGGGTCGGTAGATGAGGGTTCCTCGGAGGGCGGCGGTGGGGCTGGCCAGTATCTTGAAGTGAAGGTGTTCCATCAGTTTTGTGGACTCGTCAGGGAGTGTGCTCAGGCGAAGGCTGGATTTGTGGACGATGGCGATTCCTCCTCCTGGGTGGATGGGGCGGTCCTTCCTGGAGATCTTGTATCCTTGGGGGATGGCGATGGCGATGTCCGGTCCCGAGGTGGTGTTGGTCCAGGTTTCGGTGAAGAATGCTACGTCTGGGGTGGTGCTGTCGAGGAGGTCCCAGATTTCTGTTGCGTGTTTGTGGAGGGATCGGACGTTGAGAAGGATGCATTGCAGGGTCTTCGGTTCGGTTGTGTTCTTGTGGGCGGTTTGTGCTGGATCCGTGTTCTTGGCGGTGCTGCAGGTGTGCCGGCAGCGGTGACAGCTGAAGGGTCCATGGGTGTCGGCTGGTGATGCTAGCTTGCAATTGTTGTTGCAGCCTGGGTTGAGTGCGTGGAGTGCTGCTGGGTCGAAGCGTTGGCGAGCGGAGGTCCAGGGTTCCTGGTGCTGGTTGCGGACGGGCGCAGACGTGCTTGCCTTTGACGCGCCTTCGGTGCACCAGCGGCGCGCCCGCAGCCCGCGGCCGCTGTGGGCTGCGGGCGCGCCGCTGAGTAAGCCTTTGGGACCTTTTAAGTGTTTAGCCATGCAACACATTATCAGACTAGCCAATGTGTCACAAAAAACAAAATAATTATATGAAAACGGTCTGATAATTATCAACTAACTTCCGGAGTGGAGGCTGAAAGGACGCTTCAGGTTGTCAAACCATAGGATCATGAGGGTTAAGACTCGCTGGAGGAGAAAGGGGATGGGGAGCTCTGATATGGATGGCGGTGGATGACTTCCAGTATGTACTGGTGAATAAGCCAGAAAGCGGAAAGGAATATATAATATATTTGACTGCATTGCTTCATACAAGTCTTCCTTATTAAAACAACCAGTGCGTTCGTAATGAGAAACGCTAAAAGGTAGATATTGGCACACTGGCAAATGACAATGTCGTTTATTTATGTGTTTGTTTTTAAAACATAAATAAAAAGGCATTGTCACTTACAATGCAAATAGCTTAAACTCTCGCAAATGCGAGACCTATTGCATTGCAAATGCTTGTTTCTATTGACTTGATAGGAATTGTATGTAATGGAATGTGGACTATTGGCCCCATTACAGCTGGACTCTGACCGATTTCACTACAGATATTGCTCAATTGAAGTATTGTATTCACTATGCATGCATTGATTTGTTGTTTAATTTCTAAATTTTCAAAAAGTATTTTCCAATATGTGTGAATTGAAATATACACATCTGTTATGTTAGAGACAATGCAATCTATTGAACGGATAGAATTCTAGTGATTGGGTACAGGTGGCTGTTCCTGCAAGAGAACAATGAGAGGACGTGGTTGTGGAGTTGTGTTGTGTGATGATTACTTTGAAGAAACACACACAGTCATTTTGTGCTTCTCAGTAAGGCCCAGACAGGCCAGCTGCACCAGGACACAGGCGCGTGGTCTGAGGAAGGTGACTGAGAAAAAATCAGGGACTCTGTACTCGGAAGTGTGTAGCGGACCAGCTAAAAGGAAATGCTGTGCGCATAATCTGCTCTAACCTTCCTCTGGGCACAGTCACATTCCTTTAATAGCTTTACTCTAAGGCAAAGCAAGGAGAGCGTGTTTTGTTTGGCAAGTCTTCGGCAGTGGGGCACCTCTCAAGTAAAAGGCCGAACACATTAAAAGACTGGCGGCCAATTAGTGGAAACAAGAGCATGTGACAACTCGTGCTGAGCCCGTGACTCACGTGACATCATCACAGGAAAACAACACGTGTTGGTCATGTGGAAATCCAAGATGAGCTAGACACCGAAAGAACGTCTGTCTTTATAAATGTAGAAAACGACAATAGTGGGATAGCAGACACAAAGGAACAGTGAGTGATAGTAGATGCCTCTTTTGTCTGAATTTAGAAAGAGGATGTAAAACGGCAGAAGGAATAAGTATCACAACGCACGGTGTGGCACGGTTTAAAGCGCAACATTGCATTTGTGGTGAGCCACGCATAAAGATAGCTGCTGCTATTCACACAAGCTGTAGCTCAGTGACTAACGAGGAGGAAGAGGGAGAAGGGAAGGGGTTGTGAGAGCAGAGAGCAGAGGGTGGAGGATCATGGAAATGAAAGTAATGTGCGTACTGTAAGGGTGCCCGCGAGCGATGTGCTTAATGAGCCATGGCGGAAAGCCAGATGGCACCTGTGCGCGTAACCACAAGCTTTAGGCCACAAGCAAAAGCATGTGGTTGAATTTATAAAGCCCACTTACTAAATGTCTCGCCAGTTCAGCGCATGCGCTGGCTCAGGCGAGACCTATTGAAGGAAAAGGGTGCTCGAAAGGTCATGAGTATATAAGGTTAAAATAGATACATGACTCCTTAAAAGAGCTAGTAAGTGCCATCACCCAGCATGCACTGTAGTGGAAGTGTGCCTCACTCCCTAACTTCTTTCTTCCAGTACGAGCTGAGAGAATATCAGAACACAGCAGGTTTTTTTACCTTATTTTTGACGAAATTTCAACGGAATTCTTGTTTTTGTTGTCGCTTTTGTTTGAGGCTATTAGCTCCTGAGAAGCATTTTCCCTTCTTTTTTCCTACATTTTTCGAGGGGACCTTTTTAAAAAAGTGAAGGCCCTCTCCGTTGACAACGATACACAAAAGAAACTCGAGAATTCTATGATGCTGAAGCAAAATATTTAAAAAGAATGGTTTTTGCACCCTTAAAACTATTAATTTAAATGTTATTTAAATATCAAATGAATTAACTGCTGTACTGTTAATGTACTGACATTTGACTAACTGAACTTAATTAATTCAATATGCTTTTTGAGAATGGAACACACAGCCCTGCCAAGTACCATGCATCAAGTGTTAGACTAATGTATTTTCTTGTGGTGATCCGCATCACCGCACTAAAATGCAAAATCGCGCAGTTCAGAGCCCTCTGAAGTCACTGACAACTTTGGCTGGAGACAGGAGCATCGCTATTAGCGCGCTCATTTGGCAGCCGCAGTGTATCTGACAGAGTGCACTGCTGTGCGGTGGCATTCATTTGACAAGTCATCATGTGACTGCAACATTAAGTGTGTCCTTTGATTGCTGAGAGACAGAACTGAAGTCACAAATAGTGGGCAGGCCGCCCAACGGCGCGACTAGCGGGTGGCAGTTATGCTTATAAGTTTAGTTTGGCACAGGCAGCCCGCCTCGGCCTTCCTCGCACCGCTCTCTGTGCTTTCCATCATGCATATGCTGCCCCGCGACCGCCAAGCTGCTGCTGGGGACTCAACATTGCTTGGCTTACAGTTACTGACACTTAGGTCTGTAATATCCCACCTTAGTAAAAATAAATAATTTTAGAGTGTCAGCCTGAGCCTAGCTCCTTGCTCTCCTCAGGGACAGGTGGGCAGCGATCCGCTCAGCTGACACATGATGCAACGGTATTCAACTTACCGCGGGCTGGTGGTGAGGGTTGACCATGCAGAATATGCAGACAATATAGCCTTCATCTATTTACTTATCTCACCGACACCAAGGGCCCAGGCCGCTGAAGCTCGGTGGCATTGCCGTCTTTTAAGCTATCAGCGGTGGGAGGCAGGGGCGTAACTCAGGCCCACGCAGCCCCCGCGGTGCGGGGGGCCTCTAGCTCCAAGGGGCCCCCTCAGCACTGCACTGTGGCCAGAGAGCTCCTGGTTGAGCCCGGAGGGGGGTCCTCTAAGTACCGTGCAGGGAGGCCCCCTCACTTTTTGTTACGCCAGTGGTGGGAGGGCACTGGGGGCATGGGGCTGGGGGTATTTCTCAAGCAGCGCAAGACACAGGACTGCAGCCAGTTGCTGTTGCGGCTTCATGTTCTATCCTGAACAAAGCTTCTCTGCTCTCCGAGCAGCAGTTGGGTTTAGCTGCACTTAAATGACAACAAGCACATAAAAGTCCAGTTGTAAATCAAGCTAGAATGATTTATCACTGCTCTCCTCTGTGCAGCACTCTGCTCAGCTGACACAGGGACCGACTGCCGGAGATTTGTCACGGCCATGGCTCACATTCACTCAGGTCTCATTCTTAATTTATTTAATTTGAAGCTGATCATGCGTCAGCCTGCTAACATGAAAGTACTATTTCTTTCTATCAGTGCATGTTAAAACTATTATATAATTTTGGCTAGTGAAACTTTGGCTCAAGCTGGGGTACATGTGAAAGGAGAAAGCCTCACAATCCCAGAGGTTTTAAAATACACATAAATAAAAGTGAGCATACTTTAAAAACCATGCCTCATATCTCAAAATATGGTACACTGATTACTTTTACCACGTAATATGATGACTTATGGGAGCGAAACTAAAGTGCTGCTTAAGATGTTGGCTACACTTAGTTCGCATCCTTCCAGTTTTGGTGCTTTGCAGCAGTTTAAAAACCTTCTTAGAGTTTCTTGTTGCTCAAATGAGTACGATTTCTGAGGTTTATACGTTTTCCTCATCTTCATTGCTTAATTTTGCTCGCAAGAAAGAGTCATTCATAGTCGTTCAATGTCACTCATAATTACACGTAAATTATGAAAATGTCACACATAGCAATATGAAACCGTGGCAGCTATGAACACAGTGTTTTACTAAGACAAAAATGTAAGCAATGCTTGCATTGCTGCACCGTTTTGTGCACTGAAATTTGAAAACCAATTAATCTAATCAATTTAAATGTCTTCCTCGAAAATATTTAATATCCCACCTTGCACTGAAAAACCTATATCCTTTTAATGCTTTCTTATGAATTATGATTCAAACAATGTACTGTTCTATTTGCACTTTATATACAGTATGGACATGGCCGGACTGGGAACCAAAACCAGACCATGCAAAGTTGGCCGGTTGGTTGGGGGTACGGCCGAGCAGTTTGCCAGGGCCAGTTTCGGACGATTTTGTTACAGGGGCTGATATTGCAGCTATGCTGCAAAACTGGTCCGGTAAACACGGCCCCCCACGGGTCCAAAAGCAGCCCCCACCCGGACGGCCCACCGGGGAAACACCCTGCGCCGGCTACAGCCAGTACGGCCCTTCGTATGGAACTCAAGAAAGAACTTGTGCTGGCTGTGATCAAAACTGTTAAACACACAAAATGATGGACGGAATGTTATACATTGGCAAAACATTCCCCCCCAGTCACAGATCTGGGTTTAATCCATCGTTATTTTGCTCACCAAGCCACCCCAGTTCAGACATGGCCATATGCAAATCAGTCTTGACCCTGTGCCTCATGGGAACAGTCCAGCCTGAACTGCCAAGCCATGTCTTCCTTGGACCGGAATCAAGCATCCTAGGACCGGTTTCTGGCTATCAGCCGTCTTCAGCCAGGATAGCTTGACTCCAGTGGCCTAGTGAGCAAGAGACCCATGTCTGGGCACACCCTTCCCACATAGGGTGAACAGCAAAACACACAAAATGATGGACAGAATGTTGCACAATTGCAAAACATTCACCCCCAGTCACAGATCTGGGTTTAATCCATCCTTATTTTGCTCACCAAGCTCACCAAGCCACCCCAGTTCAGACATGGCCATATTCAAATCAGTCTTGACCCTGTGCCCATGGGAACAGTCCAGCCTGAACTGCCAAGCCATGTATTCCCTGGACCGGAATCAAGCACCCTAGGACCGGTTTCTGGCTGTCAGCTGTCTTCAGCCAGGATAGCTTGACTCCAATGGCCTAGTGAGCAAGGGACCCACATTTGGGAAAACCCTTACCACATAGGGAGGACCTGGCTTGGCAGTTCGGGCTGGACTGTTGCCATGGGGCACAGGGTCAAGACTGATTTGCATATGTCTGGGTTTAAACTGGAATGGCATGGTGAGCAAAAAAACGATGGATTTAGGCCCAGATCTCTGTACTGGGGTGAATGTATGACATTGTTCTGCATTCTGTCCATCACCTGTTTTTTGCATTTGTCACCCCGAGTGAGAAGGTATGATCAGACGTGCGTCCCGTGCTCTCCATGCCACTGGAATCAAGCTATCCAGGCTGATGAGGGCTGAAAGCCCGAAACCGGTCCTTGGATGCTTGTTTCCAGTCCAGGGAGGACCTGGCTTGGCAGTTCGGGCTGGACTGTTCCCATGGGGCACAGGGTCAAGACTGATTTGCATATGGCTGGGTTCAAACTGGAATGGCATGGTGAGCAAAAAAACGATGGATTTAGGCCCAGATCTCTGTACTGGGGTGAATGTATGACATTGTTCTGCATTTTGTCCATCACCTGTTATTTTTTGCATTTGTCACCCCGAGTGAGACGGGTATGCTTAGACATACTCAGTGCAGTGTGGCACGCGCTTGCCTGGCCGTCGTGTAGCGAGGGCCCAAACTGCTCTATTCCACTGGAATCAAGCTATCCAGGCTGATGAGGGCTGAAAGCCCGAAACCGGTCCTTGGATGCTTGTTTCCAATCCAGGGAGGACCTGGCTTGGCAGTTCGGGCTGAACTGTTCCCATGGGCCACAGGGTCAAGACTGATTTGCCTATGGCTGGGTTCAAACTGGACTGGCATGGTGAGCAAAAAAAACGATGGATTTAGGCCCAGATCTCTGTACTGGGGTGAATGTATGACATTGTTCTGCATTCTGTCCATCACCTGTTGTTTTTTGCATGTGATCAAAACTGTGACTGGTTGAAATGCATTGGCCTTTTTGCTACGTGTTGTGTTTGCATAAAGAATTAAAATTTGGAACTTGAACTGCCGGCGTTCCGCCTTTTTTCTCTTAACACCTATTAGACTTTTTCATAGTGGTTTTTACAGGCAGTGTGAGCTCAGAGGAATGCACCATCAACTGCTGTGTGTCAAAGAGGGAAACAAACGGACCAGAGTGACACTGCACATATAATATAGCTTGAGAGAGCACACATAGCGATCAACTGTGTAACATAGGCTTATATTACCATCGAATGGTTCGAGTGCCAAAACAAACCACAAGGCCGACCTTTAAAATGGCAATATAGACCTACATTATGATTTATTAAATCGATTTCAATACTCTTTAGAAAGATTTAGAGCATCTGAGCGCCATCAGTTTATAATTCATTGTTTACCTTAAACTGCAGCTATGTCGGTCATTGATTTATAAATGTGTGCTTTTGTTGAGAACAGTGTGCTAATATTTATAATGCAACATTGTGTATTATTATCAATCAAATTTTAAACAGCTAAGCACATAGGAAAGAAATTAAAAACACATTCTAAAATGTGCTTATCTTTTGTAGTACCCCCACACAATAAAATGGACAAGATTCCATTAAAGAGGGAACACTTAAAGTGTAAGCAATCTCAACCTCAAGTTAAAGACCGATTCATAATAGAATCCCACAAATTCTTTTTGATTTTTTTCTCTTTCTCGAGCCATATAAGGGGAGGGAGCCAAACAATTTTTAGTAATAATATCCTTATTAGTGTTTTATCAATATTCAGTACTTCACCCCAGCCAACCCTTTTGGTCCTGTAAAGGACTTTATGAGAGTTTAGCCTGATCTTCTGTGCATCCTTTGCCATAAAATGAATATAGTATTCCACGGGCAGTATTTTCACGAAGGGGATATCCTATGAACATAAAGAAATCCTCACTGGTAATGTATACCCAGTGAAATGTGGACATTATGCCAGTGTTCTCTCCCAAGAGGGATCTGTAACACAGTGCAGTGTGGCACGCGTTTGCCTGGCCGTCGTGTAGCGAGGGCCCAAACTGCACTATTCGTTTGTGCTTGACATAATAAAGTAGGTTTAAGAAGGCAAAGAATGAAAAATAAAGTGCGATCTGGGACAGTGTCATTTTTAGCTGGCAGGGTTCTGGGTTTTACAAAATTTGTTTTCACACACTGGGGAGGATGAATTGGTAGATCCTTGGTAGGATTTGGAACAACATCCTTGTATCCATTGGTACTGCCCTAATGTTGCTCCAATTTAGGAAATAGTTAAAGACTTAACTCTTTAAAGAATACTACATCAAAATGCATTAAATGGCCACAATTCAGTTTCATCTTCTATCACTCAATGACTTTAACCCCTTTGATGAGGGGCGTTTTCACCTGCTGTACGGGGGGAGGGGGCCGCTGTGCTTGTGATGAGCTGAGCTCGTCATGAGCATGGAAAGTGTTAAGCTTGGCTTTGACTATGCACAGCGATCTGCTGCCTTTTGGCTGACTCTGCACTATAGAAATACCATACCATAAACATAATATACAGTTGCTTGCATCAAGGCTGGGACAGCAAGGGTGAAAGTACTGCTGATAAAGGTTCTAAAGCAGCACTGTTACTGTGAAAGCATTTTTACTAGCACTTAAAGAAAGAGGACATGTTGTGTTTGACTTTATTTGTTTAGGGAAGCTAAATGCTCTGCAAACAATTTAGCACTGTGAAAACTGGAAATACTTAATGGTTGCACCTCTACTCTGTGAAATAGAAACTTTGAAACCATTCTTTTTTTGTGAAGGGGTCCAGGATACCGCATATGGGTGGGACAATTCAGAATTCAGTGTTTATACTTTTATTGAGGATTCCCTTGGAGGCGAACTAGGATTACAAGTAAGTAACGTTTGCTTCTTAAACAACCTGATCCATTGAGAGGTCAAACGGCCAAGATTACGAAAGCAATATTGGGCATGAAAGAAATCTCTTATAAAATAGATTTCCATTATTTTATCTAAAGTGATGGTCAGGTGAATTAACTGACATGTAATGCACCTCGCCCACAAATGTAATAGACGGTCTCTTGCTAACCTCAGTACTAGTTGGGGTCGGTGTTGGGGTGCGATCCGATATGGCTCCTCCATCCAAATCTGGTGCATCTGGAGTAACTTCGGGAGGACTGGTGTCGTTCTTCTGTTGATGAGCTGCTTTGTATTCTGACAAAACTGGCAAACAGAAAAACTAAATTCCTATGTGGTCTAGATGGTGCTTACAAGTACATTATAGCATATAACGAATAAAATGATTTCAGAAATAATGACAGACAGTAATGATGCTTCAAGGTAGCTGAGGCTCAGACATAAAAATTGACTCCCAACAGCAAAATCGTGATTTCTTAATATCCCAGGACAATTGGCAGGTAGAATATACCTAAATGGAAGGCTGACAATAAGACACAAAAAAAGCAAATGGCAGGTATGAAACGCAATAACTTTTAAACTGTTATTAAAAATGTCAAACTCGGCTGCAAGTTTCTTGCTCTTTGGATTCTGTAAAAAAAAAAAACCTATCCCCCAGATTCTTCATTGTCATGTTTTGCGAGTCCTTAATAGCGATTATTAGGGAATCGCTATTAAAGACCCGCAAAACGGGATTCATGTAGAAATCGCAATATTTATTGCGATTCCTACAGCTTCCTTATTTGCGATTCGCTAATTGCTAATCGCAAATAAGGATGCTATTTCAAGGGTGCCAGGGTGTCCAAAGGACACCCTGTAGCACCTCTGAAATGGTAATGTACACTGGTGTTGCGCACACACATGTCCTTGTGTGTGTAACATACAACCTAGAAAAATGCAATTAAAAAATTGAGATTCCTTAAATGCAATTCATCGCAATTTAGCGATTTCTGTAATTGCGATTTTTGCATTTGGGATGATGAATCCCAAATGCTAAAATAGCGCTCGCAAAGGGCCAGATTCTCAGAATCTGGCCCTTTGCGAGACGAATTTCCTTTGATGAATCTGGCTGTAAGTGAATGAATGTCAAGCAGGCACGGGTGGGAGCTTTGGAGTAAGCTATATTTTGAGTAGTGCACAGGGAAAACCTAAGCAAGTATTACAGGTTTTATATTTTCACACACAAACATTACAAGCTCTGTGCGCTACGATTGGAGCAGAAGTAGGCAATGATGATTAAATAAGTGGTTATTTCGCAGTTTGGACTAGAAGCTTAAATAAGGCAGTTAAATGTTTTAGGACAGTCTTTTAATGACTAACATTTTTATTGTTCATTATTTTCATTCTGTTATTATGTCACTGGATTCGATACTAGTAATTGATTTAGGGAAATTAGAAGTTAAAAGTTCACATGGTTTGTAAAAACTGAATAAAGTTTGTTTTAGTATTAGATTTAAAACAATGATATTTATATAGAAAATAAATCAACGGAAAGAACATGGAACATGGAGGTTTGTAATTCACGCCCAACCTATTTGTATCAATCTGAAATCATACACAGTAATTTGGAAACAACATCCCCTGCATCTGAACAATAATAGGAAAGAAAGAAGAAAGGGAACAAGTTATAGAAAGGTGTTGATATCCAGTATGCATGTTATGCACAAAACAATCTCAGTATTATTTTTCCCTACAGTAGGTTTTCTTCACATTATCTGGAAAAGCTGAAGGACTGCTCAGGTCCTAATGCCATCTCTGACCATGCACTTGTGATGAGTGATTAGTATGGTTTCCTCCAAGCATGCAGTTACCGGTTTCTTCTGTAATGAAAGCTCTGATCATGAGGTCTGTTGCCATTTGGGCCTGTTCCAGGTTGCCTTGGTCGCATCATTTGAGCATAGGGTGATTAAATAACCACTGAGCAGCTATCAATGAAATGTATAGATTCTAATGCTTATGTGCTCTTGGTGCGTCTACTGGTCTGATGTACTTATGTTAGTTTTCAGCACAGCAGAATAAATGGAGAAAGAAACAGAAAAGTCAGACTCATGTACATGTTGCATATGTCTGCAGATGGAGTTCACTTATTGTCAGTGGTTCATGCTCGTGCGAAAGACCATGAACTGGAAACAACACTGATCACAAAAGGATGCCTCAAGAAAGAAAGTGGCCATCAGACAATCTCAATGTATCTGCAAATGTTTATGACTTGGTTATATCTAATGCTAAACGTCTTTGCTGAGCATGCACTCGATTCACCTCTGGCCTGGCAGTGGCAACTATCTTCTGATATGCAGGCTTCATCATGTGAATAGCTGCTAATTTGACCTGATCAGTTACTCGTTTACATATTTTGAGCGTAGGAGGATGATTAGAATATATGTATGCTGAGAATGTGTTAATATGGTGTTTTTATTGCATATTATTTATTGGTGTATTTACTTAGCTCAATAACTTAGTAGCTTAAAGATCAAAGTAGAGTAACATGTCAACAAATCCTAAGAGCTTTTTGTTATCTCTGGTCATCTTCACCCTATACATGGAGCCGCTTGGCGCTCTATTCACAGATAACAAAAGACACAATTGATAGACGGAATGCAGAACAAATCAAACCATTCACCACCAGTCAAGAGATCAGGGTTAAATCCATCATTCTTTTTGCTCAACATGCCACCCCAGTTTAGACCTGGCCATGTGCAAATCCTCCCTGGACCGGAAACAAGCATCCTAGGATCAGTTTCAGGGTTTCACCCTCATCAACCAGGATAGCTTGAATCCAGTGGCACAGTGAGCCCGGGACCCATGTCTGGGTACCTGGTGCGCTTAGGGCAAGAAAGCAAAAGATACACAATTGATGGACGGAATGCAGAACAAATCATAACATTCACCCCCAGTCAAGCAATCTGGGTTAAATCCATCATTCTTTGCTCACCATGCCACCCCAGTTCAGACCTGGCCATATGCAATCTGTCTTGACTCTGTGCCTCATGGGAACAGTCCAGCCCGAACTGCCAAAGCCAGGTCCTCCCTGGACCAGAAACATTCATCCTAGGAACGGTTTCGGGGTTTCACCCCTCATCAGCCAGGATGAGACCTCGAAACCGGTCCTTGGAGGCTTGCTTCCAGTCCAGGTAGGACCTTTCCTGGCAGTTCGAGCTGGACTGTTCCCATTCGGTGCAGGGTCAAGGCTGATTTGCATATGGCTGGTTCTAAACTGGAATGGCTTGGTGAGCAAAGAAAGAGTGACTTAGGCAAAGATCTCTGTACTGGGTTGAATATAGGACATTGTTCTGCATTCTGTCCAACAATTGTTCTTTTTACTCTACTCACAGATAACAGCATCTAAATCCAACAATATGCCGATGATACACAACCATACTTGAAAGTGTTCTCAGCTTCAGACATGTAGTGCCTCAAATACAAAGCCTGCCTGAAGCTAAACCCAACCAAGACACAATTCCCCTTAATTGCCAAGAGCAATAATATAGATACAGTACAAACTTAGCTCAATGACACGGACCTTGACAGCTTCTAAACCGAACTTTTAACAAATGTCAAGTCACATGAATTAACCCTAGAAACCAGACCCAAGGTACACACTTCCAAAAAACAAAGACGGTCTGGTACCAGCGTCTAAAAGAATGTCAAACCATTTCTTTCAGAAAGCCACTTCAAAACTGCTGGTCACACCTTGTACTCTCAAAACTGGATGGTGGTAATGCCCTTCTCCACATCTTCCCATACTCCACGCTGGCACCCTTTAGGGGCATTCTACCTGCTGCAACAGGTCTCATCCAGGGACTGACAAAATATGATCACATCACTCCCGTACCTGATGGAAATCTATTGGCTCTCTTTGTCACCTCACACCATGTTCAAAACGAGCTCCATCATTTACAAAGGTATCATGACCAGCACCCTCGCTTATCCTGCAGACAAGCTTACCATCTTTGCTGGATCTTAACACACCTGCAGTCAGGACACCATCTGAATATAGGCTAAGAAGTGTAAAAAAACAAAGAAAAGAGAAAGCAGGCCTACTCCATCTATGCATCCTGTTTCTGGAAACAGTCCCGTATCCATCAGGACCACCCAAAACTGCTTCAATTTTGGAAAGCATTCACGACTCCCTTCTTTAATGAACACTACATCACAACGCACTAGTCACCCACTACCACGCTTCCTCTTTACTAATCGTTGACCTGATGCTCGTCTTTGACCATGTACAGGGCTCCACTGCCTTTTCGTTAAGTTTGCTCTATAGAAGTACCGTACACATACGAGGATGTTCAGAATGGGTCAAGATCTGCGGTAATTGGCTAGGATTAGAGTCCCCCATTTAGCCTGGCAGGACGCAGATCACAGGCACTATGGGTAGCCAGCCACCCACCTAGTTCTTGAGTGTGCACAGAATTTTGACTCTTTGTAGATGTGAAAGATGCAGAACCAAAAGATAAGAGATAACTTGTTTGTGTTAGTGTCATATCTAAATATCGGGTAGCTCTACCTGAAGAACCTGCCTCTATCATGGACACTAGTTTTGAACCAGTGGCATTCTCTCCTCCTCTCTTAAACCAAAACCATCCCATAGTCCGTTCAGGGGACAGCTTCCCAACTACAGCTGTATTCTGATTCTTGTATGCCTTAGTCAAGTCTTGGAGCCAGGGAGCAGATCCTTGATGAATTTAATTATACTTTGAATCATGTTATCACCTCAAGCATGCCCCTGTTATCCCTTGCGCTCTTTCCTTCCAAGTTCTGAAAGAGGATCCATCCCATGCTCCAGTAAGGCATTACTTCTGTTCACTTGTTGCTTCCTGGAATGTCCATGCACTCCAGAGGTGGAGGAGTGATAACTGCTCAAACCTGCACTATGCTGCAGCAAACTCACATCTGTACTGTAATATAATCAGTCTCACCCTGTGCGAGTATGAGGTTTAATGAGTGATTTAAGACTGGTTTCTTCTTTCAGAATTTGTTTTATCAACTGCTCTTACTTAGAGCTCCTGCGCTCTACTCTAGTGGTCTGTGATGGTGAATCTTCGAGAACCTGAGAAGTCTCTTGAATCCGGCTCCTGCTTTTGTAGCTCCAGTCTTCTTTCATGTGGCTGCCATATGTAGCACTGTGCTTTTTATGTTTCTTGCTAGCATCACAGTCTCTCCTTGTTTATGACTTTGTCTTTCTACCTTGAAAACCTGAATTTTTGTCTTTCCCTGCTGGAAGGCTGACCATGTTTTTGCTGACTGGCAGTGGTTGTATTTTTTAACTTTATTTTCCATTTCCAGAAGACAAATATAACACAATTCACATTTGTTATATACTGCCATACCACAGAGTAAAATGCCAAATAAAGTCTTGTAAAGAACAATACAATACACTGTCATCACCTTAAGCACCACCCTCCAACCTGTCTTTCTCCAACATCCAATATCGATGCAATAAAAACCTGTTTCAAGCAATTTGTGTTTCCCCGGAAGATATCTATAACATAAGCATACGTTTGCTTTTCATCACAGGATAATGCAATTATCAGTACTTTGTTCGGCCACCATGTTGTGTGTCAACCCACTGTAGGAAGGTAGGATCTGACTACATAGTTACCTCCACTTTTTTTCCTGGTGTTATGCTAGTTTTTGACTAGTCAGACTAGGATCCTAGTTTATCTGCTTTCTCCCTAAATTGGCTATGTATGTAAGGTACACCACAGATTGGATACTGAGGTACCCTTATCAGTCCCTAGTATATGGTACACCATGTACCCAGGGCATAGGTACCCAAGAGGCCTCCCATGGACTGCAGCTTTTGTTATGCCATCCCTGAGAGGCCATTCAAAATGACATGACAGGCCTTCTACAGCAGACTGTGTAAGATGGTGCTTGCACCACTTACCGAAATATAGGTTCACTATATCTATCTAAATCACTACACTTAAAAACCTATCAGTCACCCTTACGGCAGGCCTTATCAATCATGAAGGCAGGGTGCTGGTTTTATGTGAGAGGATGCCCCTGCATGAGCAGAGCCCCTCTGAAGCCTTCGGAGACCATTCTCTGGGGTTGTCTGTGATGCAGCCAGGCATATATGTTTAAGTGCATTATAACCTCACAGTAAATGCTAACTTTATAACGGCTGCTTAGAAACATGTTGTGTTTGGTGTCAAACACCTTGGAATCATACCTACACACCAATAACTGGTGTGGTAGGTATGATTCCACCCTTCTAGGACCACTACTGTGGGTCACCGGTCTACCTGGTACCAGCTTTCTCGACCTGGGCAGCACAAAATGGATGCTGCCAGCCACAGGCACGATTCTGCTCTCCTGCTGATGAGTGAATGTGTGTGGGTGCTGCACACTATTGTCAAACTAGTACGTTTTGTACGTTTTGTGTGCTGCCTTCGATTGGTGACTGCTTACACCACTAACAATGTGAATAGGGCCTGGCCCCTAATTTCAATTGTAAAATGAACTGAATACTAATGGTTTAAATATACTGAAACACTATAAAGGAGTTATTGTTCTTTGTAAGTAGTGCGCTCTCGCCTCCTGCTGATGAGCCAAGTTCGAGCAGAGGAAGGCATGACAATAGGCATCCTGTCACAGGAAGGTGTGACCACCTCCCAGACAGGATTTAGTGTATTGGGGCTGGGTGGGTGCACTCAGAGTGCCAGAAAGTCTGCACTGGGTCACACTTGGTGTCCCTATGCATAGTCCAGCTCAAATTAGTTCTGGGAGCCATTTGCTCCTGCTCTGGCACGAAACTGGACAAAGGACATGGGTGTGGCCAACCCTCTGTCCTGCCCCTCCCCTAGGAGGTTCCACAGAATCCGTCTAACCCCTTCCCATGGGTATAAAGAGGGTAACCTGGCTACAGGACTTTAGATTTTACCTGGACAAGATTCTGCTAAGAAGAAACCAAGTACTTTGACTGCCTGCACTATGAATGCACATCTGAAGAATCTCCCTTGGAGTAAAGGAGTTACTGCCCTGCAACAGCAGGCACCTAAACGCATCTGACCGGTTTGCATCTCCAGAGCTTCAGCAGACTCCAAAGATTTCAGCAACACAGGAGGTGGGTTCCGAAGGTCCCTGAGGTAGATCGGACCTCTCAGCAATTCTGAGGTGGGGGCCCTGCAACCCAAACCCCTGTGCACCGAGTACATTTGCAAGTGCATATGCTTGGCCATCCCTGAGCCTGTGCATTGGACTCTGCGTGGTCCTGACCCCGAGCAGTATTTGCACTGAAAAAATCTGGCCTCCACTTACCGAGTGCTCTGTGGGCTGGTACTTTGCAACTACTTCAAACAACGAGAGAGGCAGGGTGTGAATAATCACTCTTTTACCCCTAGTTTCAGCTATTCATCAATAACAGAAGAGTGATAAGTAACAGACACCTCAAGAGAAAGTCTCCAGGGAAGGAAAAAGGAAAATGTAAAAGGTTGAACCTGGTGAAAGGAAAAACACAAAAGTTAATTGTAAAAAGAACCCTCACTCACCAGCCTAGTGGTGACATGCTTCATCACTGGGTTCCCACTGGAAGGACCGAATGTCCTCCCAGTGTGCTTCCACGCCTGTTTACAGCGGAGCTGGTTCTTTTGTGTGTTGTTTTTGGTAATGCGGGTTGGACTATTAATAAAGTAGTTGGCAGTCACTTCTACGCATTTTTTAACGATTTTTTGCACACACTTAGCACAATTGAGTTTTTTCTCACCAAAAACACACAAAAGAACCAGCTCCGCTGTAAACAGGCGTGGAAGCACACTGGGAGGACATTTGGTCCTTCCAGTGGGAACCCAGTGATGAAGCATGTCACCACTAGGCTGGTGAGTGAGGGTTATTTTTACAATTAACTTTTGCGTTTTTCCTTTCACCAGGTTCAACCTTTTACATTTTCCTTTTTCCTTCCCTGGAGACTCTCTTGAGGTGTCTGTTACCTATCACTCTTCTGTTGTTGATGAATAACTGGTGCTTTGCAAGCCTGCTTGAGGTCTCCTTGCGATCCCTGGTCCTTTGGCCTGTGGGTCCTGGCGAGGGTCACCTTGTTTGTTCTTGGGCTTTTCTGGTTGCTCCAGATGTGCCATGACTCTCCATTGCTTGGAGAGACTCCTGGACCTTGCTGGTCCACACCGTAACCTGTTTCCTCTGACGTGAGTTGCATTTGCCAAGGCTTGTTGGTGGACATCAACCCCTCAGCACTCGACATCCTGCGTGGGGCAGCTCACCTCTGGATCCTGGTCGTCCTCGACATCTCCTGGTCCCTGTGGCTGCAGAGTTAAGCATCCCTTCTTTGCACCTGAAGCACCCAACATCGGTGGGCATTCGACTACCGAGCCCCTGGTCGCTTGCCGTGGCCCAGGCTCAGTCCCCTCTACTTTCAGGTTCCTCTCACCTCAAATCCAGGCTTGGATTCCACCGGACACTCTTTGCCTTCCTGGCAGCAGTACTTCTTTGCAGCTCTCCGTTGAAAACGACGAAGGTTTCTGACACCACTTGACCCCTATGCACCCGGCTCCTCTGGGACAGGTAACACGGGTACTTAAGTACTCACTGGTGGGTTGGCTCTAGAACCCCCTATGTTCCAACAGGTTTGCTTGAAGTCCTAGTAGAAGTGCCCTTAAACTCTAACTTTGCAACTGCGATTTTCCCATAGAGTTGTACGGAGCACGCGGTCGTGTTTCCTCACTGCACACGTCCTCTGTGGGCTCCCTGTGTCACTCCTCTGGGTGGTTCCTTGGGGTCTTAGTGATTCTACCTGCTCTAGGCACTGTGTCTAGATAAGTCGTAGTTGCTATACCATTTATTATATATTTATATGGTTCGGTTTCCCCCTGGAGCCCGCTGTGTATGGTGCTATTTACCAATGGTCTATTGATTCAGTATTGTGTGCTTTGTGCCCTAGTCTCACATAGAGACTAGTAGAGAGTGTTATGTTATGTTATGTTATATTGGTTTTTCTATAGCGCACGGCTACTCCATAGAGTGTCCCGGCGCTTTTAATTAACGAACCAGTAACAAAAGAGAAAACACAACACAGTAGAATAACAGACCAGGCCAAAGGAGGAAAAAGCAAACTAAAGGGCAAAAAGCCAAGTTTTAAGGCCCTTTCTAAAGTTCAACAGATTAGAGGTGCTCCACAGAGCCAAGGGCAGAGTATTCCCCAGCTGTGGCGCCAGCAGCCTGAAAGAGCGACCTCCAATCCGAGCTCTTTTTACTCGTGGGACCACAGCAAGGAAGAGTTCTTCAGATCTCAAAGATCTGGCGGGATGGTAAAAAGCAAGCCTCTTCTGAAGATATTTGGCTCCCGAGGCGTAAAGCGCCTTATGGGCCAGGGTCAGAGCCTTAAAAACTATCCGCTTACGGATAGGCAGCCAGTGCAGCGACTGCAGAAGACCAGAAACTCTGGCTCGCCTGTGCAGACCGAAGATGGCCCTTGCGGCCGAGTTCTGGACCACCTGCAGCCGCTGTAAGAGATATTCTGGCAGGCCAAGATAGAGGACATTGGAATAATCCAATCTTGAGCCTATTAAGGCCTGCACCGTCATCTTCCTGTGCTCCTCAGAAAGCAGTGGCAGGAACTTCCGGAGCGTCCTGAGTAGGCCAAAGCATGTGCCCGTCAGACCAAGGTTCTGAGATTTTAACGCCAGACCATTGTCAATCTTGATCCCTAAGTTCTTTGCCAGCTGGGACGAGCCCGCTGGAGGGAACATGCCGCCCGGCCACCATTCCTGCCAATCTGGATCGGATGCACAACCGAAGAAGAGTACATCGAAAAATACATATTTTTACATAAACACTGTGTGGTTCTCCATTCATTTAGTCATTTATGGGGTGATATTCTGGTAAAACAAGCTGCTCTACATTCCTTCAAGATTAAGTCTGAAGGCTGATCTCCACAGCTACCACTAGGATAGCTTTCTAAAGTTTGTATTTGACCTCATACATCATAAGGGTTGTGTGGCATGGACAAGGTGCCCGGTTTAATTAGTGGACAGCATATACCAACACACCATCACTCACCCACTCCGGTGGGGACCAGTCCATCTGGAGGTTGTGAAGTAGGGGGAAGTAGTCATGTCATTCAGGTAAGCTTTAACACCTTGCGTGCTGCCCCGATTTCCTCCCGGCACTGGACATTCCATAACTGGGTGTGGTCGTGACGGAACCATTCCGTCATCAGCACAGCTCAACCGTGACTGATGACGGAATGGTTCCGTCACAAGCATCGAAGGGGTTAAAGGGGCCCCATATATCTTTTGGATGAGATTCAGAAGGTAAGGTTTCTGCATAAAAGTCACTGTTTGTGCTAAAATAGGCTAAACTCTGGAGCCAGGACTTTGTAGTGGGCAATAACTTACAGCCCTATTTGAGGGCTAGCTCCAGTGGTTGTATTTTTTTCTGATGATGTTACCTGATCAGTAAACTGGCTACAAGTTCCTGTTAATTCCATAAACCGTCAAGGTATTAGACATAATTGTGTTCCTTTTTCAGATTCTTTGTTCAAGCCTCAAAATGCCAGTTGGGCTTAAGTTGTCCCTGTCCAGTACACCCCTGAGTTCCTTGACCCGTATCAGTCTTCATGCTTCCCTCTACCAACAGAGCATGGCGTACAGCCTGATCGTGGTCTATGAATATGAACCCCTTCTCTTGATTTCTGAAGTTCAGTTCCACATTTCCTGTCTTGGCATATTGCTCTCAGAGCAAGCCTTCAGTCTCGGTCACTTATTTTTTCTAATGTGTGAATTATGCCTCTTAAGCTTTATCTTCACTGTGTTATGGTTAATCCTTTTCACTCTGGTTTTGTTCCATTCTGAAATCAGTCCACTCTGTTGCAGTCCCATATCCGTTTACAGTGTGATCTCTGGCTTGGTATCCATTCTGATCAAGCAAGGGAATGGCTTCAGTTGCTGTGCTTAGATCCTTTGGGGTCTTACCGTCTCAGCGATGTCAGTCTTAATCCATGTACACACGGAGTAGAAGAGTCTTAATAACAGCAGGACCAAACTTTGGTTTTGCTCCCTAACTGCTGTTAAGAGACAACTGCTGGCATCAATCGAAAGGGCTTTCTCTATGCTGCCAGGAGACAGACTAACTGACTGACAGTCTCAGTCCCGCAGTTTCTCCCTCTCACACTCTCCCTCCCCCTCTCTCTCCTCCTTATCTATCCTTACTTACAGCCAGCTCCTATCCTCTGAAGTCCTGTGATCAAAGTTGCTTCTTTTGAGTAGCATGGTATTTTTCTTGTCTGGTTACCTTGCTAGGTATCGCCTCCCACCTTCACCCATCCCTGCCTTGGCTCCCTGACAAATTGTTAGGACCCAGGTCATGTAAGCAACGTCATTTTGAAGGCCCGGTGGGCTGTCAGTGGTCAGTTAATTACCCGGGCTGAAAAAGATGGACGGACGGAGGCTCTCCACGATGAGTATTTGGTACTGCACGTGGATTGTTAGAAGTTTCACAGGATTGCTATTCTGAAAGTTTATTTAGGAAATAGCCAGGTTTCATTTCTCCTCTGAATTTCAGATGTTCCTGATCGCTTTGCATTTTCACCAGCAGCGAGTGCCAGACCCTTACCGCTTGCCTATTCCTCCAATGGATTCATTTTGTAAGTAGGTACAAGGCTTAGTGGTGCTAATCTGGAACGTAGTGTCCGGTTGTGGGAGTATTATTTAAACTTTAGTTATACATTTAGCGGTCCTTTTCCTTCGAAGGCTTCATGAGCAATGCAAAGAGCCTGGAACATTGATGGTCTGCCTATGGAGAGCCAGAGAGCATGGCTTGTGGGGCAGGCTTCATATGGTCCCTGGGACAATAGCATGGGAGGAGTCTTACCATTGCTCTGAATTTGTGGTAGGTTATGTATTATGATCCTAGGCATAGACTATTTGCATAATCAACATTAGAGCTCAAGAGGGGGAAGATCACCTGTCGCTTGCGTCTCATCTGCATCGTTGTAGCATGTCAGATTGAAGCATTTGCTTTTGGTCAGGTACAGGAGTTAAGCGGGTGTTGAATACTACAGGGGAGATAATAGTTACTTCCAGAATGCTACATTCCACAGCATAAGGGGAGCAATCATTTTTTTTGTGTTCTCATGTGTGCTAACATACCGGAGTCTGAATTAATTTTGACTGTGGATATTATGATCCTTGATTAGCTTTATCTTTCTAAAATAATGTTTATAAATAGCTCCTTGCCAAAGATAATTAGGCTCTTGACACTGCTCAGTTTTGAACCATGGAGCTTACCGTGCAGGTTTGTTTCTGTAGGCACAATTGTACAGACAAACATTATACCATGATCATAGTTATTAAAATTGGAAACAGAGAGCTTCATGCATGCGCACCAGGCACACGTGATGGGCCGGTGTGTAAATGACCTAAGAGCAATTTCCACTTATGCCATTACTTTTCTTCTCTCACAATTGAATATTGGCCAACCCTACAGATTTAGGCAGTAGGCAACCACTTTCGCTGCAGTAAAACTGACTGCCTATTTCAGCATGCCAATATTACGTCATTAGGATGCGAATCTCAAAAAAGAAGAAAGCCAGCCTAGTGAAAGTAGGCTATCGAAACTCCATTTGGGGGAGCTCGAATAAGGAGGAAACACATTTCTCATTTTATAATTACCATGAACGACACTTGTGTGGCACTGCTGCCATCTAGCGTATTTATTAAAATATGCCGACTACGGAGCAAAAGTTGGAGAAGGAAAAATAACGGCTATATGTGTATAGGAAAAGAATAGTCGATCCCTATATTCAGTAGGACTGTAATACATTAAATGTATGTGTGCCGCTGCAGAGGACTGTGTTCGTGTCAACAAAACCAAGAACTGAGAAACCTGGCACAGCAGGTGGCAAACCCACTCCTTCAGCCCCATGGGTCACTGTAATTCCGATAGGCTCGTGCATTTCAGAAAAATGTTTTTAGCAAATGCAGAATTGGTAGTGACTTGTGCACAGAGTATTTTAGCTCAATGCCCCAGCATTACCTTTAGCATTGTGCAGCTGGACTAATGGTTGTGCAGCCCGTAGCAGGACTTTGATCTATCGCTGATATCCAAGAAGCACTACCACCAGGCAGTGAGTACCTTTACGCTGGTCAGTATTAGGTCTGCTGGCCTGGTAGAAAGCTAGATCAGTGAATTAAGCACCAGCTACGTAAAGCTAGAAGATCTGAAAGTATCAAAATCAAATCCTGGCAACAAGAACTCGGCCACTCATTCTCAAATGTGAAGCATGCTTTTCTGAAACCGGTGCTTTTTACATTGAGCCTACTTGCGGCTCCTCCGATATAGTGGAGGAGCTTCGCCCCACTGCTTTTGAGCAGGGCAGAGTAAAGGAAATATTAAATGATAATAGTTATTATCATTTTATGTTTCCTTTGCAGGCGGGCAGGGTGGGCAGGGATGCTCTGCTCTTGGAGCAGGGAAGGATTGGTTTGCCCACAGTGTGCATTGACTGTTTGGTCGGCCCTCTCGGGCCGCCAAAAACAATCATGCACACTTTCCCCTTTCTCCATGCAGGTTAAATTACAGCCTGCGTGGAGAACATGCCCAGGCCACCATTGTCTGGCGTAGTGTCCAGGCGCGGTGCGTCCAATGGGGCGTAGGGGCGGGAGACACCCGACTTTCCCGGAGTGCGCAGGGGGGAGGGGGGTGGGGGGGTGGGGTCCTGATGGGCCTGCTAAAGCTGCGCATGTCGACTTTTGGGCACAAACATGCCCGCGCATGCGCAGATTGTTTCCCCCCTGATTTTCCCTTTAGAGAGAGGACATGGGGGCGGACGGCAGCCCCCGGGGTTGTACAGGGCGACTGGGCGAGCAGTTATGGTGCCCCCCCAGCCAATCCTGGCTGGGGGGGCACCATACAGCGCCAGGATTGGCTGGTCAATACCTAGCCCGGGTACATAACCCCCTGTCTGGGGGGCCAGAGCTCTCTCCCTCCCTCGTACTGCGGCCTCCGTTTGTTTATGGGGTTCGTTTGATGGAAGACTTGACCTCAGACCTGACCTGACCGGACCCAGGAAGGAATACTTGAGAGGGCGACACTGCGACAGTCAAGTCCCGAAGGAACCGCTCGGCCAGGGAGACCCGGCGTTCACACCAGCTCAGGTATGATCAGAGTGCTATGAAGGAACATTGTTTACTAAACGGGTTCACTGTAGTAGTGTAGTGTACACGGAAAGTGAAATCCGACCTTGAGAAATATAGATGCCGAGTGATTTTTATTTATTAAATTATGCCGCAGTAGCAATCGCCAGTTAGGCAGCACAGGTTTGCTTATGAAATGTGGTGATAGAAAAGTAAATACCTGATTAACTCATTAAAGAAACACTATAGGAAGTAACGTCGTTATGCACACGCTTGGAATGGCGGTTTTTGGCTACAAATGAGTGTAGCTTTGTTGGCAATCTAACCGCTAATGACTCGTTTTGCTGCCCTTATTTAGACTCGTTTTGCTGGCCCTTCTGCCCTCATTTACACTCGTTTTGCTGCCCTTCTGCAACTCGTTTTGCTGCCCTTCTGCCCTCATTTACACTCGTTTTGCTGCCCTTCTGCAACTCGTTTTGCTGCCCTTCTGCCCTCATTTACACTCGTTTTGCTGCTCTTCTGCAACTCGTTTCTCTGCCCTTCTGCCCTCATTTACACTCGTTTTTGCTGCCCTTCTGCAACTCGTTTTGCTGCCCTTCTGCCGTCAATTAGACTCGTTTTGCTGCCCTCATTTACACTCGTTTTGCTGCCCTTCTGCAACATTTGTGTTGGTCAGTGTTACATGCAATGTTTATTCCCCACGATCCCCACCCCTTTATGAATGATGGATGCAGGATGGATGCAGGGTGGATGGATGGATGGATGGGTGGATGCATGAATGAATGATGGATGCAGGATGGATGCAGGATGGATGGATGGATGGATGGATGGATGGATGCATGAATGAATGATGGATGCAGGATGGATGGGTGGATGGATGGATGGGTGGATGCATGAATGAATGATGGATGCAGGATTGATGCAGGATGGATGGGTGGATGCATGAATTATTATTATTATTATTATTATATTTCTTATATAGCGCCAGAATCGACGGATGCAGGATGGATGCAGAATAGGTGGATGGATGGATGGGTGGATGCATGAATGAATGATGGATGCAGGATGGATGCAGGATGGATGGGTGGGTGGATGCATGAATGAATGATGGATGCAGGATGGATGGGTGGATGGATGGGTGGATGCATGAATGAATGATGGATGCAGGATGGATGGATGGGTGGATGCATGAATGGATGCAGGATGGATGGGTGGGTGGATGGATGGGTGGATGCATGAATGAATGATGGATGCAGGATGGATGGGTGGGTAGATGCATGAATGAATGATGGATGGATGCAGGATGGATGGGTGGGTGGATGGATGGGTGGATGGATGGGTGGATGGATGGGTGGATGCATGAATGGATGCAGGATGGATGATGGATGGGTGGATGGATGGGTGGATGCATGAATGAATGATGGATGCAGGATGGATGGATGGGTGGATGCATGAATGGATGCAGGATGGATGGGTGGATGGGTGGATGCATGAATGAATGATGTATGGACACAGGATGGGTGGGTGGGTGGGTGGATGCATGAATGATGTATGGATGGATGCAAGGTGGTTCCGGCTCGCTTGCTGCGCTGGCTCGCTTGCTGCGCTCGCTCGCTGCGGTGCAATATGCAAATTAGTTTACGCCCCACCACTCACTTTCAAATGTCACTAGCCGCCCCTGGTAGTGTCCACCCAACTAATCACAGTCTGATTGTGTAGTACTAAACAACTCACTTTTAAAAAGCACCATAAGCACTTAAACACTGAATCTTTTTGCACACTTTGTGACAGCCTATCTTGTACTATGTGAAATCCATCTTATACAGTGTGGCATACATTTTTAGATCTGAAGTTAGCCAACATCTTTTTATTGAAATTACGTGCATGTTATACTTACTGTCAGCCCTCTTGGTCCATTCATCTTTCAGTGTGTCATTAACATTTTTCTTCCACTCACTGCAGCACAGCAAACGCATGGGGCATTGGGTCAGCCCACTTCAGCCATCAGCCAAATTTACTGTGAGTGACGGCTTTCTGCCCTTTCCCAATGAGCACATCCACACACAAAGTAGTTGCCTATTTGACCGGGACTACTAAAGCAATGTCTGCTTTTTGAGACCAAAAATATTTTTGTTTCTAGTCAATGATTTGTTTAGATTGATGAGGGCCTAGAAGTTTCCCCAACAAAAAATATGATTAAACAAAAAAAAAGCATTGACAAAGTTGAAAGGCTTTTGACCAAGGCTTGTTCAACTTGCAACGGCTACCTTATACTGTAATACTTTTTTTAAGCTAATGACATTTTACGTTCACAGTTCTTTCTGTCACAGGTTGTGGGCCTCATCACACTATAAATATACGTCAATATTCCCCACTGCCTCAACTAGGATTCAAAGGAATGTCCCCCTGCGTCCACCCAGTGACCATATTCCCCACTGTGCTCAGGATAACAGTTCCCATGCTTTTTTTTTTTTTAAAGCACTTTGACTGGCATTTTGACTGTATTTGTAGGCAGAATGCAGTGATTAAAGAGAGAATAATAATTTTTAATAATCCACATCATTTTATCCAGATCAGGTTTTAATCTCTGTATACATAATGGATTCTATTTTAATTTAAAATATTTCTTCATTTTATAAGCTGGTTACCCTGCTCTTGATGAAGCACCAGCCTTTTAAGTGGTGCCTTAACCTGCAAAGTTGTTTTAGCCTATGTGTACTCCATGACTGAGTTTTTCTGCTTCGCAGTCTAACCTGCATTTTAATCACCAGTGTTGGACTGGCCTCGTGGAAGGCCCGCTTCCTCCCCGCATGCTAGGGCCCGGACACCGGCTCTCCCTGCATCTCCAGAAAGAACCCTCCCGGCAACCCACAGAAGCCACCCGCAACCCGTCCCCAACGGGACGCCTGCCCCCGAACACCACGACATCGGCCGGCCCGGGCCTCCATCAGCAGCATTGCCCCGGCCCAGCCGCCATCTTGGACACTGCACCACGAGGCCGCGTGGCCTCAGCTTGACCCCAACCCTGGGCCTGGCCAGGCCCCGACATCGAGGCACCACCATCCACCCAGGAGGTGAACGGACCACTTGGCAGGTCAATGGGTGAGAGGAGTGTCGATGGCTGTCCCCCGCCAGGTGCCGATCGCCCCCAGCCTCCCAGGGCGCTGGCTCCACCCCCCTGCTGGGTGTCTGGATTTCCTCATCCCGGACCTCCCGACCTCCAAGAGCGAGGGTCCGGACATCAAAGGAGGCCAGACCTATAACTGGGGCAGCTCCAGAGCAGGAAGGCAGTTGTATCCTGGAGTCGAGAGACACCTAGAAGAACTCATCCTTGACGGACTGCTGGCGCTGCCGCAGCCCTGCCTTGTGAATCATCGTCCTGCCTGCTGGCGCTGCCGCGGCCCTCTGCAACCTACACCCTTCGTCGGGACCTGCTGGCGCTGCCGCGGCCCTCTGCAACTACATCCTTCGTCGGGACCTGCTGGCGCTGCCGCGGCCCTCTGCAACTACATCCTTCGTCGGGACCTGCTGGCGCTGCCGCGGCCCTCTGCAACTACATCCTTCGTCGGGACCTGCTGGCGCTGCCGTGGCCCTCTGCAACTACATCCTTCATCGGGATCTGCTGGCGCTGCCGCGGCCCTCTGCAACCTACATCGTCGTTGGGACCTGCTGGCGCTGCCGCGGCCCATCCTTGTGTGATCCATCGCCTTGGCCGGCTGGCGCTGCCGCGGCCCTTCTCAAGTGAGACTTATCATCCTAGCCTGCTGGCGCTGCCGCGGCCCGACCTTCCAGAACTCCGAGCTCGAGGATTGTGAGCTACCCATCTTGCCATCCGTACCAGACCGGTACCAAGACTGTCCCGCTACCCTTTTCCCCTCAGAGACTAGAATTGAGAGGACCCTCGTGTCCCGACCTCACTGTATCGCTGATATCCTTGCTTCAAGAATCGTATATAAAGAGTGTTGACCTCATCCTTGTGTGGTGTCCATCTGCGGGGGGGGGGGGGGGGTTATTGTCTGTACGATCGCTGGAGACGGCCCTCACCGGAGGCCTCTCCCCTTGTGCTCGGCCGACCCTCCAGGTCCCCGTCTAACAACCAGCCTTACAAGAAGCAGAGAGGAGAACATATCTCTGACATAACGTCTCCCCTTTTACCATAAGACACTTCCTGTACATGATTTTAGGCACTCAGTAGTGAGCAGCAGAAGAATCATACTGTAAGGAGACCGTCACAAATGCTTTATTGCCTGAGAGCGGTGTGCTGAGTCGGTAGCGCCCATGGTACTCCTAGCTGTCTTTATAACGTGTTGATTTGGAGCACATGCACCGACTTTGCAAGGAGCCTCACTGCTCCAGAAAGATGCAATAAGAGTAGTGACGATTTAGCTAACCACTGTGATATGGCATATGCTCCAAGTCGCACATACCATTTCGACCTAAGTTGATTTATTTATAGAGAAGAGGGTTGAGAAATGGCCTGTTGGATGATGGGAATAGTCCAGGCCATCACTTTTGTGAAGAGACGGTAGGTCGGTTAGGACTTTGTGTTCAAAAGATTCCACATGCCTGCTGATTTATGCTGCACTCATCTACCACTGAAGTATACAAAAAGTGGTGGATTAAATGCTTGAATTATTCTCAGCCACTGGTGATCACTTTCGGCTGCATCCCAGTCCATCGTTATTTTGCCCACCATGCCACCTTAGTATGGACCAAGCCACATGTAAATAAGTCTTGTCTTTGCTCCAATAGGAACAGTCGAGACCAAACTGGTAGCCCAGGGGTCACATGAACAGAAACACAGGCATCCTAAGGCCTGTTTCGCCCTTATCAGGGCTCATCAGTAGGGTATAGCTTGGTTCTAATGGCACAGTGTGCACAGGACACACGTCTGAGCATACCCATCCCACTTATGGCGTCACACTGAAGTATACAAAAAAGTGATGGATGGATGCTTGAGTTAATTTAAGCCACTGGTTACTGCTCTGGCAGCAGCCTAGTCCATCATTATTTTGCACACCATGCCACTTGCAAATTAGTCTCGACTCTGCTCCAGTTGGAACCGTCCATCTCAAACTGGCAGGCCAGGTCATCCTGGAACCAAAAATCAAAAGCCCAAGAAGAATTCCAACCTTATTAGTGCTCATCAGTTGTGTGTAGCTTGGTTCCAGTAGCACAGTTTGCACAGGGCTCAAGTCTGGGCATATCCGTTCCTTTGATTGCATGTTTTTTTTTCTTTCTTTTTTTTTTGTTATTCCTCATATACCAATGATGGGTATACCAGATGGGGAGAATGCTCTCCTCTCTCCAATGTTACGATGTTCCGCGCTCAGTAATGTACAGCAGAGGAGAAGAAGAGATTTGGGAGACCCCACTGGTCACATCTGCTTGCTTGCTCCACTCAAGTCCTTCGTATATCCATGGCCCTCGGTTTGACTGGAGGCTAAGCACCAACAGAGCCCAGGTGAAATCATCGGAATATAGTTTTAGCTCATCTATTCTGCCACGCGACTAGGGCCGCCCAGATTTTATCATGGCTGGTGCTATCACAGGCTATATCCGACTCAGAGATGTAAATGATGTATTTTAAACACTCAGCAAAGACAGGTGGATTGATATTCTTCCAGGCCTTACATATTTCCCTTCTTGCTAAAACCATTACATAAAAAAACAAATTTGGTCTCCAAATCATTAGGCTGGCGCTCTGGAATCAGCATAAACAGAACCATCCCAGTAGTAATTGAGAATTGTATGTCCAATACCTCTGCTATGAACCCTTCTATTTGTGACCAAAAATTTATGAGCCTAGGGCATTCTACAAACATGTGTAGGTCATCAGCAGCGGGGCTTTACATCTTGGGCAGAGGTATTCTGAATTCGTGATCTTGGCAAGTTTTTTTTTGGTGAAAAGTATACTCTGTATAGAGTGAATAAGTGATTTCTTTTAAGGGGTGCGGGCTTCACTATTGCTTGTAGTATCATAAATGAATCCTTCCACAAGTCTTCTAAGTTAATATAGTCCAAAACCGCTACCCCACCCCATAGTTTATGAAGTTCTTGTTGCGTAATTCCCTCTATCTCCAACATAGCCTCGTACCAATAGGATACCTCTCTTTTCCACCTCCCCTTTCTATTTACCAGATCCAAATTACATACTAGATCATCCGGGGCCCATGATATTGTGGCCCACCAGCTAGACAGCTGGTAGTACTTAAATCGGGTTAAGGTTCCTCCCGTCAAATTAGAAATGGTATCCCAATCTAGGAGCGGTGAATTATATTGGAGATCCTGCCATTGTGAAATGCCCACCATCCTAACGGGAATTGATAATTGGTCTTTCAGGCATTCAGGTGTCCCTGGGGAATCCCATATTGGAGCCTGAGGCATATAATACGGGATTCCTAGCTTTCTCCTGAAGAATACCCGATTCTTCAGGGCTGTGTCCAATATCTTCAATCCCACTTTTTTATAGAATCTAGGATCCCCAAATTTAAAAGGAAAATATTCTTGACCTTGGGGAATATCCTGCAATAGCGCCTGAAATAACCGACCCATTGAGGACGTGTCTGCTTTATCTGCCATTAACCTAAAGTTTTTAAAATGGAATGAATGACAGTAGATTAATATATCTGGCAGCACCAGCCCTCCCATATTCAATTTCCTCCTTAGTTTTTTCCAGGAGATGCGAGGGGATTTTGAGCTCCATATGAAGGAACCGATTTTCCCCTGAATATTCGCTATACTCTTGGGGCTAAAACTCAGTGGAATTGAATTAAACAAAAAGGTCACTTTAGGCAAGATGACCAACTTAATCAGATTTGCTCTCCCAAAAATATTTAAGGGAAGGCCAGACCAACGCTGTAAGAGCCCGCAGACCTCTTTATAAACTTTGCTAAGATTAGTTCTTGATATCTCTGAGATATCTTGTGTCAAAAGAACTCCGAGATATCTCATCTGTGGCTTAACTACAGGCGATCCTGCTGCCTGATTCCACTGCATGATCTCCGTTTTATCCTTGTTTATTTTATATCCGGAAATTTCACCAAAGGCCTCAGCCTGAAAAGTCAGGGAATTGCCACTTCAGGATTGGTAGTAAACAATAAAAGGTCATCTGCATATAATGCAATTTTTAAAACGAGTTCATGCAAAAGAAAAGGCATAATCGACATATCTGATCTTAACTGGGTGGCCAGAGGTTCAATGTATAAATTAAACAATAAAGGGGACAGGGGACACCCCTGCCTTGTACCCCCGAGATATTTTCACCCAATCTGTGAGAGTGCCGTTAATTAAGATTCTGGCTTTTGGGTTTAGATACAAAGTTTGGATTGAAGATATAATATTTTTAGGAAATCCAAACCCAGTTAATGCTTCCCAGAGGTATGGCCAACTGACTTGGTCAAATGCCTTAGCGGCATCTATAGCCACAATTGTTAAGGGGAGTTTCTTGTCAGTGGCATAATCTATTGCGGCAATAGCCTGGAAAGTTCATTCATTTAACTGCCTCCCTGGCATGAACCCCCTCTGATCCTCGTGCACAACAGATTTAATCACCTTAGCCAATCTCGCTGCCAACACCCCTGCAAAGATTTTATAATCCGTGTTGAGCAGCGAGATCGGCCGGTAGGACTCAAGAGCCAGAGGATCTTTATTAGGCTTCAAGACCAGAGTAACTGTGGCCTCCAACCAAGTTTGGGGAATAGGTTCTCCTGTCAAATATATTTTATTAAATAAGTTTGTAAGGACAGGCACAACGATATCTGAACCTATTTGGTAAATTTCAATTGGAAGCCCATCTGGGCCTGCTGCCTTTCCCTTCGCCATTTTTCTCAACTGGTTATATACCTCTCCATCCTTAATAGTGGAACTCAGAAAGGAACTATCCGCCACTGTTAGCTGAGGTAGGTCAAGTTGTTCCAACCAATTTCCAGCATTTTGGGGTAAAGGGTCGCTATTCCCTGTATATAACTTTTGCATATAATTTTTAGCCTCTTCGGATATCTGGTCGTTATTATACGATATGGTACCTGTACTATTGATTTTTAAGCCACTTATTTGGTTTCTAGCCCTATCCGTCCTAGCCTTCCATGCTAATAGACGTCCACACTTTTCTCCGTACAAGAAGTTCTGCAACTTGCTAGCATCCCACCTATCCTTAATGATCTTGTCTAGACTAGCCTGATATTTAGCTTTTAATCCCTCCAGCTCTTTCTGGATAGAGACCAGGTTCTCCTGCTGATCTAACAATGCCATCTGCAGCTGCTGTTCCTTTTGTTTTATTGAGGATATAAAATCCTCCTCCGCTTTCCTCCTAGCCTTATTCCTACTGATCATGGCAGTAGTAAAGTATCCCCTTAGATACGATTTAAAAGCTTCCCACACTATTTGGTCGGATGCAGTGGCACTATTAAACCTGAAATATTCAGCCATCTGCTTCAAGATACCATCTTTTGGGGTGGAGCTTCGCACGCAACCAAGATGGTCGCGTGAGCGCAGTGCTCCAGAGACCCTCGCCACCTCCCGCATCTATCCTGAATTTTATCCTGACTACGACGACGGGTTATTGAAAACGCAACCCAGCTGATATAATAGCTGCTTTAAAAAATCGATTTGGACCCCGGGAACCGAAACTACGATACTTTGAACTTTTGTGGCCTGCTCCATGGAACTGCCCGGGGCTCGAATCACTGTGGTGCCCAGGTAGTAGTTGAACAACAACGGCTGCGGGGTACTGCTCAAGACCCTGGAGTTAACTTTCGGTTTCGTTTTTGGTTCTTCTGCCTCTTCCTATCTCCACACCGCTCTGGCAGTCCGTGAGCCGGACTCCGCAACTTCACCGTGTACCAGCTGCTGAGTGTTCCTGGTGGTGTGATCTCCGGCTGAGACTCACACTTGGACATCCCTGCAGGTGAGTCGTGAGGTGTCATTTTTACCAGGTCTCAAAGGCCCCTCTGGGGAACAACATCTAATATGGCTGGCAAACCCGACAGCGAAAAACGGAAGACCAAAACCACTCACTGAGGGGGTGCAATTCAATCGAATATTATGGATCGCTATACCCATCCTAAAGGGTCCCCCAGTGGTGCGAGTAGGTCTCTGGAAGAGGCGGGTGACGGCTCAGCCGCAGTAGATGATTTGACCCTGCGTGATGTCATGGGCGCCATTGCTAGCATGAAGACCTCTATTGGCCAACAATACGAAGCTCTGGCTCTAAAGCTTGACACTGTGGCAATCGATGTCAACTTGATTAGGGCAGATTTATCAAAGACTAATGAAAAGGTCAAATCCCTTGATTTGAAGACCTCCAGCCTTACGACCGATGTGTCCGATCTACAGACGGAGGTTCGCAACCTACGATCCTCCAATGACCTCTTTGCTTGCCGGCTGGAGGATTTTGAAAGTCGGGCAAGACGCAATAACGTGCGTATCATTGGGGTCTCTTAAAAATCAGAAGAGTTAGCCACAGATCTCCTTGTGGAAGACCTCATCTTGACCCATCTCGCCCCCAAAGGCCTGAGCAAATTTTTCACTGTGGAACGTGCACACAGAGTGCCGGGCGGGAAGCCGAAGCCGGGTGCCCCTCCACGGCCTATAATCGCAAAAATTTTCAATTTCAGAGATAGAGACGCTATCCTGCAGGCATCACGGGTGGGTGGCCCCACGAAGTTTGAAAACACGACCGTGAGCTTCTACCCTGATTTCACCCAATTCGTTCAGAAACAAAGGATGGGGTTCCAGGGGGTGAAGCGGCGACAGAGACATGGGTATGAAATATGCAATGCTTTTTCCAACTCCGCTACGTGTTTGAACACAATGATCGAACGTTTTTCTTTGACCGCCCCGAGAGAGTGAGTGACTGGCTTGATAAGTTGTCCACACAGCGTGATCGCTCGGAACATTCTGGAGGTGCTGAAGGTGGCCCGTTGGAACAAGAATGAGGAGTGGTCACTGGTTTCCGGACAGTGTACAGAACTGGCAGCTGTTGTTAGATGACTTTTGTAATTGCTGTACTTATTTTGTTATACCCAGAGGTGGCAAGGGGGGTGGGACTCTCCCTCCTCCGGGTTTCTTCTTGTAGACTAGTTTAATGTTAGGGCGACAGGCACACTGCAAGTTGGGGTGGCTTTTGAGTCCAACGCAGGGGTGCAGGGTGGAGGGGTGTGTTTCCGGGATTTGTTGGGGGGTGGGGGGGGTGGGGGGGGGTTGGGTGTGTTTCATTTTGTTTCAAGGCAGCGCATTATTTTGCATCTGGATCTGGGTGTTGTGTTCGCTGTGGGGTGGATTCTGCACTTACTTCCGGGATGGGGGGGTAGGGGGCTGAAGTTATTGTGTTGGAATGTTAACGGGTTGGGCGATAGGATAAAACGAGGAGTAGTGTTGCAGCTATTGAGACGCCTCTCCCCTGACGTAGTTTTATTGCAAGAGACACCTCTGATCGGAAACACATGCCATGCTATGAATCGGCGAGGATATTGTCTAATTGCACACTCTGAATTTACTACGGGATCTAGGGGGGTGGGCATCCTAGTTAGGAGTTCCCTCCCCCTGGAGTTGGACGACTTCATTCTTGACGATAGGGGACGCTATGCTGCGCTCACTGGTAGGTGGGAGGCGAGGACTATCTCATTGCTTTCTGTATATGTTCCACCTGGTCTGCAGACTACGACCTTTGCTGATTTGGCGAGAGTAGTGTTGGGGCTCCCTGAGGGCATTCTGGTGGTGGGTGGAGACTTCAATTCTGTCGTTTCCGGTAGGGAGGACCGCAGCCCCCCAGAGACCTCACGAGGTCACAGTCTTGGTTGAGTGTTTTTTTGGAGACGCTGGGACTGGTAGATTGTTGGAGGCTGCTGCATACGGGACAGGCACAATACACCTTTCACTCTGGAGCTCACGGTAGTCTCTCTAGGCTTGACTATCTCTTGATGCCAGCAGCACAGGCCTCTTCGGCTAGGGAAGTTAGACACCTGGCCAGGGGTATTTCGGATCACTCCCCGCTGTGGCTTTTGATGGACATGAAGACGGGTTCTGAGGGTCGAGTGGCTCCAATCAATCCTTGGCATCTCCGTAACCCCAAAACCTGGGCAGAATTGGTTAAGTCTTTGGATCACTATTTTGCTGAAAATGTGGGGCCTGTGTCCTCTTCTGTCTCGCTATGGGAGGATTTCAAGACGGTTATTCGTGGTCAGGCGCTATCGTTAATTACTGGCGCCAAGAAAAGCAAAAAGGAGGCGGTGGTCCGCCTGGAGACCGAAATAGCTGAGCCGGAAGGGGATTTGGAGTTGGATATCACTCATGATAAAGTGCATGTCCTCAGTCTCAAGCAACTTGATTATAGGGCCCTGGTAACGGACGCTGCTAGAGCTATGAGTAGAGAGCAGCAGGGACGGCTGTATGATGTAGGAGACAAGGCTGGGAAGCTGATTGCTTGGTTAGACAGAAAGGAGAGGGTGAGTCGTGTGGTTCCTGTGATTGAGAGAGCTGATGGAGTGCGTGTGACTGACCCGGTTGAGATCGTGGAGTGTTTCGCGGAACATTTTCGAAATGTATATTTCCCAGTCTCCGACAGATCAGAGGAAGACTCACATCTGCTGTTAAGGGACATTGCGTTGCCTCGCCTATCGGACCCAGATAGGGATCTGATGGACGCAGCATTTTCTGACGATAAGGTCGCAATTGCTATCCGCTCCGTCCGCTCGGGAAAAGCTATGGGCCCTAATGGTCTCCCCATCGAGCTTTATAAGCTGCGTCCTGACAAAATGGAGCCGTATCTTCGTGATATGTTCTTGGAATCGCGAGACATCGGTTCCCTTCCCCGTGATCAGCGACTTGCGACCATCGTGGTTATTCACAAGGAGGGGAAACCGCGGGATCGCTGCACATCCTATAGGCCGATATCGCTCCTGAATGCAGAGCCCAAGATCCTTGCACAATTGTTGGCAAACCGATTGATAAAAGGTGATCGGTGATCTGATCCATCCGGATCAATCTGGTTTCATTCCACATTGTAATACAGCATTGAACTTGCGGCGCATGCATGGCGTCCTAGTGAAAGCGGCGTCGCTGCGTGAACCGGCCATTTTGGTTTCCTTGGATGCTACAATGGCCTTTGATACAGTTGAATGGCTATACCTCTGGGCGGCTCTAGCAAAGTTTGGTTTTGGTCCTGGTTTAATCGGCTGGGAAAAACTCCTGTATGAGGAACCACTGGCTCAGATTGTGGTGAATGGTCGGGTCTCTAAGTCCTTTGTTCTGGGGAGGGGCACGCAACAGGGGTGCCAGTTGTCCCCACTTCTTTTCGCCCTCGCCTTGGAACCCCTGGCGGCTTGGATGCGATGGGAACCATCACTTAAGGGTATTCAGTGGACCCCTGATTTTGAGGATCGAATATCACTCTATGCAGACGACATCCTGCTGTATCTCACGTCGACTCGGAAGTCGTTGACAGTATGGTTTGATGTGTTGAACTCGTTCGGGAGGAACTCCGGCCTTGTGATTAATTTGACTAAGTCCTGTGTTTATGTACTCTCGGGGGGCACTCCCCCTTTGCCACGCGTCTGCCCCATACAGGTGATGTAGATGGGATTTAAATATTTGGGGGCTTTATTTCATTAGACCCCGTTGTTCGTTACGGGCGTAATCTGCTCCCTCTGCTCAAGCGGTTAAAATCTGACGTTGCGGCCTGGTGTGGTTTGCCATTGTCCCCTCTCGGGCGTGCAGCTCTGTTCAAAATGATGTCTTTACCACGGTTTTTGTACGCGCTTCAGAACACGTTTGATGTCGTTCCGGCGAGTTACTTCCGGGAGGTGGAGAGTCTGCAGAGGAGGTTGATATGGGGTGGACGTTCGCGTATTGCCCTTGCCAAACTGACGCTTCCCTGGTATGACGGCGGTATCGCACTTCCGGATATCAAGCGGTACTACTGGGCCTCCCAGCTGGGAGCGATTAATCATGCAATGCACGGCCCCGCGTTAAACCCTGCGTTTCAGATGGATAAGAGGCAGCTGCCGGGTGGAGATTATACTAGGGCGCTTTACTCCAAATCTGTTGGAGGGAAACTCTCTGGACCCACTATAACAGTGCGAGTGTGGCAGTGTGCGAACGTGGCAATGGGGTGGACGGACCGGTTGACCCGGGCTATTCCGCTCTATGTGTCTGAAAGACTGGGCAGCTTGTGGAGGACGAAAGGCTTTGAGAAATGGGATATGATTGGTATTTGTAAGGTTGGGGCTCTCTGGACCAAAGATAGGATTAAGACCTTCGAGGAGTTGAAGGTAGAATATGAACTTAGTGACAAGGAGTTCTTCCGCTATGTACAAATCCGCCACGCATTGAGTTCGGTTTTTCCTGCCGGTGTCGCTATCCCGGAATCATCCCCACTCGAAGATCGGGTGCTAGACGGATACGTTCCAGACAGCACTATCTCTCTGATATATAAGAAATTGATCAACGATCGTACAGACTTGCTGGTACACCTCAGAGAGGTTTGGACCAGTGACGGTTTAGAGCTGGATGATGAGGACTGGCAAGCTGCGATATCTTCTCCCAAGGAGGTCGCGATTCCAGCCCGCCTCCGACTGGTGCAACTTAAGATCCTGCATCGGATTTACGTGACTGGCTCTTGCCTGATTCGTATGGGATGTTCTGTGGATGGGTTGTGTAAGCGTGGATGCGGCTAAACTGGTACTTTCCTCCACATAATTTGGGAGTGCCCGGAGATGGTAGTGTTTTGGAATCGAGTGCATGCAGTGATGGAGGAAGTCATGGGTGTTCCGCTGCTGCCCGAAGCTAGGCGTTGTTTGCTGAATGTTTGGGAACTGACTGATTATGATGTGGCGCAGACTCGGTGGGCGACCTTCAGGAATATGATCGCCAAAAGAGATATAGCACAGTTGTGGGGGTCCCAGAGACCGCCCACTATCTCGGTATGGAAGGAGAATATGGATTGGTGTATGTTTCGGGAGAAAACGGTGTATGTGGCGAGCGGCAGACCGAGGAAGTGGGGTAAAATTTGGGGCCAGTGGAACTCGTACCGGGGTGATGTCTGTACGCCTTCCCTCACCGATATCCCGGATGTGACTCCTTTTCCCTAACCCGACAATCCTAGTGTTGTTTAATCCCAAGGTGTTGTGACTCAGTTTCCCCCCTGCCCCCCTTTCTTTTTTCTGCATTGATGATTTGTATTAAATTGTAATGCGCCTTCCCCCCCCCTGAACACGTATCCAGCTTTATTGTCTTCTATTGCCTTGTCTGTATAAGTTTTTTAAATTGTTTTTATTGTTATTAAAAAGGGTTTAAAAAAAAAAAGATACCATCTTTAAAATCTTCTTGGAGAAGTAGGGATCTATCTAGAGTCTACTCCGCGTCTCCTGCTGGATCTTAATTACTAACTCAACTATTGAGTGGTCAGATAGAATAGCTGGGATATAAGAAATGGTATCAATTGCGGGGAAAAAACCTTCATGTACTTAAAAAAAAAAAAACGATGCGTGAATGGTGTCTAGGTCTATGGCTATAAAACGAGTAATCCCTTTTTTCCCTATTTTTAATCCTCCAGACACCAATTAAATTAAAATATTTCATAGGGGAGGTCACTGCGGACTTCCCGGTCGAGCGGGGAGTTTGGCAGGGGTGTGCCATGGCCACCCTGCTTTTTTACTTGTTTATCAATGGAGTAGTAGCTAGAATGCTGTCGGCTAATTTAGACGCCCCCTCGTTGGCGGACATTAAGGTACCAATATTAATGTTCGCCGACGATACTCTTATTATATCAAAGACTCCGAGTGGCCTGCAGTGTGCCCTCAACATCTTTGAGGAATTTTGAGGGGAGCATGGTCTTGAAGTCAATGTGGCCAAAACCGAGATAATGGTTTTTAATCCTCACCGTAATTTCCGATCTAGGCTAACTATGAACCAGCTTTTACCTACCTTGGTATTTATATAACCAATGATCTCAAATGGTCCCAGCATATTGATCTTTTCGATTTGTAAGGAGGAGAAAGAACGGCCCTGGAGGTACGATCTAAACTTGGATCAAACACCAAATTAAAATCGCCTCCAAGGATGACAGGTATACTCATAGCGGAAAGGCTTATTTTCAAATTTAGGAGGGCCTCCAAAGAGTCCTGATTAGGTCCATAATATGCTACGCAGGCAAATCTCACATTGTCCATGATCAAAGAGGCAGTTAGCCATCTGCCTGAACAATCTGTTTCATACCTTTCTACCTGGATCCCACAGTTAGCCCGAATAATCACTGCTACCCCCTTAGTGCTTCCGCTTTGTCTAGAACAAAGCAAGTCTTGAATCCACTTTTGATTTTTAAAAGCTTCCCTACATTCTAGTGATTCAAGATGGATCTCTTCTAACAACAAAAGATGTGCACTTCGATTTTTTCAAAAACTTGCAGATTCTATTCAACTTCCTTCCCTCTCTCAGGCCATTAACGTTCCAAGTTATTATTTTAACTTCATTAGTAGAACGGACCATTGGATTTAGATAGGTATTTCAAATGTGTCTCAACACTGGGCCTAACATTTCTATTTAATAGAGTTATCTCCAATTTTTTGGTTCTATGAGGATTATATTTTCCTATTATCAACCCCTCCCCCCCCTCCCCCTTGAGGAACCCCCCCTCTTGGACTTCGGCGATCATACCACCATTTTGAGACCCTGCCCGAGCCTGGATTCTGTCTCCTTGCGTATATTTACTAAGTGATGTGCCTACCACCCTTAAACGTGAGTAATATTCACTACTTTCTCCCCCCACCCCCTTCCTTTTTTTTTCCATTTCCCATTTAATGTGATATGTCATGTTCCTACTAAGGTTATCTACTCCTATGTGTTTAGCTACTGCTATATATTAACAAATCTTAGATCTAAGAATCTTAATCTACCGTTTTCATTTTCCGAATCCATTGATTTAGCCTAGGGGCTATCGCTATTGAATGTATGAGAAATCACTTGTCTAATGCTGATGTTCTTTCATGCTAATTAGAAAAGTATCGACTTCTTGAGTGGAGGTGAAATTGTATGTTTTATTCCTCCAAACCACTTTTAATGCTGTGGGAAATTTCATCATGACCTGTGCTCCTTGGCTTCTCAAATCAGTCATACGGGACCCCAGCTCCCACTGTCTTTGCGCTGTGACCCTCCCTACATCCGAATGAATTAAATATTTAGAGTCGTCAATCTGGAGAGATGAATCCACCAGAGCCCTGGTCAATATTAGCTCTTTTACCGAATATGGGAAAGGGTCCCTATGTGCCCGTTGAATCTCACCCTCAAGGTTGATATCTGGTCTGTATCAACAACCAATAACTGTGGGTCTACGTGGAACTAAGGTCTCTGTCTGTATTCAAACAGTGTCCACTATACTGTGAAGTACAAAAGGGACTAATCACAATGTGATATATGTACCCATCAGTTACGCACTCTAGACCGCCCTTGTTGTCATCATTTGGGCGATTTCACAAGGTAGTATGTCCATGTTGTACATACCACTATTCAAAACAGTGGTAACCAGAAGCAGTGCTCAAATAAAAATATGTGAGTGATATCTGGTCTGTCCTTCAAAACACCTTCTCTCAGTAATTTACATATTAGAGATTTCACATCTCCATTTTCCGCTCCTTCAGGGATTTTTAAAAATTTTAGATTATTCCTCCTGGCATGCATCTCTAAACGTTCCAAATCAAGTTGTAAAGATTTATTCTGAGCTTTTAGTTCGGAAATAGTCTTGGGATGCGCCTGGGAGACCCTAGAGAGGACAGCCACTTCCCCTTCTAGGACCTCCTTCCGGGAACAGATGTCATCCAATTTGCTCTCTAGATTTGTGCATTTTTCGGCTATCTCTCTCGGATTTCCCTCTGAGGTATCAAATTTTGGGAGCAGTTTAGCCAGTAGATCTTCATGTAGGGATCTAAAGAGACTCTCCATGCTACCACTTTCCTTTTCTTTGCGTTGTACCCCTATAGATGATGCAATTATGGGGGTAGCTGGGGACTGAGAGGTAGCCTCCAAAGGTAGATCCATAGATGGCTGGAGCGGAGGCTGGGAGTCTCCCTCTATGCTAACCTCCGGATACTCTGGATCCAGAGCTAATAAACCACCCCCATCTAAATCAGTCTCCGGCTCAGACAAAAGCGGGGCATAATTATTTTGCAGGACAACAGGTGCTTTATTCTGAGGTGGAGGAGCCTTCTGTAATCCTAATTGCAATTCTGCTGATTTACCACCTCCCTCTGCAGCTGCAGCTGATGCGGCTCTTTCCATTATTTTGAAATAGGTCTTTAATGAGGGAGCCGGTTTAAGTTTTAGTGCGGTGGAGCTTTAAAAAAGTGATGGCATGTTAGAATTAATCTCAGCCACAGGTAATTACTCAGGACTGCATCCCAGTCCGTTGTTAATTGGCACACCATGCCACCTCAGTTTGAACCCAGTCATATGCAAATCGTTCTTGACTTTGCTTTTTCTATCAATCACTTTTTTGTATACTTCAATGCAATGCCTCAAGTGGGACAAATATGCTGAGACGTGGGTGCAGATGTGCAGACATCTACCACGGCATAAAATGAAAGTTCCTGGATGGAATGATACACTTTAGTAGTCACAAAGTCACTACCCGGAACGGGCTGAGTCCACTGTGCAAGGACATAAATCTAAATTCGAAACCTTCTTCACCCTCAAGTCTGCACTGTGTGAAATAAAGCAGGAGCACCATGTGAAAACAGAAAAAAGAGAAGAACCCGATAATCAGACCGTACTGCAGCAAATGGGCTTTACCAACTCAGAAAGTCCAAGGAAAAGACAACGTTGTCTTATTTCTCCATATACCCATTTGGAATACCTACTTTAATGTGTTTTGTACTGTATTTAACCTTATGATCGTGCCACAGATTAATGTATAGAGCAGTACAGACGTCTGCCAAACCCTTAATAATCATTCTCCTCAAGTAGGACAAAGTCGCCACCCGTGGACCAATATGGCGGTTCAGCTCTGTGTCCTTGATATTCCCTTATGGCTCTTCTCCTAAGAGAACTTGCATTTCAACCAGAAAGAGGTGATACATTGATTAAGGTCATAAGAGGGCGGGAGCACACCGACAGCAGTGGAGTCCAGCAGCAAAGTAAACTTCTTACTGTAACAGGGAGGCATGCAGGCCTCTAATTCCCCTGCAAAGAACACCTTTGCTGCCTGGGGTGGGGTGAGAAGGGAGGGTTTCCCATATGAAAGAGAGAAGGCAGCCCCCCTCCCCCCCAGACATCAGTCAAATTATTTAAAGCAATACAAATGTAGGTTAGACTTTGACCCTTTATACCTTCCTTTATCGAGAGGGTATCTTCCCCAACTGGTGATTCCCTAATGGCCACCTCTTGGGAAGGCTTAAACAACTCTCACAGAACCATGTAAGCACACCAACTTTTTCAGCTATCTATACACCTGGGTGATACCACATTTTATTTAAATTTGGAAATATGAGATTTTTAGGAGGTCAAACTGAAAACTCTTGCCAGCTTATTATGCATCTGGCAAACATAAAAAAAAACCTTTAAACACCCTCAGGTACAATCGATCAGTATACTCAGGGGACATCCAGAATCACCACCCATATTTCATGATCCATTTTGCTCTCCATATCAGTCTCTTAAGTAGTGCTGCATATGAGATTCCTTTAATAAATCAAACTTTTAGATATTTGAGCAACTTAAGGGGAATTAGCAATTACCACAGCTCTAAATAAGATGTGTAAACATGTGTGACTATCTTAGTCATACACTATAACCCAGATACAAGTACTTTAAAGAACTCACCAATAATTAATTTGATCCTCCAAACATTTCACCAGCTATTCCAGAACTATGAACCAGATGTACCATTTACTGGTCGTAAAACACCGGTCGCAATTTGCAACCAGTATTGTTGAGACCAGTAAAGAATTTTAAGAACCCACCTATTTACTAATATGCTCCAAATCGTAATGGGTCGGATAAGACCTACCTCATGAAAATTAATGAGGTAGCTCTCAAATTGCTACTCTCAAATCTGAAATCACAGATGCAATAGTATATTATAAGAATTTGGAGAAAAAAAATATAAATTTAAAAAACAATGTATTAACTACCTTTATTTTTTTAAAATCATGTTTAAACTGTATTTAATTGCATATCAAAATACTTGTAGGTATTATTTATACTGTTCATTCTGGCGATATTGCATTTTGATTTTTCTGAACTTTCGAAAACAAAAATATTATTATTAAAAAAAAAAATCTGAAATTACAAGGATGGTGGCTTGTCTGGCCAGCCTACCCCCATGTCTGTGTTTGCTTTTGAACAAAGCAAACTTTTTTGTTTTTGTCTTTTTAAATACAGCCGGTTTTACTTAAAGGAAATGGGACTGTGTTTAAAAAGAGAACTTCACTTTTTTTCTAGTTTAACAGCTGGCAGTGGTTCCAGGCCTACTCTTCACAAAACTTTATTTTTCCATTCACAAAGGAGAAGCAGTTCTGTTGGGATCCATTCGCCTTTGAGAATGCATTACCACCTCCTTTGAGCGGTCCATTAAAATAAAAAAATAAAAACTTACAAAAAACTGTTTTTCTACTGGATTTTGGTCAGAAAACATTTATACATTAGTTACCGATTTGGAATTTGGAAGGGCTGCCTAAAATATAGCCCTTACAGATACCTAATTGATATCCATTCAGAATTCTATATTGGGAGTTGAAAAACTGACTCCTAAAATGGGATTAGAACGTAAGTCAGGCATATGACACTAAGGAAATGCAAGATGCCATAAATCCTCTGATTTCCAGAATCACTCTCTGTCAGAGATTGCAAACTCTGGCAAAATGGAATTAGCATGTGAAAGACCTTGACTCTTTCTGGCCTGCAGTAGGCTTTTGCTGTCACTGTATTCAATGTCACTCTACGAAGCTTGCATTTGAATGGTGCACTCTTTGTCCACTGATGTTGAATCCCAACTGATGGGCATCAACTGCTTGGTGACAGTGAGCTGGGCATGAACATCAACTTCTCTACGTTACCAGACATGGGGAAACGTAGACGTAACTGGGACTTAAAATCAAATCAGGTGTTTGTTAAGTGAGACTACTCACCCGTAAGGGTCTCAAGGCGCTGGAGGTGTTGAGGGGTTCGCAGGTGCCAGTCCATCAAGACGGGGGTCTGGGTTTGAGGTTTCTTGGAAAGATGGGGAGCAATGTTATCTGTCTGAGGTGGAGCGGAAGGTCGTTTCAGGCACTGGCAACGCAGAAGGAGAAGGAGTGGCCTCCCGTTCAGGTCTTTCTGGTGCGGGGGACCACGGCATAGAAGAGCTGGGCTGATCGTAGGGTCCTTTGGGGTGCGTGTAATTTGAGTCGGCTGTTCAGGTATGCTGGGCCTTGTGAGCGTGGGTTAGCATCCTGAGGGTGACTCTAGCTTCGATGGGAAGCCAGTGAAGTGTGCGCAGGTGCTGGGAGATGTAGCAGTGGCTTGGCAGGTTGAGGACCAGTCTTGCAGCAGCGTTTTGGATGATCAGTAGCTAGCAGGTGAGGTTTTTATTTATTCCGGCATAGAGTGCGTTGCCGTAGTCGAGCCGGCTGGTGACCAGGCTGTGAGTGACGGTCTTTCTGTGTTCGAGGGGGATCCATTTGAAGGTCTTACATAGGAGGCGGAGGGTGTGGAAAAAGGAGGACGAGACGGAGTTGATCTGGCAGTCCATTTTGAGCTCTGAGTCCAGGATGATTCCCAGGTTGCGTGCGTGGTCCGTGGGGGTGGGCGGGCTTCCGAGGGTGGGGGCCACCAGGTGTCGTTCCAGGCATCTGGGTTTGGGCCAATGATGAGTACTTCCGTTTTGTTTGTTTTTAGTTGTAGACAGCTGTTTTTCCTCCATTTGGCAACGGCTTCCATGCTTTCTAGAAAGTTGTGTCTGGCTGTGTTGGGTTTGTTGGATAGGGAGAGGATGACTTGGGGGTCGTCTGCGTATAACACAATGTTGAGTCCGTAGGTTCTGACGATGGGGCGAGCGGAGCCATGTAGACGTTGAAGAGCGTAGGGCTGAGAGAGGACCCCTGGGATACTCCGCAGGTGGTAAGTGTAGGGTCTGAGAGGAAAGGGGGAGTCTGACCCGCTGCGTTCTGCCGGAGAGGAAGTAGCGGATCCAGTCGAAGGCCTGGTCTTGGATCCCTGCGTTGTGGAGTGTGCGTATTAGGGTTCGGTAAGAGACTGCATAGAATGCCTCTGAGATGTCGAGGAGGATGAGGGCTGCCGTTTCTCTTTTGTCCAGTAAGGTACGGATGTTGTCTGTTGCAGCAAGGAGGGCGGTTTCTGTACTGTGGTTTTTTCTGAAGCCGGATTGGGTGGAGTCGAGGATGTTGTGCTCTTCGATGAATGTGGCGAGTTGGCTGTGGATGGCTTTCTCGATGACTTTCGCTGGTAACGGGAGCAGGGAAATGGGTCTGTAGTTTTTAAGGTTGGTGGGGTCCGCCGAGGGTTGCTTCAGGAGGGGGTTGATCTCAGCGTATTTCCAGTCGTCAGGGAACGAGGCGGTTGCCAGGGAGCGGTTAATGGTGTGGCAGAGCATGGGTGCGATGGTGTCAGCAGCTCTGTTGAAAATTTGGTGGGGGCAGGTGCCCGGAGTGGATTGACTTCATCGTTTTCGGTGGTGAGGGCTGTCCAGTTGTCGATCGCTAGCGTCAGGGTGTCGGGGTAGTTGGTGAGGATTCAGTGTGTTGGTTGTCTTCATCTAAGTTGTCGTAGATGCTCTTCATTTTGTGGTGGAAAAAGGTGCAGAGTTTGTCACAGAGGTCTTGTGAGGGAGGGATGTCGGTGTAGCTGGTGGGTTGGGCGAACTCCTTGATGATGTTGAAGACTGCTTTGCTGTTGTGTGCATGAGTGGAGATTCTGTTTTCAATCGCTTTTTTCCTTGTTTTTCTGATGAGTTGATGGTGGGCATTGGAGGCGGCTCTGAAGTTGTTGTGGGCTTCTGTTCATTTGGTGTTCCTCCAGGCCTTTTTGCGGCGGCAGCAAGAGCATCTGGACTTTTGAAGTTCGGTGGTGAACCATCTAGCTTTCTTGGCGTGGGTGTTGTTGTTTTTCTTGAGGGGGGCTTTGGTGTTGGCGCTATCGGAGATCCATCTGTGCAGGGTTCGGGCTGTGGTATTGGCGTCGTCGTTTTCCGCGATGGTTGGGGTGGAGTTGTTGAATGATTAGGTTAGCTGGTCGTTGGTGATTCTGGTCCAGTTTCTTCGTGGGAGCAGGTGCTGGTGTCTGTGGATGGTGGAGTGGACGCATTGATGGTCAGTCCATGGGAGTTCGGTGGTGTGGCTGAAAGTGATGGAGTTTCCTGTTGTGAAGAGGGGGTCGAGGGTGTGTCCTGCTGAGTGCGTGGCGGAGTCCAATGTTGTGGAGGTTGTCCAGGAGCGATGTGGTGCTGGGGTCCCATTGGTTGTCGAGGTGGAAGTTGAGGTCTCCCAGTAGGGTGTAGTTGGTGGACGCGATGGCATACGGGGAGATGATGTCCGTGATTGAGTTGGCAAAAAGTCAGCGGGGTCCAGGGGGTCGGTAGATGAGGGTTCCACGGAGGGTGGAGGTAGGGCTGGCCAGTATCTGGAAGTGAAGGTGTTCCATTAGGTTTGTGGGCTCGTCGGGGAGTGTGCTCAGGCGGAGTGTGGATTTCTGGACGATGGAGATACCTCCTCCAGGGCGGGTGGGGCGGTCCTTCCCGGAGATCTTGTATCCTTGGGGAATGGCGATGGCGATGTCCGGTCCCGAGTTGGTGTTGGTTCAGGTTTCGGTAAAGAATGCTATGTCTGGGGTAGTGCTGTCGAGGAGGTTCCAGATTTCGGTGGCGTGTTTGTGGAGGGATCGGACGTTGAGGAGGCTGCATTGCAGGGTCTTCAGTTTGGTTGTGTTCTTGCGGGCGAATTGCGCTGGGTCAGTGGTCTTGGCGGTGCTGCAGGTGTGCCGGCAGCGGTGACAGCTGAAGGGTCCGTGGGTGTCGGCTGGTGATGCTAGCTTGCAGTTGTTGTTGCGTCCTGGGTTGAGAGCGTGGAGTGCCGCTGGGTTGTAGTGTTGGCGGTGCAGAGATCGAGGGTTCATGGCACTGGTGGCATTCGGGTCACGGAAGGGCGCAGACGGACTTGCCTTTGGCGCCCTGACGGTGAGGCAGCTGTGCGGCCGCACAGTGGCCGCCATTAAGTAGGGGTCGGGGAGGGCTGGACAGCTGGGAGGCGGGAGCGGGGAGGGGAGCTGGATTGGGACAGTTGAACTGGTCGTGCGGAGGGGGAGGGGCCGCGTGGGCAGCAGCGGCAGGGAAAACGGGCTAAAAAAGCCAAAAGGAAAAAGGTAAAAAGAGAGATAAAAGTGCAAATAAGGCAGCAAAAGTGCAAGAAAGAGTGGAGGAAAGACACAGAGGACACAGGAGAGTGAAAGGGGGATTGAAATGAGGGGAAAACGACAGAAAATGGAGGTTAAGACCCAGAAGGAGAGTGAAGGAGGGAGCTAGAAGTGAGGGGAAAAAACGAGTAAAAAAGGAGAGAAAAAGCGGAGCAACAGAATGGAAACAGAGGTCCACTAGACCACCAGGGATAAGGCACAGGTGAAACCTGCGGGTGGAGGAGGCCCTCGAACACCAAAACTCGAGAGTGCAAGGGCTCGGGGGAAGGCCTCAAAATGGTGGAGCTGCGAGGGAGGTAGAGCAATTTCACTGACAATGTGTCAGTGGTCTTGCTGGTCTTGTGGACTTAAATGCACTGCCACAAACACCAAACACTTGGTAAGGACCCTTAGAGCCATTAAGACCCCGAAAAGTTACAACTCTGAATTAGTAATGTGCTCCAGTTAGCACAGACCTCTAGTACTGGCATTGAGCAGGATGGCTCTGGATGTGGAAATATGAATCAATGAGGTAGAGGGTGGCCCTGTAATCCCCAAATTTGGAATAGGTGGAATCCCCTTATCATTTTGAAATTATGTGATTTACTGACCTAATGCTTGCACGTCAAGGATTGGTCACAGCATTCAGTCTTTTTTCACAATGGGAAAGTACAAGGAGTACACTATTTTCCCTTTCTAATAGCCGGCACTATTTCTAGAACTCATTTTTAAAGCAACAAATGGACTTCTTCGAACAGACGCTTGCAATGATCGTCGGTGTGATATGCGATGACTGAGTGCTTACCTTGGAAGCCTGCTTTAATGTCGGAAGAGTTAACATCCTTTAGATCCGAGACCTGAGCTGCCATATCCAAAGGTGTTTTTAGCATCAAAGACGCCTTTGAGTGACAGTCTGAACATTTACTGGTGGTGCGGACTTTTGAGAGGGGTTCCTCAGATGAGGCACAGCACCCTTGGTGGTGTTTCTCAGCATGGAGCTTAAACTGGGTTTGAGGTCGAACCCCTGAGGGAGGATCCCCAAAGACTTTAGGCGCGGTCTCTGCTCCAGGGGGTCGGTATGCCCAGCCCTCCTTGACTGCTCTTGAAACCAAAGATGATGCCTTTGATTTGGATGCAGGTTTCGTGGATGGCCCTGGAGATTATTCTCTGGAGTCAGAATCTTGCAAGGCGATACAAGAGGTATTCCATTTGTATGTGGCCTACTGACTACTGGATGGGCCTCCCATGATGTCTGAGTCTCCTTGGGCAGCCGCGGACTCTGCGGAGTCTTGCCCGCTGCATTGCCTTTAGGTGTAATGACCCCACCTTGGACAGTGCCAGTGCCATAGTGTCTTTGCGATCAAAAGGTGTTGCAGGCTGACTACACACTTTCGCTGTGGTTTCTCGGCAGGCAGAGACTACAGACCCTGGGTTGGTCAAACCCCAAGAATGTATAATTCCAGCATGGGCAGAATGTGTTCCCCATGGCCTCCTCCTAAACAAATTATTTTCGTATGCCCTTCTGTTGATTTGGTGTCGAAGCAGGTGATTGTGAGATGTACCCAGCAGGTATGTTGTTCAGCAGTGAGTGGTTTTCTTCAGTGAGGGCATGTACTCCTGCACTTTACAGGATCTTTTCCAACGATGCCCCAGTCCTCCGGCGTCGAATCTTCAGTGCACAGAAGAATAGATCATTCAGAACCAGATTGGAGGGAAACAATCTTAGACGGAGTCTCTGTCCAGGTGCATTTTGGGTTTTAGAGGGAAGTGGCACATGATGCAACATTGGAACCAATCCTCTTTCTTCGAACTTGTAACATTCCGCGCCCAATAGCAGATGCCAGGAGTGTGCACATCATGTGTTCTACAGCTACGCGTGCTGCAAACATGGAATTAAATCTTTCCAACACTGAAAACTCTTTACTGACTCCCCATCAACACATAGGTGGCGTTTGAAGCACTAGGTCTACCAACAAGCTACTCTACACCAAAACACATCAGCAACACCAAAACATTTGATAGATAATCTTTCAACGGAAGGCCACTTAACCTCCTTAAAGCTCACAACGAAATTCACACTTCACACTCCAAGTACCAAAGTGATGACACTCACTGCAAATCACCCTTATACATACTAATATATTAACTAAACGCCCAAAGCCTCTCCTATTTCAGTCTGAAAGAAACACATTTTGGATTCACTGGGTTTACATACACTCTTCCTTTTTAGTTTGTTTAGTTGAATCAAGTACTGGCCAGGCTACTCGTGGTGCAACAGAAGACAGGCATATACTTTTGGTGGTAGGGATTAAATTGCTGAAATGTGACACTTAGTTGAAACCAAGATGTTCCCAAAAGAATACAGTATGGTGTGAATGTCAGAATGTGATAGGAATGCAGGATATATTCAAGAGATATCCATTTGTATGTGGAAAGGAAGCAGTCTCGTCGAATTCTTACATTTGTGCATAAAAGAAAGGTCACTCGTATCTGTGAAATGGGCCGTGAGGGCCGAAAGTTTATGCGTATGATGAACAGCAACATTGACAAAATATTTTCATTTGACCAAAATCGAAAGCGAAACAAAACCACTGTTTGACAGCAGGTGGCATTACAGGACAACATTTAACCAAATGCACACAAAATATTTAAGTTTGTACAATGTCCTCATAGCGACATCAGTGATAGGGTGAAAACATACTGTAATGTTTGCAGGTTTTTTTGCATTTAATTTTTATATAGCGCCAACTCACGCTAAGGTATTAGAGCGTTTTAAATGAGCCCCAATTACGTTAAACAAGGTGACTAGGATGCATAGTCCTAACGCCAAGGTATGAGAGCGCTTATTTAGGTGTGACATTTTCATACTTACAGTGCATCTGAGTGACAGTCAACGACAAATGTGTGACACTTAAAGGTGACACTTTCTAGTGAGTAAAATCAAGCAATGAAGTCAATGGAAAAACTTACTTTTGGTCTGTGGCACTGTCGACTGAGAATGGTCAGGGCCATAAGGCTTTCCACTTCCCCAATTAAGTGGTTTATTTCTTCTAGGCAGGGCACAAGGCCTAAAAAAAGAAGTGGGGGGACGCTGACTTCAGGACAGGAAGTGAGGTCACGAATGGTGGCTTGCACCATCAGACTCATTGCCTCCCCTCGCTCACCCCTTAGATGCGATTGCATCAGAGAAGCCAGCGCATGAGCAGCATTCTGAATGAGCTCCGATCTCGCCCCGGAGAGGCCAAAGAGTGAATGTGTGGCTCCATTTGCTCCAGTTATCGAGCTCCCGGTAAAATAAGTGGGGGGATGCCGTCCACCCGCGTGGTACCCGACTCGAGCCCTGCTTCTAGGGTACTTGTTTCTTTTGTTCCCACTTTTTAGATCTCGGCTCTCAATGCGCATGCACATTGAGCGAGACTATAGGGGCTTAAATAAGGTTTACCTAGACTGGCGATTGACTGGCGATTTGATGCTGTGCCAGTGCGCTTTTAGGTCAATGCGCAAGCGCATTGACCAAAAATGCGCGTGCACATCATCAAGTCGCCATCTGCTCCCCCGGCAGCACTCCTCCCACACCTTTGAAGTGAAGCTTAGCTTTACTTCAAAGGCCCCTGCTGCTTCACACCCTCATCGCCGCTCTCCCCGCTCCGCCCCCTCCCCTGCCCGCCGTGTCGCATTACTCCTCCCCCCTCCCCTTCTCTGCCTCCTGTCGTAGTTTGGTCTCCTTTATTTTAAGTTTGCCGAGAACGCGCCCTCCTTTATCAGCTGAACGCATTCCAGGAGATGCTCTCTCGTTTTTGTTTTTGATTGGTGGCGGTGATGGCTGCTTCCTTTTCATTGTTCTGTGCCGTGGGGGGAGGGGGGCATGATGGCGTTGTTGCATTTGTCCATTGTGCTGTATCTTGGTGAGATGCTGACTGTTATTGATGTAGTGAGTTTTATGGGTGTTGTGGAATGTTTACATGCATATTTTCATCCGGCCAGAGTTTGGCAGTGCCTTCTTCCGGTTGGTTTGGGTGTGGCCCACCGGCTGGAGGTTTGCTGTTCCTTTCTCTGACCGGGGGCTTTGTGTGACTGTGTTGCCGATTTTTCAGCTGATTGCATTTGGCCATTCAAGACTCTCCAGCTGCACATGGCTCAGCGGATTTTTGCGTGGGAATGAAAGGCACAGTAGACATACAAGGTAAGTAAAATTGTGATTTATTTCCAATAAAGTTGGAGCCCTCTGGCCTCAGGTCCACTCTCCATGAAATCCCAACTGCATCTCCAGATACGGTTACAGATACCATTGAGAAGGAATGCGGCCATGAGCCCTGTATGTTACATGTAATAAATAATTAGATAATCGCCACGCAGGGGCTCTGCGTGCTATTACAAAACAAATATAAACATTGTGCGTGACCTCGCTCGCGATGAGCCCAGATCATCACTCGCGTGGTTATGGCCCTAAGCACCCGATGAATCCCATGCTATATCATCTTCCCTTTTTAATGAACACAGAATTACAATTGTAATACACATAGAAATTTTCAACCTAGCAGGCATAGAAACATTGCGTGCTACTCTGGAGTGAGTCAGTGCACTGGTATGAGATGCAATAGGAGCGGAATCATCATAGAGATCTAAAACCTATTATCATGTGCACTATCAGTAGAAATTTCCCTTGCGAGATCAGAATCCGAAAAAGTTGATAACCTGAGGTTGTACAAGGTCTGAAGACAAAACATAATTTCCCAAATTAAACCAACTTTCCAAATTCCAACTTTTTATATTTGCAAATGTCATGTGCCTGCTCAAGTGTTAATTTGATTAGATCTTTTTTACTCCACCACCCTTTGGCTTGTAAGAAAACAGCACCTTTAGTAACTTTCTCAACTTGAATGGATTCAGAATATACACTTTTTCCCATCATTACCGTGTTCGGTTGTTTGAGAACCCAGATTTTTTTTTTTGAAACTCAAAGCACTTTACCTCACGAGTGGCATCGTAATATAACTCTCGTTTTCAGGTGTGCATTCTCAACTCTCTGTTTAACCAATTTGGCAATAGTACAATAGCAAGGTTTATCTTTAGGCAACGTGTCTTTTAACCAATCAGGAAACACCTCTGACCTCTGAATTCTTTTTCTTAATAGGAGAAAAGGAGACACTCCTGTATACTGCTGGCTACGGCGTGAGCAGTTCTATGTGCTCTCCTCTTCTGTGCTGGCATCTGGAAGGTGTATGCCCGATCGTCTTCATAACTGCATTGACACACGTTTCGAGCTTGAGGTGATCGGTCCCATGTGGTTCCACTTTGTTTCTCTGCCTGGGGTGCTGGACTGCCTCTTTGTTGGGCTTTCGCAGATGAGTGGGGTCTGATGGTTGGTCTGGTCTTCAGGTTTTTTTGAGGGGTTGTCCTTTCTGGGTCCATTCCCTCAGGTAGGGTGTCATGCGTGGATCTTGCATCTGGTTTTCGCCGGAGCATAGTTTTCATTGCAAGAGTGATAAATGTGTATTGAAGCTGCCACTCAGTTGAGGACAAGGTCTGGAAGCTGTGCGGGAGAGTAATACTGTGCAGGCCAGGGCTAAGCTATAGGCCGCCGTCTGTGTAATCTCCTGCCATCGCCATCTGTTCCCCCTCCCCAGCCGCCAGCACCTCCCCTCTCTCACCCCGCACACAGCCTTACTCGCATTTCTCCTCCCCCTCCCCAGCCGCCACCACCTCCCCTCTCTCTCCCTGCACGATGCTTCTACCCACATGCTAGTCGGTTGCTGCCCATATAATTAAACCATCAGGAATACATTTTGCCCACACACATAATCCCACACACACACACACACACAACCCCACACACACACACACTACCCCCCACACACACAACCCCACTCACGCCCCACATACCCACTCCACCCCCACACACACACCCCACCCCCACCCCCACACCCCCACCCCCATACACACCCACCAAAAACATCACTATGCGCTACCACAGCATCACTGAACGCCACAGCATCACTCGCCACCACAACAACTGGCACTTCTTGGATTGCCTTGTCCTACAGCTAAATTCGACCTGTTCTGAACTAGAGTCTCATAATTTTCACAATTTTGCAGTAAAACGATCAAAGAGGTACTAACTTAATTTCGACATCATTATTGAAGTGCAGTTTATCTTGTCTTCCTCAGTACTTCGTACATCTCCCTAGAGATGTGGCATAATGACCAAAGCTGCCATCTAAGTCACGTAAATACAATACATGTTGCATTACAAATGCTATAGGTGTCACATTCGCCAAAGTTATAACTATTGGCATTGTAAATGACAAAGCTATCAATTTAGCTATTTTAAAAACCAACACATAAATAAAATATATTGTCATTTACAAGACCAATAACTCCAACTTTTCTAATGCGAGACCTATTGCATTTCCAATGCTTGTTTCTGTTGCTTTGTTTTCACCTTGGCCGGATCTACAGCTTTGCGTTTTCCCATGCTAACTCAGATTAGGCACCCTAATCCCGCAGCTCCCACCGAACGCAAGTACAAATATTTCTGTTGCAAGATGTTTTAAATAACAAAAGGCAGTTTTAAATTAATTGAGATAAAACAGTCCACGTCAGAATATTTGTTCACCATAAATTCCCAGAAGGCCTGACAATGGACAACACAGTACTTTGTGTAGGGGACAGCAAGGCTTTAAGTGGGATGAAAAAACTGGAGGGTCTCTTAACCCTTTCGATGCTCATGACGAGCTCAGCTCGTCATGATGCACAGTTGAGCTGTGCTGATGACGAGCTGAGCTCGTCATGACACCAGCAAAATGGCAATTTCCAGCACAGGGGGGGGGAAACGCCTAGCAGCCAAGGTGTTAAAGGGGCGTAGTCAGTGTAATTAAGGGCATGGGTTAAAAACACTCAAGCAAAAAATATGTGCTTAGTATAGTGTGCCGCCCGACTTGTATTTTGCTGCTTCTGTCATTGCATCTAGATATATGATACAATGCTCAAAAGCAGATTTCTTTAGCCACCAGCTAGAACAAACAAGAAACCGGCCAAAAAAACTGTTTGAGTTAATCAAAACTCAATCCAAGGAAGAACCTCAACGACTACAAAACACAACTAACACTACCGACCTGTGAAGAATTCTCTACTTTCTTTAATCTAAAGACAGATAACATCAGGAAAGGTCTCCTCACTAATCTAAGCCTAAACTCTAGCCCCCATAGCAAAACACCCCTTGATCTAAAAAACAAGGCTACGTGGTCGTCCTTCGAAACTTACACAGAAGAAACTATAGGCAAGATTCTCAGCACCCTGAAGCCCTCCAATCACCTCACTGACCCTCTACCCGCAAATGCTCTAAAGGACTTTATCTCATTGCGTCTTCCGCTCTGGACCAAAATCATTAACAGCTCACTTCAACAATGATGCATCCCGGACTCCCTCAAAGTGGGACAAGTATCGCCCATACTAAAGGAACCCACAGCAGACCCAACCAACCTAAACAACTATTGCCCTATCTCCAATATCCCTACCTTGGCCAAATTGTTAGAGAAATGTGTACACCTCCAACTGACAAAACACATCGAGCACTAGGACCTCCTCAACTCACATCAATCAGGTTCCAAAGCAGGCCACAGCACGGAATCAGCCATGACACACAGAATTGATGACGCCCTTAAAATTTTTGATCAAAGCGGTACTTGCCTCCTCATCCTACTCAATCTCTCATAAGCCTTTGATACAGTCAAACACGAGAACTTACTCGATCTGCTGAATCTCAGAATGGGTCTATCAGGGACAGTACTCAAGTGGTTTACCTCCTTTCTTCATAACCGGACTGAGAAATTCAAGATTAACAATACTATGTCCACACCTGTTCCAGTAACACTAGGTGTCCCACAAGGATCCTCCCTATCCCCAATATTGTTCAATCTAGTCATGGAACCACTCACTGCACTGTTTCAAGCATCTAATGTGCAATTTCACATGTACGTAGACGATATCCAACTCTACCTTAAAATACACACCACTGAAGACATCAAACTACTCAACACAATGCTTAGGAACACACAGACTTGGCTGGCAGAGAATCATCTCAAACTTAACGCTCTAAAAACGGAATTCCTCCTAATAGCACCTCCCGCCAAAGTCCCCATCACTCAGGCTTGGCTTAAACATCTCACTGCACTGGGGGAGCATCAGGGAACTTGCCTGCTGCCGTTGGGAACCCGGGTGGAGGACTGCTGACCCTTCAGACTACCTGGGATTGCCGCCTGCCTGCCGCCTGCCTGCCTCACGCTGCCCGCTCCCACTACCATCTGGGGAAGCGCTGGCCGTCGCGTGAGTGCTGGTCAGGGAAACTACAAGCCCCAGCAGCCCAGAGAACCACGTGATCAATCGTAGCACCAGGAGGCGCATTAAACTTCCGTCAGCCCTGCCGAGCGGGGAGAGCATCAGGGAACTTGCCTGCTGCCGTTGGGAGCCCGGGTGGAGGACTGCTGACCCTTCAGACACGCTGGGATTGCCGCCTGCCTGCCGCCTGCCTGCCTCACGCTGCCCGCTCCCACTACCATCTGGGGTAGCGCTGGCCGTCGCGTGAGTGCAGGTCAGGGAAACTACAAGCCCCAGCAGCCCAGAGAACCACGTGATCAATCGTAGCGCCAGGAGGCGCATTAAACTTCAGTCAGCCCTGCCGAGCGGGGGGAGCATCAGGGAACTTGCCTGCTGCCGTTGGGAGCCCGGGTGGAGGACTGCTGACCCTTCAGACTCGCTGGGATTGCCGCCTGCCTGCCTCACGCTGCCCGCTCCCACTACCATCTGGGGAAGCGCTGGCCGTCGCGTGAGTGCAGGTCAGGGAAACTACAAGCCCCAGCAGCCCAGAGAACCACGTGATCAATGGTAGCGCCAGGAGGCGCATTAAACCTCCGTCAGCCCTGCCAAGCGGGGAGAGCATCAGGGAATTTGCCTGCTGCCGTTGGGAGCCCGGGTGGAGGACTGCTGACCCTTCAGACTCGCTGGGATTGCCGCCTGCCTGCCGCCTGCCTGCCTCACGCTGCCCGCTTCCATTTCCATCTGGGTGAGCGCTGGCCGTCGCGTGAGTGCAGGTCAGGGAAACTACAAGCCCCAGCAGCCCAGAGAACCACGTGATCAATCGTAGCGCCAGGAGGCGCATTAAACTTCCGTCAGCCCTCCCTCGCGGGACGCGAGCGGGACGCCGGGCTAAGCCCGGGCAAAGGGCGGGCCCTCTGTGGCCCTCAGAGGCCTGAGGAGGACGGGACGGGCCACCCCCCTTGGTACCGCAACAAGAGGAGGTACATTGTATTGAACTATACATTGACACTTATTGGACAGTGTATTTTCCCCTGATAGCCATCTTCATCGTTTATATACTTCCACACTGTACTATGTCACGCAAGGGGACCAATAAGAAATCTCCTTTAACACGCGACCCAGGCCAGGGGATCCTGAACTTTACTGCAACCAGTAGAACACTGCCCACTTCCAGCGAAGATGCGAATGCGCTGCGACAATCGATAGTAACTAGGCAATCTCCCCCATTGATCCCTGATAGTCCGCAGAACTTGCCTTTTTGGGAGGAAAGAAATGCTCTATGTGGCACTAAGTATGCCCTAGTGGCATCCCCATCCCCCGTAAGAAGCATTAGCACTATTACCCCAATTAGGAAATCCTTTGACCCATTCCCACCATCTCTAATAGACAATACCCAAGGTATTGCTTCGTTTCAGGGCCCAAATGATAAAAGGAAGCATGACGGGACTAATGACAGCGGGAATCATCCGAAAACACCAAAATCGTGCGCTGGTCCTACATCGCCAGTCTCCAACCCCACCTTAACTACGGCGGAGACTGGAAATTATGAAGACCAACTACCTTCTCCCTATTTGCCTCTACTGTCTCAGTTAGAGTTACTGTTAAATTCTATCGTATTACCACTGGTAGAAAAAAATCAATGCCCTGGGTGATAGACTAATAGGTATCGAGAAAATCATTCTAGCCAACTCCCCACCACTTATTAAAGATCCATCTAATGGGGGAAGAGCCCTTCCAGCTACTACCATAACAAAAGAGATAAACACTAAAACTATTTCTCCGTCCACCTCTAAGAAGGTAATACCCAATAGTTCTGACCTATTTACTGCACCCAATGCTCCCTTGCCTATTAACATAAGTAAACATGCTCAAACTTCTCCACAGCTTCCTAATAAAACTGCTACAACTATCCCTAAAGTCGCCCCTAAATCTGGGTTTACTAAGTATACTGCTGCCAGAGTGGATCCAAAAAGAGCAGCATCCATACACTTACCCCCAGAAGCCGCCCCTTTTGTTCTTGATCTCTCAGAAATACCGTCACCCTCCCACGGGAAACTCGAAAGTCGCCAGGAACTCTTAAACAAGGTCATATTCTGGCTATCTAAAAACAGACCACTCGCACCCAATCACGACAGTGGAATCCTGTGTGTTAGAAGGGTGGGCTGGCTAGGGTCTCTAACCAAAGACATCAGTGGGGATCTGGTCCTAGTGAAATTTTGAAATAGGAACATTGTCCCCCTTCTACGATCCAACCCGCCCCAAAAAGGAGACGGCCCTATATCTGTGTGGGACTTACATGACTTTTACCCACAGTACACCATACATCCGATCAATAAGGTCAAAGGCGGACTATACCCATCTGTTGGGAAGAGGTCTCCATGCTTACTTAAATTTCATCCATGTTTTTGAATTTTTTGCACTATGCATTGATATTGCGTCATTATGAACTGTTTTTATGCACTTTTATGGTTATTATTCTTTTAACCGAATAAAGTCAAATCAGGCTTAACCCCTTCGATGCTGATGACGAGCTCAGCTCGTCATCAGCCACGGGTGACGTGTGCGGATGACGAGCTGAGCTCGTCATGTATCGCGGTAATTAGAAAAATGCCGCACAGCGCAAAAATCACCGCAGCAGCGATGCGGTTAAACATCTCACTGCACTCAACGTTCAACCTACCATCGTGGACTCAGCAAAATCTTTAGGCATAACCCTCGACTGCAATCTCAATATGCAGCATCATATCAGCAATGCAACAAAGGGAGCTAATTTCCAAATCAATACATCGAGGAAGCTGAAACCCTTCCTCCCAGCCAATGACTTCAGGACTGCAGTCCAAGCCCTAGTTATCCCTCGAGTAGATTATGAAAGTGTCGCCCTCTGTGGCCTCCCCATATCGACAACAGCACCCCTAAGAGCCTCTATTAATGCTGCAGCGAGACTCACCACTGGCTCAAAAAAACGCTCACACATCTCTCCTGACTTAAAATCCTTGAACTGGCTACCATTCGAAGCTAGAATACACCTGAAAATCGCGTGCATGACACACAAGGCTATACACCACAACTCGCCCAGTTACCTCGCTCAGAAATTGACAATCTCGGGTGGCTCAAAAGCCACAAGAAGCGCAGAAAATCTTCTTTTGAAACTTCAAAGATTCCACAAGAAAAAAACATATAAACGCTCCTTCTCAGGGATGGCGCCCAGGATCTGGAAGGCCCTCCCTCCAGAAACCAGACTTATCTCTTCCACTGCATCCTTCAAAAAAGAAGTAAAATCTATCCTCTTAGCTAAATTGACATGAATACAGACTAAGGAAATCTCATGACTCATTATTTTTCCTTTTATGGCTATGTCCAGCCAGACCACCTATGCACCTTTGCTACCTTGCCTTGATTCTATTGATAACCATTTGCTCATCTTTACACAAAATGCCTTGTTTAATTATTATTCTTTTGTCTTTTCATCCTATTTGTGTGTAAAGCGCTCTGATATCTGTAAGGATCTTGTTCGCGCTCTATAAAACGTTCAAAATAAAAATAAAATAAATACCTACAACAAGTCAGGACTATTGTCTTTGTCAATGGTTGTTAGTTGCATAAGATAAATAAGCAGCAACTATGGCTTATATATAAATATTGACAAAGCTTCCACTTGAAGCCCAGGTGACAAAATGACAATGTTGCTGCTCCTGAGTTTCAAAAAGAGAAGGGAAACCCAGAGTGAAAATGTCTCCCTTTAAAGGAGTTCCCTTCCCCTACAACGCTCACCTGGCATGACGTCTTGCCGTAACTTCTCCACTAGAGAGAAGTGAGTAGTGTGTGCCTGCTGTCACTGCAGTCCGGAAAAACGGACCGCCAGTGGCAGGGCACAAACAGAGTCCGATAGAGACCCGTTTAGAGGCCCTCTTTAAAAAACTGCCGGTGCACAGACCTGGTGAGACCTGGCCCACTAAAAGCCCTGGGGCTTTGCGGTCAGCTTGAAGAAATTAAGAGAGCCCAATATGTCTTTGTTCGGTCTTTGCCAGTCACAGTCTCAAAGTGGAGCCGCTCTGTGCTTCGTCTCCCAGATAATAGTGAAGTTTAAAGCAAACACAGGTTTTTGAAGATGGCTAGTGCCATAATCCGTATCTTCTGCTGGTCGAACCTCTCCCAAGTAATGGTATCAATAGCAGGGCTTATTGCAGGCTCCATGCAGAAATTCCAGATTAGTATCAGACTCTTTCTATTTGCCCTGAGGGTTTGCTTGTATGGGGTTCAAAACACAAAACCCAGCCATAAGTAGATGGCCCCGGATGCCGAATTTCCACTGCCAAGGAGGGTGGCCCTGCCCCGCCTCCTCCTGTCGTCGACAGGCGCAGGACGTGGCCGGGTTTTGCCAGGGGCGGCCCGCACTGCGGGACAGATGTACGCGCTATATAGCGCTGATCAGGTGTGTGGGCCACAGGGACCGCCTCCTGGGGCCCTGAGCTGCTGGTCCGTGTGTCCTCAATGCCTCTGAGGTTAATTACAGCTTTCTCGAATGGAAACAGATACATTCCAGAAGGTACAGCCATATGAGCAAGAGGAAACTGAGAAACTCTCGAATCGCATGCAAAGCAATATAAATGGAAGGGCATTGATCTCTTTTTCATGCATTTCATTTGTTTTATAACGCATACCAGTATAGGGTGTCAGAGCACTTGACATCATTTTTATTTTTATAAACTTGTTTTTATTGATAACACAAGCAGTCAAGGAGTTACAGAAAGTCAAATAAACCAATATAAAAAAATCGGAAACATAGTTCAGAAAAAATTCAAATCTGATTTTGTAAGGACATACATGAGATAAAAATAAAAAGGTAAACAGGAAAACAACAAGAGCAAGAGCAATAAGGACAACCCAAATAACAAATCACATCACTTCTGGAAACGGAATTCCACAGATTTTTTTCTAATTTCTTGAGTGAACGAGCGCCTCTTGTTCTAGCTGGAGAGAGTTCCATATCATATATTTCATTCACCAAGAACCACCATTCGGTTACATGAGGTGGTTTATCCGATATCCATGCCCTTACAATAATCAGTCTAGCGCATGATAACATAATAAATAGCAGATCTTTAAATGGAGCGATAGTTGGCTGCATACCTAGAAGTATCATCTCCGCAGATAATGGGGAAAAGATCAGTTGCTTTTGCTTTAGAATATTTTCTATGCTCTCCCAAAATACGCGCAGTGTTGGACATGAAACAATCATATGCTCTAGGTCAGCATCTAACAGGTCGCATTTCGGGCATTTGGTGCGATCGCTAGAAGCGCTATTGCCAGACCACTTAAAAATTCGTAACGGAGTATAATATATTTGACATACAGTCTTATAGGCTTGAAGTTTTAAACTGGATGAATGAACAAGTTTATTAATACTATATAAGAATGTGGAGATATTATTCGAGGATATACCCATCCCCAGTTTGGAAGCCCATTTCTGCACCAATTTTGGGCACTCATCTGGAGAAGTGTGGCTCACTGGTTAGAGGAGTGGATTTGGAAGGGTAACTGCACTCTTTTAGGTGTGGTGGGACGTTAATCCGGTATGTGTGCTGTGCTGGTATGTAGCCTGCAAACTATGGAGTATAAGGTAAATTAGGCCTGGTTGAGAACCAGGACACCAGTACGCACTACTTGATTGAATTTAGACGTTAGTACATTTATTTAAATTTTCATCAGCAAATTATCATAGATCAACATAACATTCATATTCATGTTACATTTGTTCTAGCGCATGTTCATTTGCCAACAGATACATTGTTGTTATCAAACATAAATTATACATCAAGATATCAATACATTCAGTGTTCACCCAATGCATTTCGGGGCGCGAAGCCCCTTCGTCAGGGGTCTGTGTGTGGAGAGAAGAAAGAAAAAGAAAGAATAAGGAATCTTTTTACTATTGATGCACTGTCATAAGTGGGGCAGAATCTCTATATAATGTATTCGTCTTACCGCAAACTAGGTGAGGTATATTGAATAATTCTCCAAATTAGATGAGTGGTGTGAATCTGTATAGCAAAGAGAACTGGGTTTAAACATGTGGGTTTAATTAAACCAGAGTCGTGTGCAAGAACATTGCATGAAGCATAAGGTTACCTGTGTTCATGTGTTGATAAAGTCTGCGGGGACAAGGAAGGGGAAAAAGAACGAAATGAAGGACGTAGAAGGTTTAAAAAGTTTGCATTGTATCATGCTGAATTGGGTATATGGTTAAAATATATATTTAAGCCCTCACCTTGTATATGCCGATTTACAAGCAAGGAGCCTGTGTGAAAACAAATGAAATGCTAATCAATATTGCAAAATAGCAGTGATTACAGTGAGTAAACGTGCCAGAAGTGGCGGAGTTTACCTGAGAGTCCTACTTAGTAAACGTCGGACTCAGCAAGTACTCGAGAAGTAAGTGGTGAGGATCTGCCGAAAAAAAATAAACACGATGTTTTAAAAGAGTGCTGGCTAGCGTGTGATTTAATTAAAACTAGCAGCTGCTGAAATGCTCGGCTTGGCAGTAAAGGGGAGAATCTTACCGGAGCTAGTCGTTTGGTATTCCCGTATCGGCGTTTCTTCAAGTGATAACGCGAAGGCAGCTAGTCCTTCTTTTATTCGAAAGGTTGTTTTGCGCGTGGCTATCGACGACGGACTCTAGTAATCCCGACTTCGCATTTACAATAGAGCGGCTAGTCCTTCCTTTATTTAAATAATAAATGACCGTGTCTTCGTCCAATATTGATTCCCGATGGGTCTAAAGCGTTAATTTTATAAGCGAGAAGAATGGAAAGCGCGCTATAAATAAATTGCTTGTGGAAATCCTAGTTCAGCAGATCTGTTGTTTGTACAGGAGTGTAGATGGCGATGGGCGCCATCTTGGAGTGGTGTTTATCGCTGCAAGTTCTATGTGTGAAATGAAAGGGATAGATCTAATGAGATGAATGATGATAGAGAATGTAAAAAGTTTGATCACATGAGGATGTCAAGTAATTCCAACAAAGCAAATCTTTTTGCCTAAAGCATATAGACACCTTATATTTCACTGTGAACAATGTTGTTATATCAAATATATGAAAGCATACCTGCCTATTTACATTCTACTAGTAGAATACATTCTATACCCTTTAAGGCCTAATCTTGTGATGGGAGATACCTGTGTGAAGTGGGAAGAGGAAAATGTGGAAATAATCAAAGGTGCTCAAGTGTGTATTAATATGGGACCTGGGATAGGGTAGTGGATCTAATTCGATGAGTTACAATATTTGGGTAAAGAGTGGGTATTGTAAAGGGGATTGTGGTGGTTTGCGGTTTGGAATACCTATAGAAAACATATAAGGTCTAACTTGTCATTCAATCCGTGTGGGATGAGGGTTTGAAGCCTGCGGATCCAGAATGTTTCTCTTTGAATTAATATTTTAGCGTTGTCAGTGCCCAACTTTTGGGGGACCATTTCAATGACTTGGAATCTTAGTTGGGCGATGGAGTGTCCAGCTTCATTCCAATGTTTAGCAAGGGGAGCAGTTAGATTCTTGTTGCGGATACGGCTTTTGTGTTCCGTCAGTCTGATCTTTAGTTTTCTGTCTGTTTTACCAACATATAACAGTCCACATGGACATTTTATAGAATAAACCACGTGTTCTGAGTTACAGTTGGTTGTGTGCCTCAGTTTTATCTTTTCACCCATTCGTGGGTGCAGCAAAATATCTCCTGAAATTACATTGTTACAGTTTTTACAATTGTAACATTTCTGGGTTCCTTTATGTATTCTTTTTGATGCCATGTCGTCATCGGTAGCCTTGTTCAGTAGTTCTTTTAGGTTTTGCGATCTTTTGTATGCGAACAGTGGTTTGCCGTGGAAAAGTGTTGCGAAGTCTTTTTCAGCTGTGATAATTTCCCATCTTTTGGAGATAATCCTTTGTATGTCTTTTGACACAGATGAGTATTTAGACACGAATACCGTCCTTTGATTGTCTGTTTTGGTCTTTTTTTGCAGTAGATTCTTTCTGGGCATATTTTTGACTTTTTCCAAGTGACCTTCTAGCAGCTTTTCAGGGTAACCCCTGTCCAGGTATCTCTGTTTTTGTTGTTCAAGGCTTTTCTCACATTCCTTCTCATTGGATGATATTCTTTTAATTCTCATGAATTGAGAAATTGGGAGATTATTTATGAGATTGGTTGGATGAAAGCTCTCGTAAAGCAGTGCCGTATTTCTGTCCGTTTCTTTTTTGAATAGTTTGGTTTGGATCGATCCATTTTGAAGTTCAACAAGGACGTCCAGAAAGGGGAGTGCCGTGTCACTGATACTGTGGGTGAATTGTATCCGTGGGTTAGCCAGATTTAAGCTCTTGATATTCCGTGATAGTTCTGCAGATGTGTGTCTCCATATGATGAAAATATCATCAATATAGCGTTTATAGTAAACTAGTCCAGCTTGCCATGTAGGATCTTCTAGTATGAAGTCTAGCTCGAACTTCGCCATAAAGATATTCGCGTAGACGCAGGCTCCTGGGAATCCCATGGCCGTGCCTGTTTGTTGAATGTAGAAACTTTCTTTCCATACAAAGTAGCTGTTTAAGAGACAAAATTCAAGTAGTTGCAGTAAAAAATATTTCAGTTCATCCGGTATTTCTGATCTTAGTAATGCCCATTCCATCGCTTCCAACCCTTGTTTGTGGGGAATTGATGTGTACAGCGAGGTTACATCAATAGAGCATAGTGTCCAATTTTCGTTGTTCATTTTTGTGACTTCAGTTAGGCTTCTCAAAAAGTCTGACGTGTCCTCTATGTATGTGGTCCATTTTTGCATGAACGGTTGCATGTGCGCATCTATGAAGATGCCAAGATTTTCGAAGATCGAGGAGCAACCTGATACAATTGGCCTGAAGGGGGGGTTTTCTAGGCTCTTGTGAACTTTCGGTAGAAAGTATATTTTTGGTCTGCGTGGATAGGGTTGCTGTAGGTAACGTTTCGTTGAATTGTCAATCCAGTTAAACTCCTCTGCTTTGTCTAGAATGTTATCTAGATTCTGTGACAAGTTCATGGTGGGGTCTTGCTCCAGTCTGGTGTATGTACCAACATCCTGAACATGTTCATCTCCTTTTTGTGTGTAGAAAGTTGTGTCCATTAGGACTAGCGCACCGCCTTTATCAGCTCTTTGGAATGTTAGGTCTCTGTTATTCGCTAATCTTTGGAGAGCACTATATTCCGCTCTGGTGAGGTTTCTGCTTTTCCTTTTGAGTGGAATTCTATTCATATCCGCTTTCACTAGAGTTTCGAATGTATCTAGAGTTTTGTGGGATGTTGGAGGCATGAAGTTGCTCTTTGGTCTAAATTGTCTGTCTGTTTCCGTGTTGTCCGCTACTGGGTTAAGAGCTGAGAAAAAGTATTTGAGCCTTAGGATTCTCATGAATTTGAAGAGTGCTACCTCCATTTCCAAGGCATTCGTGTGATACGTTGTTACAAACGATGTCCCTTTGTTTAGTACCTTTTTTTCAAAGTCGGTAAGAGTATAGCGTGAGATATTGATTATGAGGTCTTGGTCTGGCTTCTCAGTCCAGTTTTCATCAGTAGGTCTCTGTCCTTCTCCCGTTGTTTTTCCCTTTCCCTGTCCTCTTCGCGATTTTTTTCTCCAGTCGTTGTTGTGGAGGCTTCTGGTGGTTTGCTTGGTGGAGGATCCATAGCTAAAAAAGGAGTCGATAGTGATCCAGATGCAGCACTTGCTGAATCAGAGGATTGTGTTGTGGGTTTTTGTATTTGTGTAGTTACCACTGGTTGCCTTCTTGAACTTATGTCGCTGTCTGAAACTACACTTTCATCTGAGGAGGTAGGTTGTTGTCTTGTTTTGCTGTTAAATCGTCGTTTCGCGTACACCTCCGCCCAAGTGTAGGCCTCATTTAATTTATAATCAATGGTGTCACGTTTGAATTTACGTAACTTCGTTTCTTCTAGTTCTTTGCCGTATTTGTTTAATCGTGTGTTTATATCTTCGAGGGTCCTTCCCCATACATCATCCTCGATTCTTTCTGATAAGTCACGTTTAAGGTTATGTATTTCCTCTTCTAGGTCAGCTATGGTTTTGGCAAGTTCCTCGACTAGTAAAAGTATTAAATCCAAGGAACATTTGTTAAGGATTTCAAACCATTTTTCCATGAACTTTTGGTTGTTGTTCAATCTGTACAGCATAGGTCTTATTGCTAGTCTAAGTCCTCTAGGTATCCGCTTAACTCGATGGTATTGAATGAGTGTTGTTGCGTGTAATCGCTGGTTTAGCTCACGTCGAGTTAAATATTCTAGTTGCTTCAGTTGTTGTGTTATTGTTCCTCCTTGTGCATCAAAAGTTTTGGATTCCTTAATCAATTTGTAGATCTGATTGGCATCTTCGACAGTATAAACTTTGGTATTGGCTCTGTTGTCTGTAATGGCCGCTATTGATTCAAACGACATTTTCACTGCTTGGTGCTAGTACCCTGTGGTTGCAGTGGAGTAAACAGTGGATTTGGAAGGGTAACTGCACTCTTTTAGGTGTGGTGGGACGTTAATCCGGTATGTGTGCTGTGCTGGTATGTAGCCTGCAAACTATGGAGTATAAGGTAAATTAGGCCTGGTTGAGAACCAGGACACCAGTACGCACTACTTGATTGAATTTAGACGTTAGTACATTTATTTAAATTTTCATCAGCAAATTATCATAGATCAACATAACATTCATATTCATGTTACATTTGTTCTAGCGCATGTTCATTTGCCAACAGATACATTGTTGTTATCAAACATAAATTATACATCAAGATATCAATACATTCAGTGTTCACCCAATGCATTTCGGGGCGCGAAGCCCCTTCGTCAGGGGTCTGTGTGTGGAGAGAAGAAAGAAAAAGAAAGAATAAGGAATCTTTTTACTATTGATGCACTGTCATAAGTGGGGCAGAATCTCTATATAATGTATTCGTCTTACCGCAAACTAGGTGAGGTATATTGAATAATTCTCCAAATTAGATGAGTGGTGTGAATCTGTATAGCAAAGAGAACTGGGTTTAAACATGTGGGTTTAATTAAACCAGAGTCGTGTGCAAGAACATTGCATGAAGCATAAGGTTACCTGTGTTCATGTGTTGATAAAGTCTGCGGGGACAAGGAAGGGGAAAAAGAACGAAATGAAGGACGTAGAAGGTTTAAAAAGTTTGCATTGTATCATGCTGAATTGGGTATATGGTTAAAATATATATTTAAGCCCTCACCTTGTATATGCCGATTTACAAGCAAGGAGCCTGTGTGAAAACAAATGAAATGCTAATCAATATTGCAAAATAGCAGTGATTACAGTGAGTAAACGTGCCAGAAGTGGCGGAGTTTACCTGAGAGTCCTACTTAGTAAACGTCGGACTCAGCAAGTACTCGAGAAGTAAGTGGTGAGGATCTGCCGAAAAAAAATAAACACGATGTTTTAAAAGAGTGCTGGCTAGCGTGTGATTTAATTAAAACTAGCAGCTGCTGAAATGCTCGGCTTGGCAGTAAAGGGGAGAATCTTACCGGAGCTAGTCGTTTGGTATTCCCGTATCGGCGTTTCTTCAAGTGATAACGCGAAGGCAGCTAGTCCTTCTTTTATTCGAAAGGTTGTTTTGTGCGTGGCTATCGACGACGGACTCTAGTAATCCCGACTTCGCATTTACAATAGAGCGGCTAGTCCTTCCTTTATTTAAATAATAAATGACCGTGTCTTCGTCCAATATTGATTCCCGATGGGTCTAAAGCGTTAATTTTATAAGCGAGAAGAATGGAAAGCGCGCTATAAATAAATTGCTTGTGGAAATCCTAGTTCAGCAGATCTGTTGTTTGTACAGGAGTGTAGATGGCGATGGGCGCCATCTTGGAGTGGTGTTTATCGCTGCAAGTTCTATGTGTGAAATGAAAGGGATAGATCTAATGAGATGAATGATGATAGAGAATGTAAAAAGTTTGATCACATGAGGATGTCAAGTAATTCCAACAAAGCAAATCTTTTTGCCTAAAGCATATAGACACCTTATATTTCACTGTGAACAATGTTGTTATATCAAATATATGAAAGCATACCTGCCTATTTACATTCTACTAGTAGAATACATTCTATACCCTTTAAGGCCTAATCTTGTGATGGGAGATACCTGTGTGAAGTGGGAAGAGGAAAATGTGGAAATAATCAAAGGTGCTCAAGTGTGTATTAATATGGGACCTGGGATAGGGTAGTGGATCTCATTCGATGAGTTACAATATTTGGGTAAAGAGTGGGTATTGTAAAGGGGATTGTGGTGGTTTGCGGTTTGGAATACCTATAGAAAACATATAAGGTCTAACTTGTCATTCAATCCGTGTGGGATGAGGGTTTGAAGCCTGCGGATCCAGAATGTTTCTCTTTGAATTAATATTTTAGCGTTGTCAGTGCCCAACTTTTGGGGGACCATTTCAATGACTTGGAATCTTAGTTGGGCGATGGAGTGTCCAGCTTCATTCCAATGTTTAGCAAGGGGAGCAGTTAGATTCTTGTTGCGGATACGGCTTTTGTGTTCCGTCAGTCTGATCTTTAGTTTTCTGTCTGTTTTACCAACATATAACAGTCCACATGGACATTTTATAGAATAAACCACGTGTTCTGAGTTACAGTTGGTTGTGTGCCTCAGTTTTATCTTTTCACCCGTTCGTGGGTGCAGCAAAATATCTCCTGAAATTACATTGTTACAGTTTTTACAATTGTAACATTTCTGGGTTCCTTTATGTATTCTTTTTGATGCCATGTCGTCATCGGTAGCCTTGTTCAGTAGTTCTTTTAGGTTTTGCGATCTTTTGTATGCGAACAGTGGTTTGCCGTGGAAAAGTGTTGCGAAGTCTTTTTCAGCAGCTTATCACTTGAAGAAACGCCGATACGGGAATACCAAACGACTAGCTCCGGTAAGATTCTCCCCTTTACTGCCAAGCCGAGCATTTCAGCAGCTGCTAGTTTTAATTAAATCACATGCTAGCCAGCACTCTTTTAAAACATCGTGTTTATTTTTTTTCGGCAGATCCTCACCACTTACTTCTCGAGTACTTGCTGAGTCCGACGTTTACTAAGTAGGACTCTCAGGTAAACTCCGCCACTTCTGGCACGTTTACTCACTGTAATCACTGCTATTTTGCAATATTGATTAGCATTTCATTTGTTTTCACACAGGCTCCTTGCTTGTAAATCGGCATATACAAGGTGAGGGCTTAAATATATATTTTAACCATATACCCAATTCAGCATGATACAATGCAAACTTTTTAAACCTTCTACGTCCTTCATTTCGTTCTTTTTCCCCTTCCTTGTCCCCGCAGACTTTATCAACACATGAACACAGGTAACCTTATGCTTCATGCAATGTTCTTGCACACGACTCTGGTTTAATTAAACCCACATGTTTAAACCCAGTTCTCTTTGCTATACAGATTCACACCACTCATCTAATTTGGAGAATTATTCAATATACCTCACCTAGTTTGCGGTAAGACGAATACATTATATAGAGATTCTGCCCCACTTATGACAGTGCATCAATAGTAAAAAGATTCCTTATTCTTTCTTTTTCTTTCTTCTCTCCACACACAGACCCCTGACGAAGGGGCTTCGCGCCCCGAAATGCATTGGGTGAACACTGAATGTATTGATATCTTGATGTATAATTTATGTTTGATAACAACAATGTATCTGTTGGCAAATGAACATGCGCTAGAACAAATGTAACATGAATATGAATGTTATGTTGATCTATGATAATTTGCTGATGAAAATTTAAATAAATGTACTAACGTCTAAATTCAATCAAGTAGTGCGTACTGGTGTCCTGGTTCTCAACCAGGCCTAATTTACCTTATACTCCATAGTTTGCAGGCTACATACCAGCACAGCACACATACCGGATTAACGTCCCACCACACCTAAAAGAGTGCAGTTACCCTTCCAAATCCACTGTTTACTCCACTGCAACCACAGGGTACTAGCACCAAGCAGTGAAAATGTCGTTTGAATCAATAGCAGCCATTACAGACAACAGAGCCAATACCAAAGTTTATACTGTCGAAGATGCCAATCAGATCTACAAATTGATTAAGGAATCCAAAACTTTTGATGCACAAGGAGGAACAATAACACAACAACTGAAGCAACTAGAATGTTTAACTCGACGTGAGCTAAACCAGCGATTACACGCAACAACACTCATTCAATACCATCGAGTTAAGCGGATACCTAGAGGACTTAGACTAGCAATAAGACCTATGCTGTACAGATTGAACAACAACCAAAAGTTCATGGAAAAATGGTTTGAAATCCTTAACAAATGTTCCTTGGATTTAATACTTTTACTAGTCGAGGAACTTGCCAAAACCATAGCTGACCTAGAAGAGGAAATACATAACCTTAAACGTGACTTATCAGAAAGAATCGAGGATGATGTATGGGGAAGGACCCTCGAAGATATAAACACACGATTAGACAAATACGGCAAAGAACTAGAAGAAACGAAGTTACGTAAATTCAAACGTGACACCATTGATTATAAATTAAATGAGGCCTACACTTGGGCGGAGGTGTACGCGAAACGACGATTTAACAGCAAAACAAGACAACAACCTACCTCCTCAGATGAAAGTGTAGTTTCAGACAGCGACATAAGTTCAAGAAGGCAACCAGTGGTAACTACACAAATACAAAAACCCACAACACAATCCTCTGATTCAGCAAGTGCTGCATCTGGATCACTATCGACTCCTTTTTTAGCTATGGATCCTCCACCAAGCAAACCACCAGAAGCCTCCACAACAACGACTGGAGAAAAAAATCGCGAAGAGGACAGGGAAAGGGAAAAACAACGGGAGAAGGACAGAGACCTACTGATGAAAACTGGACTGAGAAGCCAGACCAAGACCTCATAATCAATATCTCACGCTATACTCTTACCGACTTTGAAAAAAAGGTACTAAACAAAGGGACATCGTTTGTAACAACGTATCACACGAATGCCTTGGAAATGGAGGTAGCACTCTTCAAATTCATGAGAATCCTAAGGCTCAAATACTTTTTCTCAGCTCTTAACCCAGTAGCGGACAACACGGAAACAGACAGACGATTTAGACCAAAGAGCAACTTCATGCCTCCAACATCCCACAAAACTCTAGATACATTCGAAACTCTAGTGAAAGCGGATATGAATAGAATTCCACTCAAAAGGAAAAGCAGAAACCTCACCAGAGCGGAATATAGTGCTCTCCAAAGATTAGCGAATAACAGAGACCTAACATTCCAAAGAGCTGATAAAGGCGGTGCGCTAGTCCTAATGGACACAACTTTCTACACACAAAAAGGAGATGAACATGTTCAGGATGTTGGTACATACACCAGACTGGAGCAAGACCCCACCATGAACTTGTCACAGAATCTAGATAACATTCTAGACAAAGCAGAGGAGTTTAACTGGATTGACAATTCAACGAAACGTTACCTACAGCAACCCTATCCACGCAGACCAAAAATATACTTTCTACCGAAAGTTCACAAGAGCCTAGAAAACCCCCCCTTCAGGCCAATTGTATCAGGTTGCTCCTCGATCTTCGAAAATCTTGGCATCTTCATAGATGCGCACATGCAACCGTTCATGCAAAAATGGACCACATACATAGAGGACACGTCAGACTTTTTGAGAAGCCTAACTGAAGTCACAAAAATGAACAACGAAAATTGGACACTATGCTCTATTGATGTAACCTCGCTGTACACATCAATTCCCCACAAACAAGGGTTGGAAGCGATGGAATGGGCATTACTAAGATCAGAAATACCGGATGAACTGAAATATTTTTTACTGCAACTACTTGAATTTTGTCTCTTAAACAGCTACTTTGTATGGAAAGAAAGTTTCTACATTCAACAAACAGGCACGGCCATGGGATTCCCAGGAGCCTGCGTCTACGCGAATATCTTTATGGCGAAGTTCGAGCTAGACTTCATACTAGAAGATCCTACATGGCAAGCTGGACTAGTTTACTATAAACGCTATATTGATGATATTTTCATCATATGGAGACACACATCTGCAGAACTATCACGGAATATCAAGAGCTTAAATCTGGCTAACCCACGGATACAATTCACCCACAGTATCAGTGACACGGCACTCCCCTTTCTGGACGTCCTTGTTGAACTTCAAAATGGATCGATCCAAACCAAACTATTCAAAAAAGAAACGGACAGAAATACGGCACTGCTTTACGAGAGCTTTCATCCAACCAATCTCATAAATAATCTCCCAATTTCTCAATTCATGAGAATTAAAAGAATATCATCCAATGAGAAGGAATGTGAGAAAAGCCTTGAACAACAAAAACAGAGATACCTGGACAGGGGTTACCCTGAAAAGCTGCTAGAAGGTCACTTGGAAAAAGTCAAAAATATGCCCAGAAAGAATCTACTGCAAAAAAAGACCAAAACAGACAATCAAAGGACGGTATTCGTGTCTAAATACTCATCTGTGTCAAAAGACATACAAAGGATTATCTCCAAAAGATGGGAAATTATCACAGCTGAAAAAGACTTCGCAACACTTTTCCACGGCAAACCACTGTTCGCATACAAAAGATCGCAAAACCTAAAAGAACTACTGAACAAGGCTACCGATGACGACATGGCATCAAAAAGAATACATAAAGGAACCCAGAAATGTTACAATTGTAAAAACTGTAACAATGTAACTTCAGGAGATATTTTGCTGCACCCACGAACGGGTGAAAAGATAAAACTGAGGCACACAACCAACTGTAACTCAGAACACGTGGTTTATTCTATAAAATGTCCATGTGGACTGTTATATGTTGGTAAAACAGACAGAAAACTAAAGATCAGACTGACGGAACACAAAAGCCGTATCCGCAACAAGAATCTAACTGCTCCCCTTGCTAAACATTGGAATGAAGCTGGACACTCCATCGCCCAACTAAGATTCCAAGTCATTGAAATGGTCCCCCAAAAGTTGGGCACTGACAACGCTAAAATATTAATTCAAAGAGAAACATTCTGGATCCGCAGGCTTCAAACCCTCATCCCACACGGATTGAATGACAAGTTAGACCTTATATGTTTTCTATAGGTATTCCAAACCGCAAACCACCACAATCCCCTTTACAATACCCACTCTTTACCCAAATATTGTAACTCATCGAATTAGATCCACTACCCTATCCCAGGTCCCATATTAATACACACTTGAGCACCTTTGATTATTTCCACATTTTCCTCTTCCCACTTCACACAGGTATCTCCCATCACAAGATTAGGCCTTAAAGGGTATAGAATGTATTCTACTAGTAGAATGTAAATAGGCAGGTATGCTTTCATATATTTGATATAACAACATTGTTCACAGTGAAATATAAGGTGTCTATATGCTTTAGGCAAAAAGATTTGCTTTGTTGGAATTACTTGACATCCTCATGTGATCAAACTTTTTACATTCTCTATCATCATTCATCTCATTAGATCTATCCCTTTCATTTCACACATAGAACTTGCAGCGATAAACACCACTCCAAGATGGCGCCCATCGCCATCTACACTCCTGTACAAACAACAGATCTGCTGAACTAGGATTTCCACAAGCAATTTATTTATAGCGCGCTTTCCATTCTTCTCGCTTATAAAATTAACGCTTTAGACCCATCGGGAATCAATATTGGACGAAGACACGGTCATTTATTATTTAAATAAAGGAAGGACTAGCCGCTCTATTGTAAATGCGAAGTCGGGATTACTAGAGTCCGTCGTCGATAGCCACGCGCAAAACAACCTTTCGAATAAAAGAAGGACTAGCTGCCTTCGCGTTATCACTTGAAGAAACGCCGATACGGGAATACCAAACGACTAGCTCCGGTAAGATTCTCCCCTTTACTGCCAAGCCGAGCATTTCAGCAGCTGCTAGTTTTAATTAAATCACACGCTAGCCAGCACTCTTTTAAAACATCGTGTTTATTTTTTTTCGGCAGATCCTCACCACTTACTTCTCGAGTACTTGCTGAGTCCGACGTTTACTAAGTAGGACTCTCAGGTAAACTCCGCCACTTCTGGCACGTTTACTCACTGTAATCACTGCTATTTTGCAATATTGATTAGCATTTCATTTGTTTTCACACAGGCTCCTTGCTTGTAAATCGGCATATACAAGGTGAGGGCTTAAATATATATTTTAACCATATACCCAATTCAGCATGATACAATGCAAACTTTTTAAACCTTCTACGTCCTTCATTTCGTTCTTTTTCCCCTTCCTTGTCCCCGCAGACTTTATCAACACATGAACACAGGTAACCTTATGCTTCATGCAATGTTCTTGCACACGACTCTGGTTTAATTAAACCCACATGTTTAAACCCAGTTCTCTTTGCTATACAGATTCACACCACTCATCTAATTTGGAGAATTATTCAATATACCTCACCTAGTTTGCGGTAAGACGAATACATTATATAGAGATTCTGCCCCACTTATGACAGTGCATCAATAGTAAAAAGATTCCTTATTCTTTCTTTTTCTTTCTTCTCTCCACACACAGACCCCTGACGAAGGGGCTTCGCGCCCCGAAATGCATTGGGTGAACACTGAATGTATTGATATCTTGATGTATAATTTATGTTTGATAACAACAATGTATCTGTTGGCAAATGAACATGCGCTAGAACAAATGTAACATGAATATGAATGTTATGTTGATCTATGATAATTTGCTGATGAAAATTTAAATAAATGTACTAACGTCACTGGTTAGAGGAGGCAGACCTGGAAGCAGAGGTCAGCCCGGGACCAGGGTTCAATTCCCGGCTCGGCGGGGTCTTGAGTCCTAAAATGTCCATGGACTCGACAATTCTCGCTCCGGTGCCTACTCGATTCATGGGTTCACACTCTGCGACTCTGGGCAATAGCTTGCTTAATCTCCACAACGGCCCCTCGCGGCGGGATGCCTGGCTTTCACCTTGCGGATACTCTGCCGGGGTTATCTCACAGGGGAATACCAGTACGGGTTCCCTAAGCAAGCGCTTAGAAACCGATCGGTGATTTGCGCTATATAAATTCCTGTACATTTACATTTACATCTGTTTTATATTGGCTGAAGCATTTATAGCCTAGGCTGATTATGGCTTTATTTTTTTCCCATAAATACATGCCCAAATGTCTGAGTCTAAAATAACTAAGTTTCATTTTACCGATAAGAAAATCACGGATCTGTATATATTTGAATTGCATATATTCAGGTAATTTATAAAGAAATCTAAGTGTTTCAAACTCTAGAAAGCCCGCTGAGCCATATAAATCACCCAACTTAGTTATACCTAGATTAGCCCACGTTCTCCCAGCTTGATCGCTAAATATGCCCGGTAATCCCGGGTTATTCCAAAGTGTTAAGTTAGGGTGAAAGAGCGAAGTCTTGTCAAAAGCCAGTATTATATTCCATATGCGAACCGCATCCTTGGCGGTCTTAAACTTGACTCTCTTAAAGTAATTCGGGTCATTAGCTCTAGCGAGAAATAGTTTAGAATTAGATCCAAGCATGAAGTGGTGGAAATAATACGGGTTGTTAGAGTTAAAAAGGCTACGGATTCGGCCCAGAAAAGAGGCGTAAAAATAAGTTTGGGACATTAAGACCTCCTTTAATAAAAGATAACTTCAAAAAGGAGAGTGCTCTGCGATTTTTTTTATAGCCCCAAATGAAGCTTCCAAGAATACCATCTAACTTTCTAAAACATAAGTTGTTGATTAACAAAGGAATGGACCTAAACAAATGCAAAAATTCTGGTAGAATATTCATTTTAATAAGATTTATTCTTCCAAGCAAATTTAGGGGGGACTTATGCCATTTTTTAAGAAGAGCTGCTGTATCTTTGAGTAAGGTATCGTAATTAAGTGATTTAATATCGCTAATGTTGGATGTAATTTTAATACCTAGATAAGTAGCTGTGTGACAGATACCCATGACTGGGACCAGTGGTTTATAGTTCAGAATAATTTGCGTTTTGTTCAAGTTTAGTTTAGTTTATATCCGGAAACAGCACCGAAATCATTTGCTTCTTTAGTGATTCCAGCCATTGATTCTGCCACATCGGTTGTGTATATTGCCAAGTCGTCCGCGTAAGCTGTGATTTTAACCGAATTAATACCATGAACGAATGGTTTAATACGTTCTTGGGACTGTAACGCGTTAATAAATGGCTTCATAGAAAGAGCAAATAAAAGTGGTGATAAGGGGCACCCTTAGCGAGTGCCTCTTAAAATGGAAAATTAGGGGACAGTAAATTAGCATATCCTATTTTTGCATTCAGACAGTCCTACAGAGCCTGTATTCTCATTTGAAACTGTGTCTTGAAGCCAATTTCCTTAAGAACTGCCCACAGATAATCCCACCCCACTCGGTCAAATGCCTTTTCAGCATCTAGTAACACCATGCCGAGTGGGGAGGGATTAGTTGCTGCAACATCGAACGCTGTAATAACCATGTTAACATGTGCAGTTGTATCTCTGCCTATCACGAAACCATGTTGATGTTGGCTGACTAATTTAGGCATGAGAGGAGCAAGCCGCATGGCTAATAATTTAGCGTATGCCTTAGCGTCCGCATTAATAAAAGAGATGGGCCTATAGGACCCACACTCTAGCAGTGTTTTATTCTTTTTTAAAAAAAAGATAATCTTTGCAGGTTCTCCAGGAATTAGGGGCCCTACCAGATTCACCTATTTGATTAATAACAGAGCACAGAAGAGGGAGCAATTCATCGCTGTAACTTTTATATATTTCAATGGGAAGCGTATCCTCTCCAGCTGCTTTCCCCGAAGGAAGAGAAAAAATAGCAAGTTTTAGTTCAGTAAGAGTAATATTTTTTTCCAATTCTTCCATCGGTTCTGCTTCCTTTTCTAGTACTCAATTCTTTCTAATGTATCACTGCAGGCTATCTTCCGTAGGGCATTGTTCAAGAGTATGAAGTTTACTATAGTATGTAACAAACTGTTGTAGGATCTGTCCTGGCTGGTTGTAATTAACTCCATCCGCACCTTTAATACTTTTAATTAAAGAACTAGCTCTTTCCTCAGCAACTTTATAAGCGAGAATCTTGCCAATTCTATCACCGCTCTCATATTGCGATACCTTGTACTTATGTAGCTTAGAACTAATTCTCCCTCTTAAAAATCTTTGTGTGTTGGATCGTAAAGTAATTAGTTTAAGTTCTAGTTGGAATCTATTTTGTGAGGTAGATACCCCTGAAGCATCTTGTCTGAGAGTTTCTGGCAGATGTTTCTCCAGTAACCGAATATTTGAAGTTATTTCCCAGATCTCATTTTTTCGCTTTGCATTCTGCCTAAGTATGAAGTGCTGGGCAAACCCTCTAATACTTGCTTTGCAAGCATCCCAAACATAAATAAGTTGAGCGGAGTTTATATTAAACTCCACAAACTCTTTAATATGATCTTTCAGCTGAGTAATAAATATTGAATCTGATATCAAATATCCAGGAAATAAAAATAGCCTAGATTCCTGTTTTTTGGATATAATATTGAACCGTAAAAGAATGGGGTTATGGTCCGCTGTTACTCTAGGACAAATCTCCATTTTGCAAACTTCAAGTATATTATCAGAAGCCCAAGCCATGTCAATGTGTGAGCATATTTTATGTGGTGCTGAGTAATATTTGTAACCTGCCAGCATAGGATGGAGGTTCCTCCATACATCCTTTAAATTATGCATGGGGTGAGATGGGCTTTGCTTTGTAGTGTCTTTTGCATAATTAATAACACAGTTAAAATCGCCCATAAGTATTAACTACCCCTCCCACTCTAATAATTCTATCAAGAGTGGGAGGGGGAAAACCGAAGCATCATCAATATTTGAGCCATACAAAGCACATAAAACATATTTGCAGTTTGCTAAATTAAGTTGTGCAATTGCCCACCGTCCAGATTTATCGGAAGCTACTCTGAGAATTTCTACCTTAAATACCTTTTTCTTAAGTATGGCCGCACCCCGTATTGAAGCGTTTAGAGTTATACATGTATATGTCACTAGCTCGTATCCCCCTTATTCCAGCAATTTCCTATCCTGAAAGTGAATAGGAGTTTAATTTAGGAGTACAAAATGAGGGCTATATATTTTAAGTCCCTCAAAAACCAGTTGTCTCTTGCTTTTATTATTAAGGCCTGAAACATTCCAGGCTAAACAATTAATTTGATACATATCTTACCCCAAATATGTTCTGATTACCAAACTTAGTCTGAAAAATAATTCTGCTCAGTATGTACCTTGAACCCTCTGTGCTTGTGTCATCTATTTCCACCATTACCCCCCCGCCCCGTACCTCTTCCCCTAACCCTACCCTCCAACGCCTAGACCCCCCCCCCCCATAAGTAGCTACCAGGGAAGCCTCCCTCTATCTACTGCTGCCGCTGAAAGGACAGCCATCCAGAGAGGACTCCACAAGAACCCCCACTCCTCCGTATTAAACTCATACGCCAAATACACAAAAGAAGGTGCCCTAGTGGCCGAGAAGGTGAACAAAGAAGCTTAGCGCTAAACATTTAGGTGTCTGATCCCATCTTAGAGAGAAACTGCTCAGCCTCTTTAACATCATTAAAGAAATAAGTGTGTCCAGATTTCGTAACTTTGAGGCGAGCAGGTTCCTGGAGATACACCAGTGCCCCCCGAGATTTAAAAGGGTCAATCAATTGACGCAATCCCCATCGTTTATCCATAGTGACCTTACTAAGGTCGGACCTCACAAAGAAAGTTACATTATCTGCTGTCACAGGGGTATTTGGCCTAGACTTAATGGAAACCGCTGGTCTTAGTAGATAATTGCCAAAATTAATCAGGATAGGCCGCGGAAATTTACTCTTTGTTTCTAAAAAACATTGGTAGTCTGTGTACACATTGGAGTTGCAAGTCCCAATCCCAATCAGACAGGTCCGGAAACACCCTCGGAAACAGTTTGACCATGTAGGCCCGGGCATCCGAGCCCTCCGATCCTTCGGGTATTCCAAAAAGTCTCAGGTTCTGCCGCCGTTGTCCGTTTTCCAAATCTTCCACTTTACTCTGTAAGGCCCCAATGTCTTTATCGAGATGGTTAGTTGAGGTCATTGTAGTAGTAAAAGATTCCTCCACCTCGACCACCCTTTGCTGCAGTTCTTCGATCTCTTTTGTAACACCGTTCAGTTTGCTTGTAACTTCTAGCAAACAATTCTGCGTTTTACTATTATCTTCCATTAGCTGAAGAAAGTGTTGTTGAGCCTCTTGCCGGTGTTCTATTAGTGTTTTCAGAATTAAATCCAATGAGGATACCGCCAAAGGAGCCGAGGGAGAATGAAGAAATGTAGCGGGTATAGCTTCTTCTCTAGAGGTGGATGGGGATAGGGATTTGTTACTCTCATACAATGTGATAGGACCAATAGACAGTGTAGTATCAAGCCCAGCTCCCATTGAAGAAGCCTCCAAAGGATCTGGGGAGGTAGCATTACTAAGAGAGGTGTTTTGAGAATTCTTCAAACTATCTCCCTCTGTGGGACTAGTGCCAGATAAACGCATAGCCATACTCTTAACACCGTTTTTGGCTTGTATCCACTCACGCATAGGGCTCTGGTCTCGAATAAACTTCTCTCGAGCACTTGAAGAGGTCAGTGTGGTAGATAAGTTTCCTTTTCGGAGGCCAGAGAATTTGCTTGTGCCTGCTGAAGTGGAATTGTGCTCTGTTTCCTCTTCATCTAGATCCCCTCCCTCCACCAGTTCCTCGTATTCCTCATTGGAGTTTTCTCCTTGTGTTTCGGCACTGTCAGCGTCATTAACTCCTGCTGTTGAGGTTATAAGATCTAATTCTTTATGAGCTTGTGAGACTTGTGGGGTTGGTGGGGCAGCCGCAATAATCTCAGCTGAGGCATTAGTGCTAGGCTTAGAGATAACATCTGCAGAAGTACTCTCCAAATCGAGATCTTCAACATGGATAATCATATTCTCTTCGTTGGCACTGGCACCGCTCTCGAATACCAAACTCTTATCTTGTCTCAGGAGTGAGCTCTGTAGCTCGCTTGAATCTGTGCAGCAGATCTCCACCAAACCCTCTCTTCCAACTGCAGCGTTCTCCCCTATCTTATTAGTATCAGCCTCTGACACATTGTTGCTATCCCCCTGGACAGCCGCGATAATGGTTACTTTATTAACAGGCAAGTCATTGTTTATGCATTTTGCCGGAGTGATTTTACCCCCGGGGGCCATAAAAAAAGGGGGGCGAATAACCTGCTGCTTACCGCCTTGTCTGTCCATGTTGCCACGGCTCCCAGTTTTCTGGGGAGAGTTTATCACTGGTAGAGCAATTTTAGTTACCGCCGTCGCCGTAATCGGTTTGACTGGGACCATAGCCCCTTCCTCTGCTCCTTCATCCGGTGGCGCGCCTCTCGTTGTTCTATTTGAGCGTGGCGCGTTTTTGGGCTTTTCTGTCTCCTTCTGCTTCTGGTTCTCGCCACCGTGATTCTCACAGCCGCCGTCAACACCAGACCAGACCCAGCAAATCAAGCTTTGATTGTGCGAGCGCCCGCCAAACAGTATGTAGAGCTTTTTTATTTTATTTTTTTGCCTATTTTGCCGAAATCAGCTCACAGCTCGTAGTTCTGCAAAACACTGTGGCGTCTTCAATCCGCCATCTTGCTTCCCCCGCACAACCCATACAGTTTCCATAGGGAATTTTGCAGAGTGAGCACTTTACATCATACAAACATTAAAGACAATGAATCATATGTGTGTAAATCGGTCTACAGGACATGCTACATAAGAAAGCGAGGATTACAAGTTGTAGCAATCCCGTCATTCATGTTGGTAGGCAGTATATTTTAAGAGTGTTTGGTTCGGATAAGCACAATTTCAGGATTCAAAATAAACCACAGTGGTTGGCTTTACTAAAAAGAATGTATTTCTACTCAAATTAACCATTTTAGTAACATTAGGATAATGAAAGACTGAGGGGAAAATGAACATTCTAACCTATACCATGCAGTTTGAATGCAGCTCTTAAATGGCAGTTCACATATAATTGTGTTACATTAGGATTGTAACTTATAAACTGCAAGCAACAAAAGGATTTCTGTGACAAAAGCAATAACCCACAGAGCTAGCACCATAAAATGCAGCGATCAGACTGGTAAACGCTCTTTGCAGCACTCACATTAACCCTCTGTGCTACTTCATGGTGAGTGAAAACTGCCACTAGACAGAACAGTGATCCCACTCCAGCAGGAACATTATTCACGAGAATTATCTTGACATTTTAATTGTTGCTTGAAAACTCCTATACACCTGAGGAATTTGGCAGCAGGTGGTTTTATTTTTGAATACACAGCACCTCACCCTCCTGCTGCCTCGGGCTGCAAAGAAGTGTCCGTGAGTCACACGGGCTGCAGACAACCTGCTGTTGACGTCACGGCTGAAGTCTGTCACAGTGAGTAGATGATGGATTGGCGGCACGGCTCTCATGACAGTTGTGCCGCGTGCCTTTAAAAGACACTCAGCAGCTCTGCTCTCACCGTGACCAGACACAAAGTTGCCCCCGGCAAAAAAAACAACAGCAAAAAAACACAGGTGTGTTGAGTACAGCCAAACTCAGGCAGGTGGCAGCAATACCTGGGGGCACAGGCCCATCGGAAGGAAACTGAAATTAAAAAAATGTCCTAATGTCGCAGGCTGCGCCGTTTCCGGACCCTGCAGTGTTATAGTTAGACAGAAGGCCCGATTTAGATCTTGGTGGACGGGTTACTCCGTCACCGTTGTGACGGATATCCCATCTGCCAAAATATAAATCCCATTATATCCTATGAGATTTATATTTTGGCAGATGGGATATCCATCCCCGTTGTGATGCAGTAACTCATCTGCCAAGATCTTAACCATGCCCAGAGTCTGTCCGCATGCATCGACCTGAGAGGCACCAGCAGCCCCACTCTGGCAGAGGGCGTCGATTCAAGACAGAAAGAAGAGTCAGCGCACAATGGGATCCTCCGCAGATAATGCTGCCCGCAGCCGCCAAAAGATGTCCATGGCTCTAACCTAGGGGGCTCCAGTTGCTGATAAAAAGCAACACAGGGAAGGCGTCACCCCGATTCACTTGGATGTCTCTATACTCACTGCTATGAGAAGGGTGGCGCTGCAAGCCACGTAAATTGGTACCACCTCTGAGGCAGTCGCAGCAGGTCTCAGCTGTCTATAAATCAATAGAGTCAGCTGAGCCCAACCCAGGTGAGAGCAGGCTGCTAATGTTCAAAGTCAATTTTTACACACAAACCTCACTGTGTGAGGTCAATACAATTCTTGCAGCACAGTCTGCACCGCATTTGCCGGCTGTGCGCTGCTGTTAATGCACCTGGTCTCCGACCAGGCCCGGCTCCAGGAATTTTTATTTGGGTGGGCCAAGAGTGCATTCGGGTGGGCCACTGCGGAAGTCGCGACTCGCGCGAGGGAGAGGAATAGTGGGTTGGCGCGGGGGGGGGGGGGGGGGGGGGGGGGGGTCGCGCGCAGAGGTCTGGTGGGGAGGGGTTCAATTTAATAATATTCATTAAAAAAAAAACAGGAAGCAGGCAGCCAGGCTTCCTCCCCTAAGCCAATCACAATGCTCTAAGCAGCGCTGTGATTGGTCAGTATGATTCAGAAAAGGGGGTGAGATAAATAACGGTGATGGATCAAGCCCTGATCTTTGGACTGGGTAAGAGTGGTCTGCTTAATTCAGACACTCTGTTCATCACCACCCCCTTTCCTGAATCGTGATTGGTCAGTATGCCACCCAGCCAGGGGCCTATGTGGCCCTGCCCTGCTCGCATGTACAAACGCTATTGTGCAAGACGGTATTAACAAGGGTCGTCCCTTCCTAATAGCGAGCCGCATTTGTATGCATCATTGTTTTGCGACCACAATTAAAGTCACAAAACTATTGCAGTTTACCTCCGACTCCAAATAGGTAGTAATCCACATGAAAGAGGAAGGCGCCACCAGGGGAGCCCTTCCCCTTTGTGAAAAGATGTGAAAATATTTTTTAAGAGCAAGCAGTGGTCCCACGGACTGCTGCCTGCTCTTAAAAAAAATGAAACAGACATTTCATTTTTCTTTTTTAAAATGCATCCCATGTAACGTCCCTTTGATGTGAAAAGGAGGTTTCTGAGGTGGGAGTATCAGGCAAGTAACACTACTCAGCCTCCCTCGTTGCCAGCCTTCAGAGAGAATCTCTCTTCATTACTAACGCCACCTAACCCCGGACTCTGCAGCACACTCCCTTCCAGCCCCGATTATCCATTTTCTACCATCCATCTCTTGTGCACCTTATCTCACAGCTGACCTTGGGCCCCAGCCCCATATCAGCCACCATCCGGATCCATTTTCAATATTCCTGGTAAAAAAAATGAGTAAAATCCCCCTCAAACTTAAAACAATAAATATACCAGTAAATATAATTAGCACACACTTTAAAATATGTTCCACAGTGGCCCTAATGACCCGCCCGCTAATTTAATAAACAAAAACAGAAAGGCCATGGCAGGGTTGGCTTTAGCGCTGGGTTGGAAGTCTTTATTGGTGCCCCCCCATTGACCTCTTTCTCTTTACTACCACCCTTCAACAGTGCCCGTCATCTCTCCGTAGCCTTTCTCCCTCATGACCTCCTCCTCAGACTCTCACACTACCACCCTCTACCAGTGCCCCTCATCTCTCCCTAGACTCTCCCCTATTGACCTCCTTCCCGGATGTCCTCATTACCACCCTCCAACAGTGCCCCTCATCTCTCTGTAGCCTCTCCCCCTCATGATTCCCTCCTCTTAGTCCCTCACTACCACCCTCCAAAAGTGCTCCTCATCTCTGCGTAGCCCTCCATGACCTCCTCCTCTGATTAGCTCACTGCTACCTTCCAACAGTGCCCTCATCTCTACATAGACTCTCCCCATATTCACTTCCTCCTCGGATGCCCTTATTGCTACCCTCCAACAGTGCCCATCATCTCTCATATGCTTTTCATTTGTGGTATATCGCTACTCATAGTGTAGGTTTCACAGTACTTTATATAATTCACACATTATACAGAGACAATGAATCATACAAATATGTAAATCAGCCTATAGGGAATGTCACATAAGCCAATGAGGATTACCAGGTGTAGGATTCACATGTCAGCTATACTGGTGGGTAGTATGTGTTAAGAGGGATAGGTCTGGAGAAGCAAAAACTCAGGATTTAAAGCATACCCTAGTGGTTAGGGTTTGTCTTTACTGATAAAAAATGTACATCTGCCAAAACGAACTCTTTATAGCAACATTAGAATAATGAAAGAGTGGGGAAATTCTAACTACATCGCAATACACAAAAAACTTTCTAATTATATCATTCAGGTTTGTATGCAGCTCTTAGAATACAGTTCATATGTCACTGTCCTATGTTAGATCTGTAACTTCTGAACTGCAAGTAACAAAAGGATCTCTGTGACAAAGACAGTAACCCACTGAGCTATCCACATAAACTACAGTTTATCTGCATCCCAAAACTACAAACAGACCAAAGATTTCTATCCAGCAGGACCATTAATCACCAGAGTTATCTGTACATTTGTACTGTTGTCTTGCATTTGTGGCAGAGCCAGTCATGAAAATGATACAAGTAATGTAAGTGAAATATACACGGCATACACAAAGTATGTGTCTTGCTGGGCCCTCACAGATTAAAAAAAATATGAAAATAGCCACACATTCTCGGAGCATACATGAAGTATGTATCTTGTTGGGCCTTTGCAGGTTTTTAAAAAAACGAAATAGCCTCACATTCTCTTACCCGCTGGGTTGGAAATCTGTCTCACAGCCTGATCTGATAAGCAGCTGAAGGGGGCCAGGAAAGGTGAATCAGGATAAACAAACTCCTTTTCTCCAGCGCTGAAAAGAAGGAAATATCCATGCAGCACGCAAAGGTCACCTGGTGCCAAAGAAGGGATTTGTCCCCTTCACCATGTCCCTATTCTACCACAAGTGGGCGGGGACACAACTCACCTTTCCAAAGGAGATGCGTGATTGGGGGTGCCTGAGAGAGCCAAGGCCCAATCACGCAACTCCTAGAAGTAGATGATAAATTACGTTCAGAGGAACGTTTTACATTATAGTGCAAATTTTCTGTTGCCTTCTTGACGTCGCTGCAAAGGCCAAGATTCGTGATTGGGTGGGCCAGGCTCATGTTTGGGTGGGCCTGGCCCACCCTGCCCACCCTCTAGAACCGGGCCTGTCTCCGACGCTCGTGATCACTCACATTGACTCCCTCACAGAGTGCCAGTGGCGTCAAGGTGCTAAAATGCGTGACTAATGCATATTAGTGCAGTGATGCGGACCACCACACTAAAATGCATTAGTCTAACACTTGATGCGTGGTACTTGGCAGGACTGCATAGTTCTAGTCAGATACAGTACAGTATTCATGTGTGAATACCATTCCTTGGAGGGATGGGGGGGGGCATGCTCAGGACGTTCAAGTGACATTTTCGTTATAATAAACTCCCTAATAAGCATAGACAATGTCAATAGAACTGGCTTATAAATGAAAGTACCTCTTCAGTCATTGAGTTTAGGCACCTAAATAATCGTGCATGCCCTGTCACCCATCTTTTAACTCATGGATCCATTCATACCAACCCATTCTTTTATTCACATACACCACCACAGTAAAACACACATACCAACGAACTCAACAGCACATACAAGAAAACTAAAAGAATAAAAGCAGATACAAAGAAAATCTGCTGCTACCTAAACATGGCGGGAATATGCTTAGAACAACAAATAAAGCTAACCATAGCACTGGACGGCCAACTAGGTTTTGAGGTTTCAGCAGAAATGTGCGACAAGCAATTGGCTCTTTAACGCTGTTTGAGGAGCTGTTGTATGCTCTAAAATCGAAAATAAAAAGTGAAGGAAAGAATTAAAATCGATCTACAAAAAGGAGGTTATGAAAAAATGTAAAGGCACAAGAGCCCTGGCACATGCTTAAGTAGACCGACCCTTTTACAGCATATGTCAAAAAAAAATCGAACAACACCATTGCATACTAAGCCTGTCAGGCCCTCCAAAGACATTGTAGCAAAAATTATCATAGCACAAATCTTAAACCCAAAGAGTGTGTCTAAGGGGGCGATCAACATCAAAATCCTTGCCTACAGATGTAATCCGTGTGTGTCCTGCAACAAAATACATATCTGCCTACTTTAACACAGTGCAACAACAATCCACCCTTAAAGGCATATTGGCTATTAAATAGCTGTTTCGTCATAAATAAAGCAGGCCTGCTGACATTGTTGGACCTTTTTGAAATAAACAGGTCAGACGTATAGCATCTGAATGAACTTTTTTCAATTAACTAATCAGGCCTATAGTCTTGTCAAATAACTAACTCAGGATAGTACGGAGCTTACGCTTTCCTGTAAACCAGCCATCAGGTGTACAGTAATTAAATTACAAATATGTGAAAGAAAACAGACTAAAAAAACACACACTACAATGCTTAAAATATTATAAATTGCATCCTAAGATCAAATAAGGATTATTGCCGTACATGGTGTATATCTCCATGGTTTGTTTGAGTGGGTCACCGACACAAAACCCGTGCCTACCATAGTAATCTGAAAGATTCCACATAGCAAAGTACCTGCCAGCATGCTTTAAAACAGTGCAATACAAATCTACACATACTACTCTATGAACTTAACCCCACGCTTTTCAAAATAAGTCTATTCTTCTGGTTTTGTAAATACATTTCATAATAAACAAAACAAACCTATGAAATCCACCATAACCTTTCTCAGTGAACCAATGCGGCTTGTAGCATTTACCAATGGCCTGACACCATAACAACATAGGATTACAGAGGTACGTATAAGCTGGTAACCACAATTCATATAACTATGAAATGACAAATATGTATACAATTACAGTAGGCAAAACAATACTCAACTCTCGCAGAAAGTCTAACAAGGATTAGTACAGTAAAAATCTAGTCTCATGGGTTTCTCGGAAGGGCCGAAGTTTTCCCTTATATATTTTTACTAGCAGCCCGTCCCGACGTTGTCCAGGTATGAATTGCTGCCGGCCAGTAGTATATTGTTTTGTAGGATTTCGTTTTGATAGCATTTCTTATCTGTGGCAGGCCTGTGAAACGCTCCGATTCATGGTGCACTGCTGATGCACTTGAGAGTGCGCGTTCAGTAGTGTGTGAACTCGAGTTTCCCTACTTTATTTTTCCTTGCAATATTATATAGCGCGAACTCGACAACATGGCATGAGCACAATTTACATTACAGAAAAACCCATTTATTTGTGGTAGGCACGGGGAGACAAACCGATTTGCCTGGAATCACAGGATGTTGAGCTGATGCCGAGATTCGAACGTAGCTCCCCAGCTCTAAAGTTCGCAATTCTAGAACTTGTGGCGGGAGGTGTGTCTCAAAGTGTATGTCGGTGCTGGCCATCAATGAGAGAGACCTGTGCATTTTTCAAATGGGTGGTGAAAAAATATGAGTATGTTGCTGGAGATGTGGGCCGCCGTGCCACCAATGTACTTACCGGGGGAGGGTAAACACCCATTATTCCGCAACTTTCTTTCCGCATACTATCACTCCGTATACTTTCATTACGAAAGTACCATGACTACGCAATGCCATTATAATGCATGGCATTACATTTTATATGCTTTTACCACGCATACATTTACAACGAAATTCGTTGTAAATGCATGAATGGTAAAAGCATGTTTTTTTTCAATGTTTGGATAAGGTAAGTATGGGTATAGGGGTATATGTTTTGGGGTACTGAGGTATATGTTTTGGGGTGTTTGGGTATTTTAAGGGTTCAGATATAGTTTTGGATTATGGGGTACAGGGATAGTTTTAGGGTTTAGGGATAGGTATGGTTTTTGGGGTACAGGGATAGTTTTAGGGTTTAGGGATAGGTATGGTTTTTGGGGTACAGGGATAGTTTTAGGGTTTAGGGATAGGTATGGGTTTTGGGATACAGGGGTATTTTTAGGGTTCAGGGCTAGGTTTCGGTAATAGGGGTATTTTTAGGGTTCAGGGGTAGTTTTGGGTTTTGGGGAACAGGGGTATTTTAAGGGTTCAGGGCTAGGTTTGGGTTTTAGGGTACAGGGGTATTTTTAGGGTTCATGGCTAGGTTTGGGTTTTGGGGTACAGGGGTATTTTAGGGTTCAGGGGTAGTTTTGGGTTTTGGGGTAGAGGGGTATTTTTAGGGTTCAAGGGTAGGTTAGGGTTTTGGGGTACAGGGGTATTTTAAGGGTTCAGGGTAGGTTTGGGTTTTGGGGTACAGGGGTATTTTAGGGTTCAGGGGTAGGTTTGGGGGTACAGTGGTATTTTTAGGTTTTAGGGCTAGGTTTGGGTTTTGGGGTACAGGGGTATTTTTAGGGTTCTGGGCTAGGTTTGGGTTTTGAGGTACAGGGGTATTTATAGGGTTCAGGGCTAGGTTTGGGGTACAGGGGTATTTTTAGGGTTTAGGGATAGGTTTGGGTTTTGGGGTACAGGGTATATTTATAGGGTTAATATGGGTTAGTGTTTGAGGGTGTTGGGGTATTTTAAGGAGTAAGGGTGGGTTATGATTATGGGGTGCAGGGGTATTTAAAGGGAGCAGGGTGGGATTAGCACACAATATGAGACATGGCATGAAGGGCGGAACGTACCACACGCCCCCAGTGTTTGTCACGCCCCAAGTACATGCCCACAGCACAACGCAGTAGTCATCAAACAAGAGGGAGAGCGATCTGTTGATCAAACGGGCACCAATTACCACCTCAAGAGGGGGTGGAAGGTCCAGTATCAGTGTGTGCCCGTGTATAGAACACGTGAACAACAACCGGGAGATGCTGAACTGTTCCTGGTAAGTATTGAAGGGGGACTGGCTGTACCGAAGGTGTATATTAACACCCTTGGGCATCCATTAAGTTGGACATGTTTGCCTCACACACCCCGAAGGATGTCATGCTTCATCATCGGCGGTTGCTCCTCGTCGGGGAGGCGGTGCAATCCCCGACGGGCTCACCTCAAAGAGGGGCGCTTTGGCGGAGATCTTTTTGTCCAGCTGCCTGTTGGTGAAGTGCGGGTATGTGGGTCAGGGCAATCAGTATCCTGAACTAGAAGAGTGAAGTTTAAAATGTAGTAGAGGGTCCCGGAAAAAACTTTATTCTGGAGGTCCTACTACTACCATTAAATGGTGTAGTTAGCTTGTTGGGTCACGGAGAGTTACGTGGCGTGTCCCACAGCAAGACTTGTGTGAAGGTCGGTCAACATGTTTCTCGCTTGGGGATTTCCCGCGATTCGTCAGGACCTAGTGAAGTTGTGAGTGAAGAGTTTAAAAAGGAAACATGCTAGTGTCATGAATCTCATATGGTTTACCTCAGGGGAATCCTATGCCTGAAGGCTGGAGATAAAAGAAACCATTAAAGCAAGTATCATATTTGGTATACACAATTATCTATGGTAACAGCCAATCTAGCATATCAGTGCAGTGAAGTGATAGTGGTGTGTGGAGTGTCACACATACACGAACATGCCTGTGATGTATAAGGAGTGCAAAGTCTCGTGAACACTCTTATACCTTATGTTCGTGGTGGGTGCGTTGTGATTAAAAACAATAGTTAAAAACGCAACTGCTATCTCAGGGAGAGAACTAGGATCAGAAAAATGGCAAGTCGTGACCAGGTTTATTATAAACTCACCTAAAGGTCTTGGATTAATGACCACCTGAGTTGTCGGCGGGTCGGTACAACAGGAATTGCCTATAGATCAGGCTAGGGAGAAGGAACTAAAGGTTATGGAGGGTCTAGGTATCGTTCCACCTAGAATCGGAGCATATCGGAAGCTATGTGGTCTTACCTCAAGTTACCCGTGTCCGTGTAGAGTCACCTACCCATCACTGCCGAGCTCGAATAGGTATTGAACCAAGGGGGCGTGGGATATTTATAGGTAGACCCGTCATCAGGTTGCGTCGGTAGACGCCCTCTGTGTAGGTCACGTGTTAACCTGGGTCATGACGGCCATGATGGAGTGGTGTAGTAGGAGTACGGCCTCATGTTGATGGATACAGTGTAGTCAGGTAGTAAACGAAGGGTTGGATGTTTACAGAGAATGCCAGGGAATATCTTCATTTAGCCCTTGTCTGTCTGTGGAGAGGCGGTGTACCCACCTTTGCTCTTTGCGGAACAATGCATTTTTAGGGCAATTTGGACTTGCCTCAAGGATCACCCATCTTATGCAGTCGGCGCTATGTTGGTTTTCCAAGTAGTGTTTACACATCTTGGTGTGCGTTTTCTTGCACCGGAAGTTGCTGCGGTGTTCAGTGATCCTTGTCTTGATCGCACGTGTTGTCATCCCAATGTATTTGAGACCACATGGGCAAGTTAGCATATAGATGCAGTGGGTGGTGTTGCAATTTGTGTGGCCCTGGATTACCCATTTCAAGGTGTCAGTGAGCTGTATTGTTTTCTGGGGGGTAGTGTATTTACAGACCCCGCAGTTGCCGCATGGGTAGTGACCGGTGACCGGTGGCAGGTTCCATAAGGTCTGTTGGGAGCTTTTTTTAATGGTCTTAGGTCTAGTATGTATGAGGATATCCTTCACATTTTGTGACCTTTTGAAAGCGAACCTAGGTTGTTCAAAGGTCAAATCGCCTGTGTTCAGAATCCCCCAATGGCGTTTAATCGTGTTTTTGATTTTGGTTGATAGTGGGGTAAAAGTCGTGACACAGGTGATCGGTTGATTTTCGATCGGTGGTTTATCCCGCCTCTCCAGGAGTGCTTCCCTGTTGTTATTTCTCGCCCGTTTTTTGGCTTTCATAACCTCTCCTTTTGGATAGCCTCTGTCTAGTAGATTTCTTGACAGTAGGGTGGATTCTTTCTTGTAGTCTGCGATGTTACTGCAGTTCCGCCTAATCCGGAGGAATTGTCCGAAAGGTAAATTCGACCGTAAGGCTTTAGGATGGTGGCTCTCATAACAGACTGTTTCGATCTGTAGGTTTCCTAAACATTGTTGTCTGGAGTCTACCCTCTAGCAATTGTACTGTTAGGTCAAGGAAGGCAATCTCCTTAGGTGAGGAAGACATGGTGAACCGGAGATATGGGTTGAGTGAGTTGACCCATACGAAGAAAGCCTCATGTGAGTTAGGGCGACCTGACCATAGGATGAGGATATCGTCAATGAAGCGCTTCCACATTGTGATATTGGCCAAAAATGGGTTAGAGTGGTGATGGATGAATCTGTCCTCGAAGTCGGCCATATACAGACATGCCACCGACGGGGCAAAGGTGCTGCCCATCGAGGTTCCTTGGGTCTGGTGAAAAAATTGTCCCTTGAACTCAAAGAAGTTTTCAGTGAGTGCCAGTGTAGCGCTCTCCACAATGAATGAAGGAGGGGTGTTAGAGTCCCATTCCTCCATTCTCAGGCGTGACTCGATTACCTCTAGTGTTGCCCTTTGTGGGATGTTGGTATAAAGGGCTTCAACATCTAGGGTAATCAAAAGGTCAATTTGTCTCGCATCTTCGACTGAGTTTAGATGCCGTAAGATATCGCCAGTGTCCTGAATGTAGGAAGGGATGCGTCTCACCAAGGGTTGCAAGAAATGGTCACAAAATTTGGAGAGAGGTTCCAGTACTGAGTCAATACCCGACACTATAGGTCTCCCCGGGACTGGTCTTGTCCCCTTATGAATTTTAGGTAGTATGTAGAAGTAGGGGACCCTAGGGTTCTTCTGGTTCAAAAATTCAGCCTCCTTTTTACTTATCCATTGCTCACATTCGGCAGTTTCCACTAGGCCTGTAATCGTTGTTTGCAGGCGTGGGGTTGGATCACCCAGGATTGGGGTGTAATACCGGTTATCATTAAGTTGTCTGAGGCATTCAAGTTCATAATCTTTGGTGTTCATTAAGACAGTGGCTCCGCCTTTGTCAGCCTGTTTAATGGTGATGAGGGGGTCGTCTGCCAGTGATTTTAGCACCTCCATTTCTTTACGTGAAATATTGGAATGGCTTGTTTGTCTACCAAGGGTGTCAATGTCTTTAAGTACCGCCTGTTCAAAGGTGAGGACCTCATTGGGAACCATCCCGTTGTGCGGTGTGAATGTAGAAGGGTTGTGCAGACCTGAGTCTTGAGTTGGTTCGGGTGCTTTTCCTTCAAAAAAAAGCCTTAAGTCTGACCTTTCTGAAGAACGATTGAATCTCCCTTGTCTGGTTAAACCGGTCGATTTTTGGTGTAGGGACAAAGCCCAGTCCTCTTTGGAGGACTTGCTCCTCATTCTCGGTCAAGATGCGATCCGACAGGTTGACCACAAGGCTCATTTTGGCCCTGACCTGTTCGTGCTCCAGGTGTCCATTCCGTGGGGGCGTGTATCCTCCCATTGTACTTTCTTCTCTGAGGCGTTGCCTCGCTTTCGCCCGCGCCCTCTGCCCAAACCTCTGCCTAAAAAAGGGGGGCGTGTAGATCCTTGGGGCGCAAAGAAAGGTGGGTATTGTGGAGCAAACGGTGGTTGGAATGGCTGAAATTGAGGATATTGCCAAAACGGTGGACCCATGGGTTGCCCTTGGTGGGGAAAGTTAGGATAGTTGTGGAGATTTTGTTGTCCTCGTCCCCTGCCTCTTTTGGCCCTGGGTGGTATGTTAGTTGTATCATTATTGTCACTACTCTCAGAACCACTGTTAGAACCTCGTCTGGACGAAGTTGTGCTAGAGTCTGAGTTGTAGTTGGTTCCTGGAGGTACGTAATCGTCTTTCAGGTATGGATAGACCTTCTCCTTGGAGAATCTTTTAATATCTTTTTGGAGCTTTGCCACTTTCTGGTTCATTAGGTACTCCTTGTGTTCTGCCATTTCTTTATTTAGTTCGGCTAATTTAGTTTTGAAGCCCGTGTTCTGGGCTGTGGTCTTTAACGCTGCCTCAGCTTCCTGGATACGGACTAGTAGTGCGTCTGCTAGTCGTTTGGCAGTATTGACGATGAGGATCAAAAGGTCATGGGTGCATTTCCATGCCACTTGAGACCACTCAATCTTGAATTGTCCATCTTCCCAGAATATCCTCGGGAAGTTCTTTACTATTAGGCCGTTAGGTGCAATTTTAGCTTTGAAATATTGCGCCATCATAGCTCCATGTATCGTGATCCTGATCCATTCTCGTTTTAAGTCTGACAAAGTTTGCCATTCGGTGGTGTTGCTTCCTGAAGCTGTTTCCACATCTATACCAAAGAGTGACGGAGTTCTCATAATAGCAGCTGCGTCTTCTTCACCAAAGCTCAGACCCTGACCTTCCATTGTGTACTAGTCAGGTGGAGGGGGTGAGAAGAAGAGGTCGAAAAGGTTGGTTACCCACGAAGGGTAAGGAGTGTGATTCACCAATTGGTTAGTCACAGGTTGGGGGATATGAACAATCTTACCCACCGGTATAACTCCCACGGTTTTCACCGTGCATGAGTAGTCATCAAACAAGAGGGAGAGCGATCTGTTGATCAAACGGGCACCAATTACCACCTCAAGAGGGGGTGGAAGGTCCAGTATCAGCGTGTGCCCGTGTATAGAACACGTGAACAACAACCGGGAGATGCTGAACTGTTCCTGGTAAGTATTGAAGGGAGACTGGCTGTACCGAAGGTGTATATTAACACCCTTGGGCATCCATTAAGTTGGACATGTTTGCCTCACACACCCCGAAGGATGTCATGCTTCATCATCGGCGGTTGCTCCTCGTCGGGGAGGCGGTGCAATCCCCGACGGGCTCACCTCAAAGAGGGGCGCTTTGGCGGAGATCTTTTTGTCCAGCTGCCTGTTGGTGAAGTGCGGGTATGTGGGTCAGGGCAATCAGTATCCTGAACTAGAAGAGTGAAGTTTAAAATGTAGTAGAGGGTCCCGGAAAAAACTTTATTCTGGAGGTCCTACTACTACCATTAAAAGGTGTAGTTAGCTTGTTGGGTCACGGAGAGTTACGTGGCGTGTCCCAAAGCAAGACTTGTGTGAAGGTCGGTCAACATGTTTCTCGCTTGGGGATTTCCCGCGATTCGTCAGGACCTAGTGAAGTTGTGAGTGAAGAGTTTAAAAAGGAAACATGCTAGTGTCATGAATCTCATATGGTTTACCTCAGGGGAATCCTATGCCTGAAGGATGGAGATAAAAGAAACCATTAAAGCAAGTATCATATTTGGTATACACAATTATCTATGGTAACAGCCAATCTAGCATATCAGTGCAGTGAAGTGATAGTGGTGTGTGGAGTGTCACACATACACGAACATGCCTGTGATGTATAAGGAGTGCAAAGTCTCGTGAACACTCTTATACCTTATGTTCGTGGTGGGTGCGTTGTGATTAAAAACAATAGTTAAAAACGCAACTGCTATCTCAGGGAGAGAACTAGGATCAGAAAAATGGCAAGTCGTGACCAGGTTTATTATAAACTCACCTAAAGGTCTTGGATTAATGACAACCTGAGTTGTCGGCGGGTCGGTACAACAGGAATTGCCTATAGATCAGGCTAGGGAGAAGGAACTAAAGGTTATGGAGGGTCTAGGTATCGTTCCACCTAGAATCGGAGCATATCGGAAGCTATGTGGTCTTACCTCAAGTTACCCGTGTCCGTGTAGAGTCACCTACCCATCACCGCCGAGCTCGAATAGGTATTGGACCAAGGGGGCGTGGGATATTTATAGGTAGACCCGTCATCAGGTTGCGTCGGTAGACGCCCTCTGTGTAGGTCACGTGTTAACCTGGGTCATGACGGCCATGATGGAGTGGTGTAGTAGGAGTACGGCCTCATGTTGATGGATACAGTGTAGTCAGGTAGTAAACGAAGGGTTGGATGTTTACAGAGAATGCCAGGGAATTTCTTCATTTAGCCCTTGTCTGTCTGTGGAGAGGCGGTGTACCCACCTTTGCTCTTTGCAGAACAATGCATTTTTAGGGCAATTTGGACTTGCCTCAAGGATCACCCATCTTATGCAGTCGGCGCTATGTTGGTTTTCCAAGTAGTGTTTACACATCTTGGTGTGCGTTTTCTTGCACCGGAAGTTGCTGCGGTGTTCAGTGATCCTTGTCTTGATCGCACGTGTTGTCATCCCAATGTATTTGAGACCACATGGGCAAGTTAGCATATAGATGCAGTGGGTGGTGTTGCAATTTGTGTGGCCCTGGATTACCCATTTGAAGGTGTCAGTGAGCTGTATTGTTTTCTGGGGGGTAGTGTATTTACAGACCCCGCAGTTGCCGCATGGGTAGTGACCGGTGACCGGTGGCAGGTTCCATAAGGTTTGTTGGGAGCTTTTTTTAATGATCTTAGGTCTAGTATGTATGAGGATATCCTTCACATTTTGTGACCTTTTGAAAGCGAACCTAGGTTGTTCAAAGGTCAAATCGCCTGTGTTCAGAATCCCCCAATGGCGTTTAATCGTGTTTTTGATTTTGGTTGATAGTGGGGTAAAAGTCGTGACACAGGTGATCGGTTGATTTTCGATCGGTGGTTTATCCCGCCTCTCCAGGAGTGCTTCCCTGTTGTTATTTCTCGCCCGTTTTTTGGCTTTCATAACCTCTCCTTTTGGATAGCCTCTGTCTAGTAGATTTCTTGACAGTAGGGTGGATTCTTTCTTGTAGTCTGCGATGTTACTGCAGTTCCGCCTAATCCGGAGGAATTGTCCAAAAGGTAAATTGGACCGTAAGGCTTTAGGATGGTGGCTCTCAAAATGTAACAGACTGTTTCGATCTGTAGGTTTCCTAAACATTGTTGTCTGGAGTCTACCCTCACATTCGGCAGTTTCCACTAGGCCTGTAATCGTTGTTTGCAGGCGTGGGGTTGGATCACCCAGGATTGGGGTGTAATACCGGTCATCATTAAGTTGTCTGAGTTCAAGGGACAATTTTTTCACCAGACCCAAGGAACCTCGATGGGCAGCACCTTTGCCCCGTCGGTGGCATGTCTGTATATGGCCGACTTCGAGGACAGATTCATCCATCACCACTCTAACCCATTTTTGGCCAATATCACAATGTGGAAGCGCTTCATTGACGATATCCTCATCCTATGGTCAGGTCGCCCTAACTCACATGAGGCTTTCTTCGTATGGGTCAACTCACTCAACCCATATCTCCGGTTCACCATGTCTTCCTCACCTAAGGAGATTGCCTTCCTCGACCTAACAGTACAATTGCTAGAGGGTAGACTCCAGACAACAATGTTTAGGAAACCTACAGATCGAAACAGTCTGTTACATTTTGAGAGCCACCATCCTAAAGCCTTACGGTCCAATTTACCTTTCGGACAATTCCTCCGGATTAGGCGGAACTGCAGTAACATCGCAGACTACAAGAAAGAATCCACCCTACTGTCAAGAAATCTACTAGACAGAGGCTATCCAAAAGGAGAGGTTATGAAAGCCAAAAAACGGGCGAGAAATAACAACAGGGAAGCACTCCTGGAGAGGCGGGATAAACCACCGATCGAAAATCAACCGATCACCTGTGTCACGACTTTTACCCCACTATCAACCAAAATCAAAAACACGATTAAACGCCATTGGGGGATTCTGAACACAGGCGATTTGACCTTTGAACAACCTAGGTTCGCTTTCAAAAGGTCACAAAATGTGAAGGATATCCTCATACATACTAGACCTAAGACCATTAAAAAAAGCTCCCAACAGACCTTATGGAACCTGCCACCGGTCACCGGTCACTACCCATGCGGCAACTGCGGGGTCTGTAAATACACTACCCCCCAGAAAACAATACAGCTCACTGACACCTTGAAATGGGTAATCCAGGGCCACACAAATTGCAACACCACCCACTGCATCTATATGCTAACTTGCCCATGTGGTCTCAAATACATTGGGATGACAACACGTGCGATCAAGACAAGGATCACTGAACACCGCAGCAACTTCCGGTGCAAGAAAACGCACACCAAGATGTGTAAACACTACTTGGAAAACCAACATAGCGCCGACTGCATAAGATGGGTGATCCTTGAGGCAAGTCCAAATTGCCCTAAAAATGCATTGTTCCGCAAAGAGCAAAGGTGGGTACACCGCCTCTCCACAGACAGACAAGGGCTAAATGAAGATATTCCCTGGCATTCTCTGTAAACATCCAACCCTTCGTTTACTACCTGACTACACTGTATCCATCAACATGAGGCCGTACTCCTACTACACCACTCCATCATGGCCGTCATGACCCAGGTTAACACGTGACCTACACACAGGGCGTCTACCGACGCAACCTGATGACGGGTCTACCTATAAATATCCCACGCCCCCTTAGTTCAATACCTATTCGAGCTCGGCGGTGATGGGTAGGTGACTCTACACGGACACGGGTAACTTGAGGTAAGACCACATAGCTTCCGATATGCTCCGATTCTAGGTGGAACGATACCTAGACCCTCCATAACCTTTAGTTCCTTCTCCCTAGCCTGATCTATAGGCAATTCCTGTTGTACCGACCTGCCGACAACTCAGGTGGTCATTAATCCAAGACCTTTAGGTGAGTTTATAATAAACCTGGTCACGACTTGCCATTTTTCTGATCCTAGTTCTCTCCCTGAGATAGCAGTTGCGTTTTTAACTATTGTTTTTAATCACAACGCACCCACCACGAACATAAGGTATAAGAGTGTTCACGAGACTTTGCACTCCTTATACATCACAGGCATATTCGTGTATGTGTGACACTCCACACACCACTATCACTTCACTGCACGGATATGCTAGATTGGCTGTTACCATAGATAATTGTGTATACCAAATATGATACTTGCTTTAATGGTTTCTTTTATCTCCATCCTTCAGGCATAGGATTCCCCTGAGGTAAACCATATGAGATTCATGACACTAGCATGTTTCCTTTTTAAACTCTTCACTCACAACTTCACTAGGTCCTGACGAATCGCGGGAAATCCCCAAGCGAGAAACATGTTGACCGACCTTCACACAAGTCTTGCTTTGGGACACGCCACGTAACTCTCCGTGACCCAACAAGCTAACTACACCTTTTAATGGTAGTAGTAGGACCTCCACAATAAAGTTTTTTCCGGGACCCTCTACTACATTTTAAACTTCACTCTTCTAGTTCAGGATACTGATTGCCCTGACCCACATACCCGCACTTCACCAACAGGCAGCTGGACAAAAAGATCTCCGCCAAAGCGCCCCTCTTTGAGGTGAGCCCGTCGGGGATTGCACCGCCTCCCCGACGAGGAGCAACCGCCGATGATGAAGCATGACATCCTTCGGGGTGTGTGAGGCAAACATGTCCAACTCAATGGATGCCCAAGTGTGTTAATATACACCTTCGGTACAGCCAGTCTCCCTTCAATACTTACCAGGAACAGTTCAGCATCTCCCGGTTGTTGTTCACAGCACAACGCAGACACGCCCACAAGGGACTACTTTGCTGGAACGGTTCTTTTACCTTTTAAATCTATATGGTGGGCGTCTGCATAGCCTATGTTCTTCTGCTGCAACTGCCCTTTCCAATGCTGTATTGGGTGTTGTGATTGGTGCTGTGGTTCCTGAGATTACCCGCCTCAAAGGTTTGGGCTCTCTCTTTATTATATTAGTATAGATTTGGCATTCCATGTAACAAATACCACTCTGCAGGTTTTAATACAGAGTAATAACAATAAGTTCAAGTTCAAGTTCAGGAATTTGTATAGCGCACTACTCACCCAGAGGGTCTCAAGGCGCTTTGGGGAGGGTGTGTGCATTACTTATCGAATAGCCAGGTTTTTAGCTGCTTTCTGAAGGAAAGGTGGTTCTGTGTAAGGCGGAGGTGAGTGGGGAGAGAATTCCAGGTTTTGGCCGCTAAGTAGGAGAAGGATCTTCCTCCCATGGTGGATCTATGGATGCCCGGAACTGCGGCGAGGGCTTGATTGGATGATCGCAGTTGGTGGGTGGGTGTGTAGAAGGACAGTCATGTGTTGAGGCATTCGGGTCCTAGATCGTAGAGGGCCTTGTGTGCGTGGGTGAGGAGACGGAACGTTATTCTCTTGTTGATGGGGAGCTAGTGGAGGTCTTTCAGGTGACCGGTAATGTAAGCTTGACAGGGGATGTCCAATATGAGTCTGGCTGAGGCATTTTGGATGCGTTGGAGTTTTTTCTGTAGTTTGGCTGTGGTTCCGGCGTAGAGGGTGTTTCCATAGTCCAGTCGGCTAGTGACCAGTGCGTGGGCGACAGTCTTTCTTGTTTCGGTGGGGATCCAACTGAAGATTTTTTTGAGCATGCGAAGGACGTTGAAGCATGAAGATGAGACGGCGTTGACTTGTCTGGTCATCGAGAGGGAGGAGTCTAGGATGAAGCCCAGGTTACGTGCGTGGTCTGTAGGTATGGGTGCTGTACCCAGGGCCGGTGGCCACCATGAGTCGTCCCAGGCAGAGGGGGATGATCCTAGGATGAGGACTTCCGTTTTGTCCGAGTTTAATTTTAAACGGCTGTTCTTCATCCATTCGGCTACTTCTTTCATTCCTTCGTGTAGATTGGTTCTGGCGGTGTTAGGGTCTTTGGTGAGGGAGAGGATCAGCTGGGTGTCGTCTGCGTAGGAGATGATGTTGAGGTTGAGGTTGTGTTGTTGCGCGATGGATGCGAGAGGACTCGTGTAAACGTTGAAGAGGGTGGGACTGAGTGATGATCCTTGTGGTACTCCGCAGAGGACTTCGGTGGCCTCTGAATTGAATGGGGGGAGGCGGACTCTCTGGGTTCTCCCGGCGAGGAACGTGATGATCCAGTCCAAAGCTTTTTCTTGTATTCCGACGTTGCTGAGGCGTTGTATGAGGGTGCTATGACAGACTGTGTCGAAGGCGGCGGAGAGGTCAAGTAGGATGAGGGCAACTGTTTCTCCGTTGTCCAGTAGCGTTCGGATGTCGCCTGTAGCTGCGATGAGGGCCGTTTCGGTGCTGTGTTTGGCTCGAAAGCCGGACTGTGAGGTGTTCGGGGATTTGTTGGATTCAAGGAAGGCGGCGAGCTGACTATTGACGGCTTTCTCAATGACTTTGGCAGGGAATGGGAGGAGTGAGATGGGGCGGTAGTTCTTAAGTTCAGAGGGGTCTGCTGTGGGTTTCTTCAGAAGGGCGCTGAGTTCGGCATGTTTCCAGTTTTCTGGGAAGGTAGCGGAGTTGAAGGAACAGTTGATGACATCGCGGAGATGGGGTGCGATGATAGAGTCTGCTTTGTTGAAAATGTGGTGGGGACATGGGTCGGTTGGCGATCCTGAGTGGATGGAGTTCATCAGGCGGATGGTGTCTTCAGTAGTGATCGGGTTCCAGGCGCAAAGGTTGTCAGAGTTCTGTATTGGTTCGGAGGTGGGTGGAGTGGACTGTTCTTCGGACTGGTCGGCGATTTTGTTGTGGAAGAAAGAGGATAAAGAGTCGCAGAGGTCTTGGGAGGGAGTGATGTTGTTTGTGTCGGCGGTGGGGTTGGTAAATTCTTTGACGATGTTGAATAGTTCCTTTCTGTTGTGGGCGTTGTTGTCAAGTCGATCCTTGAATGCTGATTTCTTGGTGGATCGGATCAATTGGTGGTGTTTGCGGGTGGCGTCCTTGAAGGTGGTCAGGTTGTCAGTGGTTGGGTTTTTTCTCCAGGTTTTCTCGAGAGTACGACATAACTTCTTGGATTTCTTAAGGTCATCGTTGAACCAGGGGGCCTTTTTGCTACCTTGGTTGATCTGGTGGTTTTTCAAGGGTGCTAATTCGTCAGCGCTGTGGGTGATCCATTGTGTGAGTTTGGTGGCAGCTTGGTTTTGGTCCAATGATATGGCAGGAGGGTTTTGGTTAAGCGATGTGAAGAGTTGGTCAGCGGTGATTTTGTTCCAGTTTCTTCGAGGAACAGGTTGTGGGGGGTTGTGGGTCGAGGTCTTTTTGTAGTTGAAGTGAACGCAGCTGTGGTCCGTCCAATGGAGAGCTGTGGTGTGATCGAAGGAGATGTGTTTGCTGGAGGTGAAGATAGGGTCAAGCGTGTGTCCGGCAAGGTGGGTGGGGGTGTCAACAAGTTGTTTGAGTCCGAGATTGGCCAGGTTGTCCAGAAGGGTGGTGGTGTTGCTGTCGTTTTTCTTTTCCAGGTGGAAGTTGAGGTCTCCCAGTAGGATGTAGTACTCGGAGGTGAGGGCATGTGGGCTGATGAAGTCAGTGATGTCTTCGTTAAATTGTGTGTGGGTTCCTGGTGGTCTGTAGATGAGGGTGCCTCTAAGTGTGGTCACTTGTGACATGTCATCATGTGATCCTCTGCAGCCAGACACTGTGCTCAGTCAATTAAGTGGCCACTCCCCTGGTCCGCTATAGCCAATGCCTCTACACGGGCAAGGGGTTTGGCTGCAGGGCCTGGCCTTTGTCTCCAACCCCATAGGCAGCATGCTTAAGGCACTCAGCCCTGAGACATGCACTGTGCGGTGAACCCCTACTCCACACAGCCTTTAGTAATGGGTTGGCTGCAGGACAGGTCCTGCAAAAAAAACGACTGATGGACAGAATGCTGCACAACATCAAATATTCACCCAAATACAGAGATCTGGGACTAAATCCATTGTTTTTTTGCTCTCCATGCCATTCCATTTCAGACCCAGCCATATGCAAATCAGTTTTGATCCTGTTCCTCATGGGAACAGTCCAGCCCGAACAGCCAGGCCAGGTCTTCCCCGGACTGGAATCAAGCATCCTGGGACCAGTTTAGGGGCATCACCCCTTACAGCCAAGCTAGCTTGACTCCAGTGACATTGAGAGCACGGGACCCACGTCTGGGCATACCAGTCCCACTTGGGGTGACAAATGCAAAAAGAACAATTGATGGATAGATTGCTGCACAATGTCAAACATTCACCCAAGTACAGAGATATGGGCCTAAATATGTTGTTTTTTTGCACAGCATGCCATTTCATTTCAGACCCAGCCATATGCAAATCAGTCTCGACCCTGTTCCCCATAGGAACAGTCCAGCCCAAACTACCAGGCCAGTCCTCCCTGAACTGGAAACAAGCATCCTGGGACCAGTTTCTGGCATCACCCCTCATTAGCTAGGCTATCTTGACTCCAGTGGCATGGAGGGCACGGGACCCACGTCTGGGCATACCCATTCCAATAGTGGTGACAAATACAAAAATAACAATTGATGGACAGAATGCTGCACGATGATAGATTCAACCCAGATCTGTGACTGGGGGTCAGCGCCTGAAAAAAGTTTTAGCGCTCCGTCCAATGTCTCCTTGTGTTTGCTTTGCTCAGCCTATGTTGGCAGGGTATGCCCAGACATGGGTTCCTTGCTCACTTTGCCACTGCATTCAAGCTAGCCTGGCTGATGAGGGGAGTTACCCTGAAACCGGTCCCAGGAAGCTTGTTTCTGGTTCAGGGAAGACCTGGCTTGGCAGTTTTCACTGGACTGTGCTCATAAGGAACAGGGTCAAGACAGATTTGAATATGGCTGGGTCCGAACTGGGGTGGCAAAGTGAGCAAAAGAATGATGATGGATTCAACCCAGATCTGTGACTGGGGGTGAGTGTCCATCATCTCCTCGCGTTTGCCTGCATCCTGGCCTGCGCCCAACCTCCTGAGGGACTGAGCCAGGCACGGCCGGTACAAGTAAGAGCGGTGGGCGTGGCGGGGGCATTGGCAGATGACCAGATAGGTAAAATTAAATTAAGAAAAATATATAACCACTTAAGTTGAACTCGCCACTGAGCCAACTCGGCGATGCAGCAAGCACAAAGTAAGTGGTTTGATTATGTTTTTTATTTAATTTTGCCTGTCCCGTCATCTGTCGACTCCCCCCACCCCAACCACTCTCACCCCGCCACTCTTACCTGTGCCGGCTGCGCCTGGACAGAGATCCATTGTGCACAGCCTTTGGTGGAGAGGCCCAGAGGGCAAACAATGCTGATCATGCCCTTTGGCTGTAGTAGATCCACAAATTCTGTGGTAAAAAACATAAAATCAGTGTTTGTTTATTTTAACAGATAGCATCTGCAATCTCCTCTCCCCTATTTCCTACATCATGTCTGCATTAAAAGGATGATCCCCTGTCTCTCTATGTCCCTACACGTTTTTCAGGACAACAGTTTGATGCTTGGTATCCTCAAGTGGATACAACATCTTATCGGATTAATTTTATTTTTCAAATTTGAATTCACAAATCCTCTGCAGACCAGGCTTTTCAAATTACATACAACTGATTAACCCTTCAAAAACAAAAGCAAGTATCGCACAATCTACTGTACAGATTTTCATCAATCAAGAAAAATTAAGTATTATGAGTAATCATTTCATGCCAAGTTTGGCATAATGTCCAGTGGTTTTAGATTCAGCATTAAATCCGTATTTATCCGTTTTTTCTGTTTCGTTTTTGGTTGCAGTTAAAAAAGATCAGGAAATGCGAGTCAGTATGTGAACCTTGTAAACAACCCTATTGCTACCATAAAGGGATTAGAGACCCTTCTTGAGGCATCTGAAAATAGAAATCCCTTAACAGAAAATATGATCTAGACACGCAGAAACCCAGATGCAAACTGAGATATGTTATGTGAATTTGTAGAGCACAGATAATTACCAATGAGGGTATCCAGGAGCTGAGAAGGGCAGGCCTGAGGGAGGGTTCGGGGGGGGGGAGGGTAGAGGAGATCATGCTGGTTTCCTCTGGAAGAGCCATGTCTTGAGTCTCCTTCAGAAGTCTAGGTGGGAGGTTCTGAAGTGTTTCGGGAGGTTTTCAAGGTCTTGGCCGCAAGGTATGAGTACTCCACTTCTGGTCTTCTCTTCACCTCAGGCAATCCCTGCCGCTGACCCAAATCAGGAAGGATCTCAAGACCTGGTTCTTTGAATGAACCCCAGCGCCCAGACAGTTCAGCAGTAACCCCCGTGCGTTGAGACCCTCACAAGTGAGTACAAGCTGTTTATAAACCCCTGATTGATTGATTGATTGATCGATCGATCGAGGGAGGCGTGCTCTTGCCTGGGATGCAGATCGAAGAGGTCTGGTGGGTTGGTAGAAGTTGAGGCGGTGATTGTGGTAAGCTAGGCCTGTGTTGTGGAGAGCTTTCTAGGCATGGGTGAACAGCTTGAACTTACATCTTTTCTGGACTGGGAGCCAGTGGAGATTGTTGAGGTGTGGCTAGATGTAGGCATTTTGCAGGATGTTCTGGATGAGTATGTGCCGGCGTCCTGGGTGGTTTGGAGTCAGGTTAGGAAATGGGTTGAGATTCTGATGTAAAAGAGGTTTTCATAATCAAGGCTACTTGGGATAAGAGCCTGGGTGACCGTTCGTCTGGTGTTCAATGGGATTCAATTGAAAATCTTGAGTAGCATACACAGGATGTGGAAGCATTATGAGGTGATGCTGTTGATCTGTCTGCTCATGGAGCAGATGCTGTCCAGGATGATCCTGAAGTTGTTGGTATTGTCCGCAGAGGTGGGTGGCGGTGCAACTTTGAGGGACCTCCAAGAGGCGTCCCAGGGGGAGTGGTTGTTGCTGAAGATTATGACTTTGGTTTTGTCTATGTTGAGCTGGAGGAAGTTGTTTTTCATCCCTGCAGTGATGTTGCTCATACAGTTGGCGAAGTTTGATTTGGGGGTACTAGTTGAGTCTGTAATGGAGAGGATGAGCTGTATCTCGTCAGCGTAGGATACTATGTTGATGTCATGGGATCTGACTAGGTCTGCAAGAGTGTCATACAGACATTGAAGAAAGCTGGGCTGAGCAAGGATCCTTGAGGGACTCTACAGAGTTTCTTGGTTTCTGAGGTGTTTGGGGGAAGTCTAACGCATTGAGTTCTGTCCGTGAGGAATAAGCATATCCACTTGAGGACCAGTCCACAGATACCTTAGTGCTGAAACTTTCTGATGAGTGACTTGTGGGAGACCATATTGAAAGCTGCGGAGAGTTCGAGGAGGATGAGTACAGCAGCTTCTCCTTGGATGAGGATACTTCTGATGTCATTGGTGGCCGCAATGAGGGTTGTCTTGTGCTGTTCTTGGTGTAAAAGTCTGATTGAGAGCGGTCTAGAAGATTGAGTTCTAGGTGGTCTGCAAGTTGGGTATTGATGGTTTTCTCCATGACTTTAGCAGGGGAAGGCAGGTGTGAGATGGGCATGTAGCTGCTGAGGGTTTTGGGGTCCACCTGTGGTTTCTTTAATAGTGTGTTGATTTCTGCAATTTTCCAGCAAGACAGGAAGTTGGCACTGGTTATGGAGGTATGGATGATAGCAGTGAGCGCAGGGAAGATGATTCTATGTCAGGACCGGAGGCTTCAGATTATGCTATATCTTCCTTCGCTTTATTAACATAAAGACTCCACAGCAGCTTAGGAAAAGATATAATAAGAACAAAAAATGCTTTAAACATAAAGCATTGACGTAATGTTCAACAAATCAAACAACAACTCCCAAGAGTCTCTTTGCATAACAATAGTCCATAGTCCTTCTACTCTGTCCATCATCACTATATAACCGGACTTCTCATCATCTTCCTCCTCTTTCTTCGCTGCTCCCGCAGCCAGATAAGTGCTTTTCCTATTTTTCCCTTTTTCAATGTGATTGGTTGTATTGTGTACGATCGTTGGGGGACTCATTGCATGGTTTATTCCCTTACAGAGTCCCCGGTTGCGGGAACGTTCTTCGTTCCTACGCGACTTTATTTCCCACTTGTGCGCGGTGTGTACATAGACCGCCAGGGGGCGGCCTGTCTTCTCGCCGACCCTTCGGCGCGCCTCCGCAGTGCCAGGAGCCGCGCCGTGGAGTCTGCTTGCGCAGGAGCCAGCCCTCGCGTACCCCTCTGACACCTGGTGCCCCGGGTCTGTAATTTCCTACTCTTGACGCCCCGTTGGGGTCTGTATAGCGGCTCGGACCGCGTGAATCACCTTCGGGTGTCCTTTGTGCACCTCTTTATCCGAAGTGTGGACTAGCGCGCTTGAGGGGTGCGACGACCCGGTCCCGGCGAGGAGGGTCTGCGCGCTTGGGGGTTGGTGCAGCCCACCTGCCACGTCAGTTGGCCCAAAACGTGATCGCAGCCGCTTGGCCTGCCCACATTCGAGATCTTTCTCGGTTGCCGCCCTCTTGGGTGCCCCGCATTTGCCCTTGGTTCCGAGATGGAAGGGGAATACGAGGAGGAACCCTGCCCCTATCTGCAGGACGACGAGTTCTACCAGGCGGTGGACAATTCCATCTACCGCTGCGTGACGGAGGTGGTAGGCCCCATGGAAGACCGCCTTTCCGCCCGCATCGTGGAAGAGTGCGCGACGCTGGCAGCGGCGCATGTGCCTCCGTCCCCGAACTCCCGGGGACGTCCGGCGGGTTGCCACCCGCCCCGAAGAGGCCTTGTAAGGAGGGGCCGTCCTCGGAGGCCCAAGGTGTGGACAGGGGCGCTTTTGAGCGTCTTCGAGACGCCTTCCTGGCTAAGGCGACAGCAGTGCCCCCTGCGCCCTTGGTGGACCCTAGTGCTTCGGGGGACGTGTCTACGGCCCCCGCCTCCCCAATCTACGACTCTCCGGACTCGGATGACGACGGGGAGTCAACCCGATCTTGGCTTCCGGCGCCCTCTGCCAAGGAGATGCCCCGGGATGAGTCGGGCATGCTGGACCCGGACGAGATAGTCCACCCCCGCTCCGCGGCCTGGGCACCGGGGGAGACGGTGGCGAAATTTGTCGCGGGCAGGCTGCGCAAGCCCCTGGAGAAGGAAGCGAGGGGTTGCCTACGTGGGGAGTGTCCTCGGCCAACTTTGGAAGGGAAAGTGGCCATGACCCCGGAATTGGATCCCAAGATGGCCACCTTCCTGGCAAAGTTTATGAAGGACCCCAGGAAAGGGATTGACCGGTCCTGGCGGGCCTGCCAGGACAAATTGTTAGATGCGGTCGGGCCCGCCACGAAGATCCTCGACATGGCGGAGGAGGCTAGAGCGAATGGCACCGCCATTTCACCGGAGGTGCTCTCGAATTGGGCCCAGAGGGTGATTGTGTTCTTGGGCAACGCCAACTGTGCCCTGTCCACTGAGAGGCGGCGTTCGCTCCTAATCAAGCTGGACCCAAAGTTGGGGGACCTGGCCTCGTCGGAGGCGGGTGCTGTGGCCCAGGGAGGCCTCTTCGGCGAGCCCTTCATCAGGGAGCTGGGCAAGTTTGTGAATACGTTCACGTCGCTGGATAAGGCCCAGTCTAGCATCAAGAGAGTGTTCCACCAGCGTTTCTCTGGAGGGGCCGGTCGCGGTAGGGGCCGCGCGATCTGCCGTGGTCAGCAGACCAACAACAAAGGAGAAGGCTCCGGAAGAGGTCAATACCAGACCTCTGCCAACTATACCAACTTCTACCCCACCAGGGGACAGCGCTTCGGTGGCAGAGGGTTCAAGAAGAACTCCGGACAAGGCAATGCCCCCGGTAAGTGTACTTTGTTTGGATCAGGTTCCAATTGGGGGGCGGCTGGCAAGCTTTTACGAGGAGTGGGAATTGCTCACTGCAGACGCTTGGGTTTTGCAGACTGTACGAGGTTTCCATATCGAGTTTTACGACCAGCCCACTCAAGCGAGGCCCCCGCGCCCGATGAGTTTTTCAGAGTCAGACGCGCGATTGATAGACGGGGAGATCTCGGACTTGCTGCGCAAGGGAGCCATCCGTCTATCAACGCGCCACCCGCATGGGTTCCTCAGCAACGTCTTTTTAGTGGACAAGACGGATGGGGGCAAAAGACCTGTGATCAATCTCAAAGAGTTCAATGGGTGGTTGGTCTACCGTCACTTCAAGATGGAGGGTATCCACCTCCTTCGAGACGTGCTCCTCCCTCGGGATTGGATGGTGAGACTAGATCTCAAGGACGCCTACCTGGTCGTCCCCATCCACCCCCCTCATCGTCGTTTCCTACAATTCCTGTGGGACGACAGGGTGTTTGAATTCACCGCTCTGCCGTTCGGTCTTTCTTCGGCCCCGTGGTGCTTCACGAAAGTCCTCCACCCGGTAGTGGAGTTTCTCAGAAGTCAAGGGGTCCGTATGCTAGTGTACTTGGACGATATCCTCCTCATGGGGCAGTGCCCAGAGGTGCTGGCGGGCCAGCTGCGTCAGGCTGTCGGCCTGCTCCAGAGACTGGGGTTCGTGATCAACGGCTCCAAGTCGGTTTTGGTTCCCACTCAGCAGATCACCTTTTTAGGTTTCGTGGTGGACTCGGTACAGGCGGTCTTGAGCCTGCCGGGTCGGAAGGTCGCAAAGATACGACACCTGCTTCGGCAGACGATCGCGAGAGATCGCACGTCCCTGCGACATATCGCCAAGGTGGTGGGTCTTCTCTCGTCCTCCATCCAGGCGATTTTCCCAGGCCCGCTGCACTACAGGGCTCTCCAACGCCTGAAGGCGCAACATCTGCGCCGTGGGATGAGTTACGATCAGTGGGTTCCCCTCACGGACGAAGTGAAGGAGGAAATGTCATGGTGGCTGTCTCACATGGAGGCATGGAATGGTCGGGCGATCTTCGGTTCGGCTCCGGACCTGATCATAGAGTCCCACGCCAGCAGGTCCGGCTGGGGCGCCCGGTGCGGGGATTTTTCCACCGGCGGCGCCTGGTCTTCAGAAGAACAACAATTGCATATCAATTGTTTGGAGCTCCTTGCGGGCTCCTTCGCGGTTCGTTGTTGGACCAAAGATTCGGTCAAAGCTTGTGTCCTGTTACGGATGGACAATATTTCGGCGGTCCGTTATGTGAACCATCTAGGAGGTCCTCGGTCCCGCGCCTTGGCGGACTTGGCGAAGGACTTCTGGGATTATTGCCTGTCCCGTCACATTGCGGTGACGGCGGAGTATCTGCCGGGTCAGTGCAATCAAGTGGCGGATTGGCACTCCAGACATCTCAGGGACGCCAGCCAGTGGAAACTGGATCCGGAGGTTTTCCGGTGGCTGCACACCCTCTGGGGTCCCTTCTCTGTGGACCTCTTTGCGTCCCGTCTCGACCACCAGCTGCCGCGTTTTTTCAGCTGGAGGCCGGACCCTCTAGCGGAGGCCACGGACGCGTTTTTGCAGGATTGGAGTCGGGAACAACCGTTCGCGTTTCCCCCGTTCTCCATGATAATGCGAGCGGCGGCCCAAATACGCCGCCAGGGAGCGGAGCTGGTGTTGGTTACACCACTCTGGAGGTCTCAAGTGTGGTTTGCGGTTCTTCTGCAACTTTCTTATGGTTTTTTCCAATCCTACTCCCCCTGTTTTCTCTGCTCCTGACAGATCCGGATCAGGAACCGCATCCCCTCGTCATGCAGAACTCTCTCCGCCTCGTGGCGTGGAGGCTCTCAGGAGACGCTGGTCGCTCCCGGGCCTTTCGGGGTCGGCTGAGCACTTGCTCTCCAAAGCATGGGCCGATAGTACGACGAAGCGTTACAGATCCGCTTGGCTTAAGTGGATGCGTTGGTGTTTACGAAGGGATCTGGATCCCTTGGTCGCAGGCCTCGTTCCCGTGCTGAATTTCCTGGCACATTTGGCCGACAAGGGCCTAGCGTATAGGACGATCAATGCTATTCGATCGGCGATTTCGGCTGGCCATGACAACATCGATGGCCATCCAGTAGGGGAACATCCTTTTGTGTGCCGGCTTCTGCGAGCTATCCGCCTCGCGCTGCCTCCGGAACCCAGGTACTCCGTCCTTTGGGACGTCAATTTGGTTCTGAATTTGTTCCTGTCGTGGCCGGCCAATTCCTATCTGTCTCTTAAAGAGCTGTCGGCGAAGTTAGCCATGTTGTTATGTCTGGTTTCTTGTAGGCGCGTCTCTGACGTGCGCGCGCTGGATGTCTCTGCACGCATCTTTTCCCCGGATGGGGTTACTTTTACAGTAGGCCGACGCACGAAAACGTTGTCGCGTTCTATTTCATATCCAGCTTTTCTTGACACTCCTAAGTTGTGTGTCGTGCAATGCCTCAAAGCATATGAGGACATGACCTTGGATCTGCGCCCTCCGGGCGAGCGTCAGTTGTTGATTGCCCTGCGGAAGCCACACAAAGCTGTCTCCTCCCCCACTATTGCTCGGTGGGTGCGGTGGGTCATGCAAGAAGTGGGCATCAATACTTCTCTCTTTGGAGCACACTCCGCCAGGGGGGCCATGGCCTCTAAGGCATTCTCGGTGGGTGCTCGTCTGGAGGACCTAATGCGAGCGGCGGATTGGTCCTCGGATTCCACCTTCAAGAGGTTTTATTTTAAGCCGGTGGTGGATTTGGCCCAGTTGGTGGTAAGTAAGCTTCAAACTAGCATAATCTAAAGCCTCCGGTCCTGACATAGAATCGAAATTTGCCTAGCTTACGTAACGGTAAGTTTCAATTCTATTAAGGACACGGAGGCGAGGATTATCCCACCCAGGCTACAGTGGTGTCTCTACCCACCCGTATGGCAGTAAGTAAAGCGTTTTCCTTTACATTGTCAGTACTGTATTAATCACTGAATGCTCCTCGCCTTGTTGTCGCATTCCTGGACCACCTCGCTGATGCTGTTCCTTTTTCGACAGGCAACGACGGTGCTAAACAGGACCAATGAGGCTCAAGCGTGATCTGCGCGAAGAAAGAGGAGGAAGATGATGAGAAGTCCGGTTATATAGTGATGATGGACAGAGTAGAAGGACTATGGACTATTGTTATGCAAAGAGACTCTTGGGAGTTGTTGTTTGATTTGTTGAACATTACGTCAATGCTTTATGTTTAAAGCATTTTTTGTTCTTATTATATCTTTTCCTAAGCTGCTGTGGAGTCTTTATGTTAATAAAGCGAAGGAAGATATAGCATAATCCTCGCCTCCGTGTCCTTAATAGAATTGAAACTTACCGTTACGTAAGCTAGGCAAATTTCGATTCTATCACGGATGTATAGGAAATGGGGCATGGGTGTAAGGGTGCTCCTGAGTGGACGATATTCATCAGGGCGGTGGTTTCTTCATTCAAGAGGGGCTTTCCGGTGCTTAGCTGCTGTTCGGCGATGAAGGAGGTGTCCGGGTAGTTGAGTACTTATCGGTATCCTGTGCAACTAATATGTTGTAGATATTGGCAATCTTCTGTTCGTAGAAGTTTGAGAGGTTGTTGCAGTGTGCATGGAATGGCATGCTATCGTTATTATCCCTCCTTTTGGTCTTTTGTTTCCTCCCATTTGTGGCACTGACCTAGTTTGGTATACTTATGCTTTTGTGGGACAATTTTATTTATGTTTTCCTGCTCATCAAAAGACCTCCTCTCCTCGAAGATCTGCAAGGTCCACTTGTTAACTACTTCCAAACTACTAGTTTTGCCTCTGTAGCACTGCCGATTACCGAAGGGCTCAGCCGCTGCTCAGACTAGGTGAGCCTGGGTCCGTTTCACGCTCCAATCGAGAGTGACTCCACTGTTTCCTCGGGGCATACGTACAGCGTACAGATTAATTTGCCATGTTAAAAGCGTAACATTCTTTAATGGTGCCCATGTGCTTGCTATTTAATTCTCCTCCCTCTCCAACTGCTTGCTCTCTGGCACTTTTTTGCCTGCTCACCTCATTTATTAATGACATGTTCATACAGAGACATACCACAGAATCTGGGCACCTCCTAAAACGGGGCAGGAAAGGGGAGTTTGACAGACAATCGTAATACTTGAGTGTAGAGCGCCAAGAACAGGGCTGGAGAGGAAAGGTAGCCGGCCACAACCAGTCTTCTGCCTGTGCAGGTTATCCCAGAACGTTCTAGCACACAGAGGGGATTATTACATTGGGGGAGTCCGAACCTCCGCGACTTTCTTCCCTATGCTTAAAAGTAGTGCAGAGTGGGCAGGGTTTATGAGACAACGTAAAGATAAGAAAATAGCTTCGCACATAGAGCCGAAAGTAACCTCGACATATACATTGCTACATTTTTAAAAATGTGAGGGACTTTCAAAATATGCATTTTCAATTTACTTCAGAAATGCATATGGGGTTTTCAGTCATGTTCAATTGTTCTTTCAGACCCTCCCTACAGCTAACTTTTAAGGGATTTTGTTTTTTTATACTAAGTAGGGCTTGCACTCTTTCTGGAAAAATAATTCAGAGGAGGCCTTCTTTACACCCTTGTTGAAATTGCAGTTGAATAGCTACAAACATAATTTACTTCGGTTTGGGGGCTTTTAAATAATTACTACGGAGCCAATTCCCATTGGATCAGATTGTATACTGGAAGTGGCGAGGTTATCAGCTGGTTCCATGACACTAGGCGCAACAGTTTCCAACCCAAGCCTTTTCTTTACCATCCTAATACATTCTGAAAGTTGTATTCATGGTTAATTGCCATTGAAGCTATGGCACTAACAAACCTAGAAGCAATGATTTGTAAAGTGAAAGCCATCAACAAGAACATGGTGGTTCCCTGATGTCAAGAGGCCCTCTAATAACTATTTTATCAGTGCCTATATTGTCTATAGATTTTGAGTGCATATTTTTTACCAACCCCTTCTACTGTTATTTATAATGTATTTGGCATGTCCCACTGTAGGGTCAAGAAGAATTCGCGTGTATCTGCACCAGTCTAATTTCCATGAGGACAGCAGCAATTGTTACCTATTCTTTCATATTGTACACCTTATTCTGTATTTTACATTACTTTTTTTTCATTTATACCTGTGCAAACTAGGAATCGGAAAACAAGACCTTTATCGTAATACACTAGTGTTGCCTACGGGTTTCCAAACAAGTCATCAAAAAGAAATTGCTCACAACAGTGTGGCTGGCATTAGTTAAAATGTCTACAATTATATGAGTAACAAGGTGCTTGCAAGCACGCCTCCCAGTGACGGGATAATATTTAGCATTGTCAGCAGAGGGCGATAAAAGTTCTTACCACAGAAGCCGTTGGCACAACAGTGTTTTTCAATAGGAAATGAAACACAGCCTGCAACTGCTCTTCTCAAGGGCACACTAGTAAGCCTTTCTTTTTATGTGGAACAAATTTGAAAGAAAAGTAAGAAGTGCGATAAACATGTACACATTGTTCCGTGTCACGTTCACGTTATATGGCTTCTGTTTCGCGTCGTTGGCTGCCTTGCCTTTGACTGTCACCAGAGGCGTCAGTTTTACTGCAGGGAGGAAAGCTGTGCCAAGCAAAGGGGGCACACTTGCCAAGTGCACAGGAATCCTGCTGAAAGAGCTGTGTGGGGCGCGCACGCTGCCAATTCTCTACAGAAATCCCTATTTCTTAGTTTGTTGTTTTAGTATAGGCTACTCTACAGAATAGGGGGATGGGATGATAGTGGGGAATCTGCGGTTACATAGAGTAAGAGAGTTTTTGAAGATAAGTAACTTGTGCTTCTGATGGATACTTCTAACCGCACATTCTTCTCCTTTAGACCATAGCCTGGGTGCAAACCAAAAAGTCCTGCAGAACCAAGTGGGCAAAGTGACCTTCCTAACAGTCCTGGGTGCCAAGGCAGTTGTGTTTTAGTGTCCACGTCACAGACGGGCAGATATCAATAAAAGGCACCGCTCTTCCAAAGCGTTGTGGCAGCCTTACCCCAGCGGTTGGCTGGCCAGTGTATAGCAGATTCTGATGCAGAATCCTACCCACCTTAACAAAATCTTCTTTTGCAGTATATTGTCTTTTGCCACAGCTGAATATCCCCAAAAGAGCAGATTGTCTCCCATGTTTTCCTTGGTGCAGTCGATTGACAAGCTAAGTATTCTCTTGCGATCAGGGGGATGGAGTATCTCTTCGTCCTTCAAGGAATGAGGCGGAGTAAAGAACACCAGCACAGTGATCACTAGGCCATTGTGAAAGGGAGCTATGACTTTCAGAAGGAATGCCACCCGGGTTCTAACAACCAATTGGTCAGGGAAGAAGGTGGTGTAGGACAGCTATAAGGGAGGCACCTGCAGTTCACTCAAGCAGCGTATGGTTGTATTGGTCAAAAGTCTCAAGAAGCAGCTACGCATCGACTCAAAGGTGAGCACATAAGAAATGTCAGGAAAAGACTAAGAGCCCCTTGAAGCATCCCCAAAGATTTGGGAGAAATATATGTATCAAACATTTTGGAAAACACAAATACTGGAAATTTCAACGACGATGGTTGGTCAGTTAAACATACTAAGGCTGAAAGGGCGACAAATAACATTTCACTGTGCCCACTGCAAGAAACTGCAGTTTAAAATAAAAGAACAAGCAACATGATATCAAAATATTCACCTCCTAAGGGGTTTATGGGTAGGGCACAACATCAAGTGACAAACTTGTCTGAGAATCTGGCATAGACCGACTTCGTTGAAGGGTGCCTGGCTGCAAGGATGGCATTGATCATCTCGGCCAGCATGCCAAACACATTTAGCTTCAGTCAATCCATACCCATGTGTAGATGTGTTGTTTGTGGAGACTCTGGGGCTGAATTCTTCCCTCTTGCTGAGATAGAGGGCCCTCCCAAAATGGAAGCTTAGTTGGAGGGCAAATGCTGAATCCCAGGAGCATAAGGTACCACACTTCCTTACAGAGTCCGGGGCAATATAAAAGAATTCTGAGCAGCCTTACTTGATCTTCCTCTTTAAGCAAGCCAGGACATGGCGGATGAAAGGAGCACAACAATCTGCCCTTCCATTCCAGCTGCACCTTATAGGAAACTCCAAAGTGTAGAATTGCTGAACCTGCACGTTCGACATTGGCACATGCATCCAGGATGTACCCCACCAACTGAAGACACCCCAGACAATCTCAGGATGGAAACCCAACTCATGATCTGCCAAGCAACACCTGCTCAGTCCATCCTCTCTGGTATTTAGGGACCCCGCTAGGGGGTTGTAATCAGGGAGATGTTCTGCTGGTCAAGCCACCTGTTTAGGCTCAGATCGCCACCTCTCCTAGGTGACCGCCCTAACCAAGCAGCAATGCATCTGTCACAACTATAAGCCCTCGGGAGGGGAAGAGTGCCCTGCCTCAGGTTAAACTGGTGTCCACCAACCACCACTGCACATCCTATAGAATCTGACTGGAGATCTGGATTGGAAAGGCAACTCAGATGCTGGGTCCATTGAGATTTGAGGTTCCATTGTATGTGCCACCTGGCACTCATGATGAGAATGCATGAGGCCTGGAGATCAAGAAGCATCAGAGCCATCTTCTTCGAGACCCAGGACTGAAGATGAAACATTAGGATCATATCCTGAATGTCATGAGCACGCTGCAGCGAAGGAAAGGACTTCAATGCCACCATGTCCAGGATTGCCCAGATAAGCAGGATTCTTTGCGTGAGACGCTGGTGTGACTTCAGCACATTGACAGTGAATTCTAGCAATGTCAGGAGTGTGGCTATCATCTGGACGTTGTCTTGCGACTGGAGGTGGTCCATGAGTCTGCCTTCAGGGGCCAATCGTCGAGGTACAGGAATATATGTACTCCTGACCTCCACAGATTGACAGCGACCATCGGCATCACTTTTGTGAATACTGCACGGGGTGAGGTGAGTCTGAAAGGAAACATGGCAATCTGGAAGTGGTCATAACCCACCTTGTGGAACTGCAGGACGGGTATATGGAAATACGTGTCCTGCAAATCCAAGGACACCATCAAATCTCCGGCTTCTAGGGCAAAGAGAGTCTGGGCGTGAACATCTTGAGATAGGTCCTTTTGAAGAAAGGAGCTAAAAGGGACACGATCTAGAATAGTACAGAGCCTTCATTCTTCTTAGGGATAAGGAAATACCAGATACCTAATACCTAATAGATGTACCCCCTTGAGTGCAGTCCCGAGGGGCACTGGCATGTTATGTTGCTCACGAGCATTCTATAAGTAATTACATTTCACTCCAATATGAGCAAAAATGTACTTGATACCTTATTTCTTTATTCATAATTCCCTTTTCATCAATAATCATCAACACAATTCATAGTGAGGGTAGATTTAGGTTATCAATTGTAATGCATCCTTGCTTTAATAATCCATGAACAGATTATTGCAAATGTCTATCTTGGTTATTCCATTGACACTTGAAAATCCCAATGCATTTCGGACCTTCCTGGTCCTTCATCTGGGAGACATTGATAATAATCTACAAGCCCTTCCCTGGCCCAAGCCCGCCCAGAATACAAGGGTGCAATGGATGACCTCTGCGCACTGGACTACAAAACATACCTAGTACGTAGACATAAGGAGGTAGACAAAGCGGGCAAGCTGCTAGCGTAACTACTGAAATCTGATACCTCTCAACCCACCATTACTGACCTACACACATCCACCGGGATCCTTGTGAATATACAAGAGGTGATTAATCATTCTTTCCTAGAATATCACACAACACTGTACCCGACTCCCGTCCTCCAAGACCCTGCCTCCACACAAGGCTTTCTTGCTGGGATTCAACTCCCACAAATTATACCAGAGCATTAGGACACCCTAGAGGACCCCATCACGGTAGGTGAGATAGCGGAGACAATCGGGCAATTAGCAACAGGAAAGACACCGGGAAAAGATGGTTGGCCATCGGAGTTTTATGCCACATATTCTAAGCAGCTAACACCACTGTTGACCAGCATGTACACCAAAGCCTTTGAGAAAGGTAAAGTCCCACCCACTCAGAGAGGCGACATTGGTGGTCATACCGAAACCAGGCCCAGACCCTCTTTTAATGGCCTCATATCGTCCTCTATCAATGCTGAACGCAGATTATAAGATTCTCGGGAAGCTACTAGCGAATAGGTTAATTACAGCAGTCCTTTTGATGGTTAATGAAGACCAGAACGGTTTTATACCAGGGAGAAACACTGGATTGAATCTGCAACATTTTTTGTAATGCTGGAGTGGGCAAGAGGAGAGACGGAAATGCCCTGGATAGCATCCATAGATACCGAAAAGGCATTCGAGACGCTGAGTTGGGACTACTTGTTGATGGTGTTGTCTAGATTGGCATTGGCCCTAACTTCTTAAGATGGATACAGTTGTACCTCAGGCAAGGGTAAAGATGGCTCGAGTTTTTCCCTCACTTTTTACGATAGCGCAGGGCACGAGTCAAGGTTGCCCTCTGTCACTGATACTTTTTGCCCTGGCTATGGAGCCACTGGCATGAAGATTACGACAGCGGGTAGTAGAGTGGGGCCTACATGCAGATCGTCAATGCCACGTAGTGTTGCTATATGCGGACGACGCCTTTATTTACCTACATGGCTGAACCGAGGCACTTCAACAGATAATGGACCTGTTGAATGACCGCGCGCTGATCTGGACTGAAAGTTAATTGGCCTAAATTGGTGGCGTTCCTGATGGCACCTATGTCATTGGCCCAGAGGCAGGCCGCACCACAAAAGTCACTGGAATGGGCATTTGATACCATTAAATGTTTGGGGATAAAGGTCTAACACTCGGGGTGGACGCCATCAATGGTAACTTGGGGCGTGCTATCACTAAAGGTCGATCAAACCTCTTGTTCTGGTTAAGCCTTCCCTTATCTCCCATGGGATGGGTGCCGACCTTCCAGATGCTGGTCCTTCTGCATCTCCTATAATTCTTATTCACACTCCCCTATCGCCTGCCACGGAAATTCTTTAAAGATCTGGATTCTCTTTTTGGTATCCCTCATTTGGGGACACTCCAGAGCCAGGGTGGCTTTACATAAATTGTATCTATCATTATCAAAGGACGGTCTAGGCGCTCCGAACTACGAGCGTTACTACGCTGCCACACAGTTGTTATGGCCAATGAGATGGATAGTTAAGAGTAATCTTACGGAATTGGTAACAGAGGCCATATCCTGGGATCATCTGACAATACTGGAGTGGTTGCCGGGAACCACTACACTGACCCAGAAACAATGTGGAAACTTACTAATTACGGCGGATATACGTAGTTGTTCCAGGTATGTGCTCCCCAAGGCCAGATTGCCCCATATGCCCCAGGCCTACCACTGGAAGTACTCCCCTGCACATTTACTTGTCAAGGATGCTGGAGCTCGGCTCCTGGAGAGAGAGGGGGTTTGACACATAGGGAGACATGTATGCAGACTCACAATTACAAACGTTTGAAGAGTTAGTGGAAATGCATAAGGTACCACATGGTTCCTTTCTCTTATATGCCCTACTTACACACCACTTCCGACGAACATGGGGCAATGATCGAGCAGAACCCACCACATTGCATCTCTTGCCGACATTACTGACACATAGAAGGGGCAGACAAGCTGTAACGGCCATATATACGTCCTTCAGGCGGGATGATGCACCCACGTTAGCAGCTCTACGTGTGTACTGTGAAACTGAGTTGACAACCACTATATCAGATAAACACTGGGCACAATGTCTCGGCAACCCAAAAATGGTTTCAACCAACGCTAGGTTGAAATGCACCCAGTTTAATTACCTACACCACACGTACCTCACGCCCCACAGACTAGGGTATGTACCCATCATCTGCTGACAGATGCCCTAGATGCCGGGACCCAGGGGCCACATTCACGCATATGGTATGGACATGCACAAGCATTCAAAGGTATTGGAGCACTATAGCCACTGTACTTAAAGAAGCAGCTGAAACCTAGGTGACAGTGCAGCCCACCCATTTCCCACCGGGTGCCACAAAGCGCTCCACATCGCGTAAAGCTATGAACAAGTTCCTAGACCTAGCCCTAGGTCTAGCCAAACGCAAAATAGCCATGACATGGAAAGCCCAGCATGCACTTGTGGCTTCTAGATCTCTAGAGGGCACTGGTATCGGAACATACAAACCACTGGCACAGACTTCGCCGGGGCCCCCTGCAACAGCATCCTACTCAATGGAGGATTACCTGTCACTGTCACTAATTGAAACCAAGCTGGCCGAGGCGGGCCTCTCTTCTTAGGTGGCGCCCCCTTTCCTCCATCTCCCCTTTTCCTCCTGCCGCTCCCCCCTCCCCCCGTCGCTCTCTCCATTGGCGCACCTGCACTGGGTGGTCCACCGCGTGTGACTATTAACATATGTGATACCCACTGAAAGGCTACACTAACAGGTACACTCTGTTCTGTACCCACATGCAGAGATTGACTTATAGATCTTTTTTACTTTACATGTTATTTTACTTTGATGCCCGCATGTGATTTCGTGATGGAATTGATCTGTGTTTTAAGGAAGGATTTCCTGAAGTACATACAATTTGTATATATGATGTATGTAAAGGTACTCTACTATGGACATGTGTGGCATCATAGAGTACAAGATGGACCTTCCTTATTGGTGGCTGGAACTTTCGGGCATCTTGCCCAAGCCATTCAAACTACTGTTATTGTAATGTCAATACTGAAATAGGTTGTAATGCAGATGCTAACAATACTATGTTGCGGAAAATCAATAAAAATATATTTTTTTAAAAGACAATAATCTACAACATAAAGCCAATCAAAATTAAATACATTTATGCAGTGTTCCCCTCCACCGACTTCTAAATCAGGATCAGATTCAGAGCTAAAGAGCACATGGATCCTCGGCTGGCCTCGGATCAGTCAGGGTGCATTACAAACTGTTGCACTTTTGAGATTTCACAGCAAGAACTTGGTTGAGACTGGGCAGTCCTCGGCATAGGGTCAAAAACAGGACAAGATTTTCTATTGCACTGGTGGAGTCAGTGCCGACAATGACCTAGGTGCTGGTGTAGAGGTCTGTACCCGAGTCCGTACAAACCAAGCAGTGGGTTGAGAAGGGGCAGACCCGCCAGTTGTAGCCTGACTAGAGACCCCTATGGCTCTTTATGGCCGAAAGGTGTGCCCGAGGCAGCTGGGAGTGCACCAAAAATATGCAGTCACATCTCCTTGAAGGCTCTATCTACTGTGGGGTTGAAAATGGATTAGGGAACTCTGGGTGTACCAGGACCAACTGTGGAACTGGTTTGGTTTCCCAGAACTGTAAAGGGGTGCAATCTATATTTTGATGGCCTCGTGCTTCCTCCCCAGACATCAAGGGGTGGGATGGAGATGAGTCCCACTTCTTTTTTTATGCTTCTGTTTGGAATTTTTCTTATTGGAAATCTTTGAATGGGAAGTGGACCTTTCGCAAAAATGGCCCAAGAATGGGACCGCAACTGTGCCCGCTACCATGGTCTGCGCTTCCACCCTCACCTCTTTTTGCGCTTGGCAAATAAGTTTAGCGCCTTGACACCCTCGGGTATAGTGGGCTCTAGAAAGTTTCATTTCAGAGTTTAGCCTCCTAGTCACAGGTGGCTTTCAGGGGCATGTGGGCAAAATTGTCACATGGCTTAAGAACCATGCCCAGAGCGCAAGCACCAGTAGCCGACCTCTTGTTGTTCCATGACAGACATTGGTTTCTTGCAGTCTCAAAATAGTTTGAATCCTTTTGTTTTTGGTAGGAACATTGTTGAAAGACACTGTGAAAGATTTGGAAGTTTCCAGAAGACTAACAAGGAACCAGAACTCCGGATATTTGTTGAAGGGCATGGAAATAATGGAACTTAAGTCAGTATGCACAGGTTGTGATGACACAGCCATAACGCACCACCTACTGGCACAAGGTTGGTGAAGAATTCTCTGGATCCACTTATGTGCCTGAGAAAACTTCTAAAGACGAGGAATCTGTGGTTAAAAATATCCATAGGAAAAAAACATTTTTCTTCAGGTTTCTATATCATCTGTTGGGCAACAATTGCTTAAGTTTTATAGAATTGCTCCTAATCAGCAATGCAAGGAATACACTGAGATCATGGTGATGGGACGGGGACAAACAGTTGCTCCATGTACTCTTTCGGCTTCCAACCAACAAAGAAGCTAAAAGCAAACTCCACAGAACCATCATATTTGAGCTAAATCAAAACCCTTTCTTTGAAGTTAAAAGAACCAACACATGTCTAGAGGTAGAAGATAGAAACCATTCTTAAATATCTAACCTCTGAATAACACCAACTGCTTCATTAATTCCAAATAGGAGAAAGGCCATTTAACCATTAAGAATTATGAATTCCTCAGAGCATCGTGACCCCTACCTCGGACAGGGAGACAGTTGCTAGACTAAAGTTAAATCATATTCAACTCTACAAACCTTAGGCTGGAAAGGTTGCCAAGATATGTTGTAATCTTAAGTGACTCATCTTTTAATATGAGTAATACATTGCCATGCCGATGCTGTAAATTGTCACGCTCCAATACAGCAGTTGATGCTACCATATTACAAAAAGGTGGTCATTTTCACAGTTATTTGCAGTAAATATCATTATAGCTAAGACTTACTCTCTTCTAAGGGTGAGTTGTGGGTTTCTTTCCATATCAGTGTCTCCCAGAAAAGACCAGGATGTCTGCATTCCCACACAAATATACTGCACCAAGATGGCAGGGCACAAATATACTCCACCAAGATGACAGAGCTATCGGGATGCAGGAAATACAGTCATAGCCGCATAGATGCATAGTATAAGCATGCTGATGCAGATGTCATTTTGAAAGGGACAGGCAGGTGGAGGGATAGGCCATGTTGCAGCACCAATCAACACCCACTTAACCTGCCACATTCGTGCGGGGGATGGGGTAACAGAGTGTGAGGCCTGACTTAAAGATGTCGCCCTGCCTACAGGGTTTGACCTGTGCTTCAAGGGAAACAGCCAGTAAAACACAGCTGTAACCCCACAGTACCTTTACCATGCAGGACTTACAATGTATGCACAGTTACCACGCATAGCTATTACCACACATTTTTTTACAACACATATGCCTTTTACCGCTCATGCCTTTACAACAAATTAATGGTATAAAGGTATGAATATCAATGGCATATACGTTGCACTGGTGGTAAGAGCATATGCTGGTAACGGTGGTAAAGGCAATAACTTTGGAAAAGGTCTATAGCCAAGTAAGAACACACTATTAAACAATCAACAACTGATTGAAAATATAATTTGCTACCCACAGGAAAATGACTAATAAGAAACTTAGTGAAAAGTTTTTTAAATTGTATTATTCAAAAAAGCCTATTTTACAAGTATTTATTATATTTCATACTATTATGCGTTCCAGGCATGATCCATTATTCATGTAGCAGCATTATACAAATTCATTAAAAAAACACATAACAGACATACATATAGCATTAGACATAAAAAACGATGGAGGCAATGCGGAAGATATACACTATGTTTATCTACCGCATTGCCTCCATCATTTTTTATCACCGTTCTTTAGCCTACTCTGCCACCCCAGTTCAGACATGGCCATATGCAAATCAGTCTGACCCTGTGCCTCATGGGAACAGTCCAGCCCGAACTGCCAAGCCATGCCTTCCCTGGACCGGAAACAAGCTTCCGAGGACCGGTTTCTGGCATTTCAGCCGTCTTCAGCTTGCTTGAATCCAGTGGCAAAGTGAGCAAGGGACTCACGTCTGAGCATACCCTGCCAACTTATGGCGAACAAAGCGGTACAAAAGGGGGTGGTGATGGAATTGCGCCGGGAACCTGTTTGAGGGCGGGTTGTCATGGAAAACCTTTACCATGCATAAGGCTTTAACATACATGCCTTTACAATGAAATTTGTTGTAAAGGCAAGCGTGGTAAAGGCATATTCATTGGAAAACAAAATGCGTAGTAACGGTTATGCGTGGTAAAGTCATGCTTTGAAACGGAATGCATTGTACTATCATACATTCATGCCTCTAGGATAGATAACAATTTTGAGTTATCAGAGTGAAGATCATTTTCTGAAAGTCATCTATGTCACCTCACGAAGCCCGTGGATTTCACCATATATAACCTTTAGGTTCTACTGTTTAGGCAACATTAAAGGTGTTTCCTATTACCATCCAAAAATTTAAGAAAACATGTTAATAAAACTGTAATTTCTGATGTGGGTGGATATGCTTCAGAAACGGTAGCACCTACCCTCAATCATTTAAGGCTAGACATCCACAAAACTATAATGCACTCAAGACTAATCTTAAAGTAGCTCCACACAGGCATGTGCAGGGCATCTCAGTGTGTAGACATAGCAAACAAAACAGTGCTCATATTAAAACAGGACAACGACTACATCCAGATGGAATTAAGTACAGCTACAATAAGGGCAACTTTCTAAACACATAATTTTTAAAACGATGCTTACAGAAATATCCAGTGAATAAAAGAGACAAGATATAATTTCTTACCTCTGTAGAATTCTGCATTCCAAAAGAAGAGGCTGCTATTGAGAATAGCCAGAACCCAACTCAAGGGAAGAAGGTAGAAAATGCAGACAGACCCCAAGAGCCCTCCATAAAATCTAGAAAATTAAAATGAGAATCAGGTTAAAAATGGGTTAAAACAGTCAAGCAGCAGGAAGCATGTTACTTTCCTTGAAAGGATGTGTTGGAATGCTCAGAAACTGCAGCACAGAATTATTTTTGAAAGGAGAAGGGAGATATTCACATATGGTCATCATGTGCTGGCAAGTAGTGTGAACATCGGATTAGAAGGAAAATATTTTTAATTCCCAAGTTGATAGCTGTAAAGAATTAACAAGATCCTGAACAGTCAGTGTTTATTAAGGAGAGTTCTGGCTAGGTATTATTCCTCACTACTGGTGTTCCAGGATCTTGGCTATTATTGCACACCAAATAGATAATAAATTACTCTGGATTCTCTAAAAGTGGCAAGTTGAGCAGACAAGACTTCTGCCTGGAGGTGGTAATTGGTGTGGAAATCTAGATATTGGGTTTCACATTAATCACACTGGACAACTTCCAGACGGTAATGTAGTGTAGTTCCTAGTTTCCCACTAGGCCCTGCGCATTGGAATAACATAAACAGTAGTATCGACGTGGAACTGCGGATATTCCAGGCCTCCACTGACTATGCTAAACTTAATTGAGTGTGTTACCAACTAGCTCAGAGGTCACTGGAAACTTTCTTCTCTGCATAGGAAGTGATCAGCTTCCCTGGCACAGACTAGAAGGGATTCAGTTTTCCAACAACCGTGCAACATGACAACTTTGCTCCTCAGATCAAGAGTCAATCTCTAGGGTCGTGTGAAACAATAGACAGGTATTTCACTCAGTCAGGTTAGTGCAGTTTACTTTCACGAGATGTAGAGAACAGAGAGACGGGCGTTTGTCAATAAAGGGTTAACATTTATTGAACAGTCTTTCTTCTCGTACAAGAGAAATGTATTGCCACAATTGCAAGACTTGTTATTATAAAAAGTACGTACAGTAAGATAAGAATTGCGAAATAGAACTGTAAAAGCATTGATATGGTTTCTTAGCCATACAATGGTTTAAAAGTAATAAAACATATATACAGTCATATATACATTAGGCTAAAATACTCAACTGGTGCTTCTAACTACGCCTACCCCAGTGTGCCTGACCTAAGCCTAACACGTGGAAGGGGAGTAAGTAAGTAGCTTTAAGTTAAGTTGGTTTTGCCAAGGTTTGCTTCAAGAATTCTCGTCTAAGGGTTTAGTCAACACCATACCTCTGAATAGAATGATGGAAGTCTGGTATTTCCTTCAGGGGGCACTCGGTATCCCAGTCACCCGCGAGGGCAGACCGGAAACGCTGGAGCTGGATTTCTCTGCAGGAGAAAGGCAGCGGCTTTTCTTCAGCGCGTCGGGAGGAGGAGGCGGGGGACAGCGTCCGCGGCAGCTGGAATCTGCTGGGCTTCTTCGCAGAAGGACGGCTGTTCAGCTCCTAAGCGTACTGCACCATCGTTCGCGCTTTAGCAGCGATAATGGTATCAGTAGCTTCACCACCAAGGGACAACAGCAGCAGCGTACTGCCTGCAGCAGCAATGGGATGCACAACAGGGTGCACGGCAGCTTACAACAGCACGACAGCTTTCAGCTCACATTGCTTAAGGCAACGTTGGTAATATTTATACCTGACAGGTGCTGGGTTTGACGCAAGTTTGCTGGACATAAGACGTCAATTAAAGATGTCACTAGGAAGTGATAGTTATCAGATGCTCATTAGAGTTCCATTACTAATCAAAACACAGCAAGCGGGGATTTCCAGGTTTGCTGAGTTTTTATCTTGTTGAAGAACTCAGAGTGTTAATCTAGGAATATCAGATAGTGACTTCTGCTCTGTCATTGCACTAATTGGTTGCAAAGGAAGTGGCAGAGAACTATGCTGGAATGTGGCTCTGTTCGTGTGAGGCCAGAGATGACTTTTCTGAAAATCGCACTTGAACGGTTATGCCAATATAGGGAATAAATGGATTTATATCCGAATAGGGGCATAAGGTCGCAGTATCGATCAGGAACCTAGATAAACACGCAACAGTAACATCACTTTTAAAAAAAACACAGATTTAGAATTTGGCAGACAGGGTAATCCATCACACACGTGGCAGAGTACCCTACCCATCTTTTGCCTTATTTGGATACGGGTGGACCTTAAGTATTCCTTCAATGATGACCCTGCTGGCTCGGTCTATGGAATACTTCCTCCAACAGCTTGACAGAGAAGGGGTCATCAGAGGAAGGACATTACACTGTCCACCTTATTTAGGGTTGATGATGTAATGCCTTATTTTTTCCTGTCCATTACTGCTAGCAAAAACCTGGTAGACCAGACAGGAAAAAAAACAATAGACGTCACACCCTCTGAGGAAACTACCAGTGTGTGGGTATCATTCATTTTGTTTTTCAAAAACAAATTTTTCACTTTGGGAGTTGTTGTTTTTTTAAAGTAAAAACAAAGTCAGTAGTTTGGCTTATGGCCATCATACTTTTAGTAGTCAATACAAAAAAGGGCCCCCCTGAAGAAATAGATATAGGGCAGACAGGCAGGAGAAATAACAAACTTTCAAGACACAGAAGAAAGACTGCCCCAAATATTTATTAGGTGGCTCAATTAGAGTCCCGAATTAATACAATGCAGAGATGAGCTCACTGACACCAGAGACTGGACTACAATTTCAAGAAAGTACAAAAATCATTTTTATTTATTTTTGATTCAGAGTTTTTCCACTATATGGTTTCATTACAATACAAAATCAATCAGAGTCAAAAAAGGATCACAATAAATCATTAAATACACACCCCACATACGTCTGCACTTCTTCAATCAAAGGAACAACAGACACACAGATTTCATATCATCATACATCCTCAGAAGTCAAGCATACCAAAACATTCCACAATCGTCCAAGGTTCATCATACTTCCAAGGTCAGATGTAACACAAGTATTCTATCCAGATAGTTCTCCCTAAAACAGAGTAGGAGGTCAGGTGGCAAAAATATATATCCGGACAGAGTACAAAACGCCAACGCGCGTTTCGGTGCAGTGCCAGGTCTAAGGCCACGCCTTCATCAGGGCGATCAAAAACAGAAGGGGGGAGTATGAAGAAGCCGCATACAGTAAGCAAAGAGGAAAGAGCAGCTTTCCAAGGATCACAAAACTAGGTTCAAGTTCTGTAGTCCTGATAAATAGGGATTCAACATGGAATAGGGTCACAGAAAGGACTGTAGATTTTTGGGAATCAACAGCAACTGCGTCCCAGAGATTTCCTCGTAGTTTTAGTGAGAGCAAAAGGAATCGTGAGGGTAAATCCCAGCCGAAAAGCCAAGCAATGGGAAAGCAAGCGGGCACACTCACAGATTATCGTATCTCACACAGGAGTCTGTTTAACTTCGTGACACCACCACGGAGGCAGAGGCGGCAAAGAAGGAGTGGAAATTACTGAAAACCCACCTTTGCTGCCATGCTACCTGCCTAAAATGGATGGTGGTGTCACGAAGTTAAACAGATTCCTGTGTGAGATACGATAATCTGCGAGTGTGCCCACTTGCTTTCCCATTGCTTGGCTTTCAGCTAGGATTTACCCTCACGATTCCTTTTGATCTCACTAAAACTATGAGGAAATCTCTGGGACGCGGTTGCTGTTGATTCCCGAAAATCTACGGTCCTTTCTGTGACCCTATTCCATGTTGAATCCCTATTTATCAGGACTACAGAACTTGAACCTAGTTTTGTGATCCTTGGAAAGCTGCTCTTTCCTCTTTGCTTACTGTATGCGGCTTCTTCATACTCCCCCCTTCTGTTTTTGATCGCCCTGATGAAGGTGTGGCCTTAGACCTGGCACTGCACCGAAACGCACGTTGGCGTTTTGTACTCTGTCCGGATATATATTTTGCCACCTGACCTCCCACTCTGTTCTAGGGAGAACTATCTGGATAGAATATTTGTGTTACATCTGACCTTGGAAGAATGATGAACCTTGGACGATTGGGGAATGTTTGGGTATGCTTGACTTCTGAGGATGCTAAGGTTACTTAAACACAGTGACATGTCACAGTCTTAAAATTGAAGAGATAAGTTGTATATGTCTACCCATTACTAGAGTTATACCTGTGCAAAGAAAGCCCCGAAGGTGAAAATTGAACGAAACGAGCTGACTGCATGTATGTTCAGTTGACCACAAGCAAAAGTAAAAAAAAGAATAAATGTTTAATGAGGTATACAAAAAAGACGACATTTTGAAGAAATGAGACTACAGACTTCCGCACAGCTTTGCCTGAGTGAATTGGCATGACAAAATAGGGTTGCTTTGTCCAGAAGGACAGACCTATAGATGACAAATAATTGCTGAAGGGAGCTGAGGATTGGTGTTTCAAATTCAAAAAGGACAGCAAAACAGTGGACTTCTGTTGTCAGGTACTGTGACAATTGGCTCGTTGTACTGCCTTGTGCAGCCGAACAGGCCGTGCAACGATGAAAGAACCTCTCCTCCTCAAGTCCCGACGCAAGAGCTTTGTAACTCGCTTAATGACTTCTTAATGGATAAAATAGTCGCCATCAAAGAAAGTATACCGGATAGGTCTAGTTTGGTCTTTATAGAAGACACCCCTAGGAACCTCTCTGAATTGGATGCTATTCCCCCTATCGACCATCCTAGGCTAGTTGAATTGATGACTCGGTGAAATCTGGCTCACCAAATGACTGTTGTCCCCCTCACGTCCTAAGAGACGTCTTCTCGGCACTACCACTTAGTATACTTCCCCTTCCTAATGAGTCACTAGCACAAGGTAGAGTTCCCAGTTCTTTCAAAAATGCAACGTTTGTCCCTCTCATTAAAAAACCTGGGGCCGAGCCTGCCAATCTTTCTAATTATCGGCCTATATCTCTTCTCCCATTTGGAGCAAAAATCCTGGAAGCTCACGTAGCTAGGTGTATCTCCAACTTCATCGATTCATCGGACTACCTGGAGCCTAATCAAGCCGGATTTCGTCCGGCGCACTCAACTGAGTCAGTGATCCTCGCAATCCTAGACAATATGAGATCTAATGCTGACAAGGGTATCCATCAGGCTCTAGTGCTCCTGGACCTGTCGGCGGCGTTCGACACGGTTGACCATACCATCTTATTGCACCGCGTCGAACAGGCCGGTCTGCAGGGCTCTGTTCTCAGCTGGGTGAACTCTTTTCTGACTGACCACTCTCAGGCAGTCAGGCTCGGGAATTTTTCTGTGCCTAAATTGGTTACTACCTGCGGCGTCCCGCAAGGCTCGTCATGGTCTCCACTCCTGTTTACTTTATATCTCAAACCTCTCTTGCACTCCTTAAAAAATAGAAAGGTCACAACTTTTAATTACGCAGACGATCTGCAACGAACATTTTCATTGGACTCCCCAGACTCCGCCACGGAATTCCAGGACACCATGTTGCATATCCAGCGGTGGATAGAGTTGAACCACCTAAAACTTAACCCAGGGAAGACAAGGCTGGTACTCGCGGGCAAAAGTGCGGCCAGCTGGGGCCCCCACTTCTGGCCGTCAACAATGGGGTTACCTCCCTCTCCCTCTCTTTCGGTGAAAAGCCTTTAATTCAGATCTTTCTCGTAAAGGTCGGGTGAGAGCTGTGATCTCTTCCAGCTTCCATCAATTGCGCAAAATAAAAATCGCCCATCTGCTCACCCATTCTGCGCTTATACAGGTGGTGCTCGCCCTGGTCCTGTCCTGATTGGATTTCTCCAACTCCATCTATCTAGGATTACCCATATTTCTGTCTAAGCGCTTACAAATTGTCCAAAATCAAGCGGCCAGACTCATTTTTAAACACCCCAAATGGCGATCGGCAAGACTATTGCTTGCCGACCTCCATTGGCTACCCATTGCTCAACGGGTGATATTTAAAGTAGGATGTCTGGCTTTTAAGGCCATACACAGGAAAAGCATCATGTTCATCAACAGCCTGATTGTCAAGCATGAGCCTACCCGTAATCTTCGCTCAGCCTACCTCTCCCTTCTCACCTTACCCTCCTTCAAACGGAAGTGATTGGGTGGGTGCCGATTTGCTTATTTAGCCCCGAAGGTTTGGAACACTCTTCCTTTGACAATCAGGAGTTGCACAAACCTTATGGAGTTTCGGAGAGCCTTGAAGACCTGGCTATTTAAGCAAGCATCCTGATAGGTTATCTGCCATCAATTTTCCTCACTGTCAGCGCCATGAAACCCCTGGGTGCCCGTGCGCTTTAAAAATTTTGATTAACATAACATAACAGGACTGTTAAAATGTTGTTGCTACTAAGGGATTTTCTACTATTTGAACGGTAATTTGTAATTGCCCCAATCGTTTTTTGTTAATTAGTTCACATGCAGGTCTACACTTTTTAGTAACTTAACCCGTTGAATGCTGATGACGGAACTGGCTGATAAACAATCTTGTTAGAAAACAGTTTGGTTCAGGGAAAACAGCAACAATTTAGTAAACAGCAAATAAATAAACACATCTTTAACCTGCTAACATGGTTGAGGTGCCTATATTGCTAAGGTCCTAACACATACAGGAATAATAAAACGGGCGCTGCACTAAGCCATATGAATTACCGTTCATTTTAATAATCGCCCAAACAAAAAAAAGCATACGATCTCTACAAACAGAATTATCCTCTCAATGTCAGCAGATGATCCTGAATGTTTTTGGGGAGTTACAGGCACGAAGGACCTGACCAACAGTTGCGGCGCATAATGTGATTAAGAAAAATTTATGCTGCAGGAGACACAAACAAAACTCATATATAATTTCATTTTGCTGGTAGAGGAGGAATGCTGTAATACATTGCCTTAGATGTAAGAGCAAAAGGATTGACGCAGAAGGAGATAGCTAATGCATGTAGTATCTGCCATCACGCATTAAGCAACCAGAATGAAGCGGTATCAAATCAGGAACCGTACATCCTACAACTGAAGGACAACGTTATGGCTGCTAATGTATAGGTAGGCAAAAAGAATGTTCCCTCTGTGATTTTATTGGATGTCAAAAAGCAGCCAAGACAGTCTAAATTACTAAAGGAGTGGATTTACTGGGAGTATAATGTACTTGATTGACTCTTCATGGCGGGCTCCTTCTATGGAAAGGCCTCCTATCTCATAGAACACTATTTATGTAAATTAAGTCTTGATGACAGGATTTCGGCTAATAAGGGTAATCAACCACTACATGACACCGGTAAGGGAAGGAGATCCCGGAGGTGCTTGGAGTGAACTCAGATGTTGGCCAGGGCATTCGTGACCTCAAGACTAAGAGGGTGGTATATTTAGCCTCCCTAGTTGACTGGCATTTTTGGATGTGAGAATCCATTGGGAAGGCTGTCGGGGTTCCCTGTAGGAGCCTGGCAATGGATGCCCTGTGACCGATACCTCTTGCTCTCGAAGTACTGCAGGTGAGGGGAATTGGGGATCTGTTCACGTTCTTGGTTCTGGTTTGCAAACCTGCCATACGCCAACCCCATTGCCCGCCTTACCTGCCGAGAGCTCCGCCTTAGTACACCATGAGTGGTCCTCAGACCGGGAACACCACACAGAGAGGATCCATGGAATCGTTGGATGTGAATGGCTTGCTGGACTACATTAAAGCAGGGGGGCGTGATGAAACATGCTCAAAGGGTGGAGGCACATGTTTTGCTACTTCAGGAGACCCACCTCCTGGGCAATAAGGAACCTTGTCTGGCCAGTTTGATTACACACAGGTTTTCCACTATGGGTTCACGAGGGGATAAAGAGGTACGAGCATTCTGATAAAAAAAAATCACGTTCCATTTCAGCACTTTAAGACATGGATAGACGAACAGAGCAAATACACGGCAGTGACAGAAACATTATATGGCAAACCTCTCACATTTGTCTGTGTCTAAGCCCCCCCCCCCTCGCCGTAGTCATTTTTGGAGTTGATAACAAGGTTGTGGGGTGTACTCCCTGAGGGGCTCCTAGTGTTGGGAGGTGACTGGAATTGCATCATGGACCACTTTGTGGACTGATGGCGTCCACATGGACTATCCTAGGGGACTGAGAGTGCCCATTTACATTTAATGTTACTGCTTTAGGTTTGGTAAATGTATGGAGGGCACATCACCCATCCAGGGAGGCTTGCACCTTTTCCAACCCAGCACAGGGCTCCTTTTCCCACCTAGATTTCCTTCTTATCCCACACTCCTATTTGCATAGACTTTCTGATACCAATGTCCTAGTGAGAGAGCTTTCGGATCACTCCCCGGTGGCTATTCGACTCCAATTAGGATTTCGTTGCCCGGCCTTCAAATTGCGTCTCTCACCATGGAACCTAAAAACACAGACTATAGATCTCACATGGCACAATCCATGGAAGAATATTTTGCCCACAACGTTGGCTTCGTAACATCTTAGGCGACACAGTTGGAGGCACTAAAGGTAACAATTCGGGGGGAGGATATTAAATACACTATTGGGGAACAATGACGTAGTGGCACATGACTTGGTAGATCTTGAATCCCGGATCGCAGATCTGGATACATGGAGTCATCAAGATAACGGGCAGATGGCACACAGACAGTTTGGTCTTGTGTGGTATCAATACCAGCAGCCTTGCTGGGAGAAGCCAAACAGTCATGGCAGGGGGCCCAGAGCTGCAGATACCGATGGGGCGGGGGGAACAAGTCCGGCAAAATTGTACCGGAGCACTCTTCACTCTTCCTCCATTCCTCTCATTCGGGACCCAGCTGGCACCTTACTTACAGACCCCAGGAAGGTAGCTTACAAATTCACAGCCCACTTCGAAGGAGTATACACTCTGAGGGAGGTACTGTCGTGGAAACAGATATAGTAGAGTTTATGAATTCACTTCACCTGTAGACCCTTCCAGCCCGTCGACTGCAACTTACTGAAAGGTGAGCTCACAGGGGAGGAACTGTCGTCGGCTCCGGCAGGGCCGTGGCCCAGGAAGGCCCCCAGTGTCTAATGAGGTTTCCTTGTGAAATCTTCAACGCCTACATGCCTAAACTTAAACGCATGCTGGAGGTGATATTCTCCACTGCCGACAAAGCGGTCCTACCACCAGATATTGACATGCTGAGATTGCTGTGTTCCCCAAGCCTGGTTGGCCGGTAACTGAACACTCCTCCTATTGCCCGATTTCTCCTTTAAGCATGGAGGTGAAGATTCTTGCTAAAGCGTAAGTGAATAGGCTGGTGTAGCCGATCCCAAACATTGTGCATCCTGGCCAGGCTGGGTTTATGCCTCACCATTCTACCCGACACCATAGCAGACATTTATATAATACGTGGGCGCTGGCTCACAGATTGGAGGGACCTGCGGTGGTACTTCTTGCGGATATTGACAAGGCTTTCAATTCCATGAGCTGGAAGTACTTGTTCGTACACCTTAGTCAACTGTATTTCAGTACTAGATTTCTCTCCTACCTCAAACTGCTGAAAACAGACTTGATAGCAACAGTGCCGAATCAGACACATTTTGAATCCTGTGGGAGGCAAGTTAGGAATGCCTTCGGTCTCCCGTGCCGTTTGCTGTTGCCACAGAGCCTCTGGAGGTATGGGTGAGGATGGACAATCAAGTGCATGGTTTTGAGTGGGGGTAGCGACTGTCCGATAGAATAGCGCTATTGGCTAATGATGTTCTGTTCCTACCCAACCCCAAATAGTCGGGCCAGCAACCTGCAAATTATGCACATCTAAGGTGAAACGCCTTAATATGTCTAAATCTACAGTGTTCTCTGCAAATAGTTGCACACAGGACCTCGGTTGGGCGACTGCATTATGGATCGCTTAGCTAGGGTTTAAATACTTGGGTGCCTTTGTGTACCCCAACGCTGCACTGGTGTAGAAGTGTAACCTGGAGCTAGTATTGGCTTGCTTGAGAGAAGATTTTCCGGTGTGGTCGGTCTTACCTCTGTTCCAGACTGGCAGGTCAGTAATTTTTAAAATTGTGTCATTGCCCCAGGTTCCATCTCAGTTGCAGAAATTACTGTATGCTAATCCATGGCAATGGCTCTGAAAACTACATTTTATTCTCAGTGGCTTCCTGTGGAAGGGCGGTACCCCCTACATTGCTTTTAGCAAATGCTTTAAATCCTCTAACTGTGGGGGTATCACTTAAGCAGACTTTGAATCAAACTACTGTGAGTCGCATTTGCCAATCATCAATGACTGTTGATATGACCTCCAGGACCAAGCCGCTTTGCGCCCAAGAAGTGGGAGATCGGAGACACTTCTCTCATCTCATATTCATATGGTAGGGGCAGCTGCGATGGTCTTCCTCCGGCCACTATAATGGTTCTTATCCAATGGAGATATCAGACGGAGAGGGTGGTGGGGGAAACTGACAGAGGGAATGACGCTCTGGCGGGCCTCATACAGCTGCAGGTGGCCATGCTGGTGGGATTTCGGAAATAGAACGTGATTTCCACCCTCAGACTCTACAGGCAGAATACCAGCTTCATCGCAGTCAGAACCATAGTTACCGCAAGCACCGCCATGCACAGACTCTGCACATTATGGCCCGGTCTGACCTCACTGAATTTAATCCATTAAAGAGTAAACCTATCATGGGAGACCTGGGAGACCATAAGATTGCCAAGATAGGCCAGTCGCTTATTCCTAATCGCCCCATTGCATTCTCCGCTCTCTGGGGGGCTTGGGAAGCTGACCTGGGGGGAGCTAGAGAATGAAGATTGAACTAAGGACTTGGGGGAACATAGGAGAGCGGCCATCACAGCCAGACTAAGGCTGATCCAGCTTAGATACTTTCATAGAGTTTATCTCACACGCTACTGACTATGGCGGATGGGAGTGATTGCTTCCTCAATGCGCCTCCGCTGTATGCAGCGGATGGAACATTCTTACACACTGTGTGGTGTTGGCTTGCTCTGAACTGGTTCTAGCTTGGGGTGACTTCCTGTCTGGGCAGGGTCTTCCCCTGCACAAGGAGATGATGGACTGAGCTCTGAAACTTTTCAGACACTCACCCTCAGTCAGAGATCTGGGTTGAATCCATTATCATTCTTTTGCTCACTTCGCCACCCAAGTTCAGACACAGCCATATGCAAATCAGTCGCAACCCTGTGCCCGATAGGAATAATCCAGCCCGAACTGCCAAGCCATGTCTTCCCTGGACCGGAACAAGCATCCTGGGACCGGTTTCGGGGTACACCCCTCATCAGCCAGGCTAACTTGAATCCAGTGGCAAAGTGAGCAAGGAACCCACGTCTGGGTATACCCAGCCAACTTAGGGCGCAAAAAAGCAAAGAAACTGGAATGGTCAGGTCCGATGCACCAAACCTTACCCTACTCCATATCGATGACACATACAAACTGACACCATTACTTCTGGGTCTGACTCTGGCAAAATGTGATAACAAGAGAGTGGGAGGACACCCCCCCCCCCATCCTTGGTGGTGTAGAAAATAGGGATGATCACTATATGGGCTTGGATGTGGGAGTGTACAAGGCTCGAGGCCGCCCACAAAACATCCCAAGATATGGCAGGTGTGGGAGGATTACAGAGGCATTGAGTTTGAACCTGCTCATTCTAGGCAATATGTGGTGAACGATGAAATTCTGATGTGTATGGGATAGGATGAGATTGTATTTGATTGTAGAAGCGTCGGGGGTTGGGGGCAGGGGGGTAGGACGGGATACACAGGTATTTGTCTATGTTTGTATAATTTTTTCGCATGTCTCCCTTCAGGGGCCAAGTTTACATCCAAAATCAATAACATTTGTTTTAAAAAAAAAGAACGTGGAAATAGACTTCCTGTAATCTACATCCCCAACCCCCATATCTGCAGTGACAGAAGATTTGATGAAGGGCTAATATAAAAAAATCCCTCTTGCTGGCTCTTCATAAATGCAGGATTTGTCCTATTTCCGTCTTTGAGCCTTTTTTCTGAACCACAATATATCCTGAATAGATGCATTCCCCCCTGTGATAGGCAGGAACTGGTTCTCTTGCAACTTTCTTTAGCAGCAGAGACATGTCCTTCCACAGTATGGTTCGGCGTAATTCTGAAGCTCATTTCGGTGGAACAAGTAGAGTACAAGCCTTGAAACACAGAACGGCCCTCTCTTAGAATAGTCAACACACATGTGTCACTCATATTTACCTTTTCTTTCAGTTGTCATGATATACCATTACCCCCCCCCCCTCCCTTGAGTGGCTAACTGAAAAAGGAGGAGGGAGAAGTCATGACCAGCTAACAGAAGGTTGCAATCCAGGAGAACTGTCTGGCTGAATTTGAGCTCATTTCCCTTAGACGTTTCCTTTGGTTAGAGTACCTGTGGCCTTGCCAGTAATGTTACTGCTGTTGCGGCAGAAAGGACCAAAGGGACTGAACCCTCCATGAATAATAAAGACAGCCTCTGGGCCTGTCCTGTGACTAATAATTAATTCTTCTCCTCAAGACCTACCACCTTTGGGGTTTCAGTCTCATTCTTCATGCTCACCTTTTCTTCAGCATGTTGACAGAACAAAAGAAAAACATAAAAATAGGAGGTTGAGAATTTTCAGATGCATCTCAGCCTTCAAAGTGCTCAGGTGCAACCAGAAAAAGCAGCACAGGGTGAAACCATGGTAACAGCAGAACGATTCCACATTCACTGGATCTATAGCAGCACGGATGATAGAAAAGTAAAGCTTCATCCACCATTTCCTAAAAATCCTTTCTAGAGAGTTTCGGTAAAGAATTTAAGGCCTGCCATAATTTCCCATCCATAAGAGTAGTCATACGTCTATCATTAGTGCAGTGGCTGAAGTACTACATTTCTTCTTTCTGCCTCATCCATCTGCTTACTTTTCTATTGGGTGGAGTGGATAGCTTGAGTGCCAATGCATGCTTCCGTCTCACAGCTAAGACTACAAAAGAGTTGGGGTAGGGATCAGATCTGAAATCTAGATCCTGCTGCGGAGGTTTATGTATTTTAAGTAGAGATGAGGTTGTCGTCTTTACAGTAGCAGTGTTAGAAATGAACATTTTGCAATATCCAACAAACATGGTACCAGTGGCAGAAAGATTTTGCAGATGGAGCGTCTTTATTATAATGGACAAAGTGCATTTTTACTTAGAAGCTCCCTCACCAAATAAATCATGAAATGTTGTGATATCATCCACTGGCAAGATCTCAGAGGGTGAACCTTCTGGTGGGGTGGGCATAACGGAGGATCTTGATTCCAATGAGTGGGAGCGAGAAGGAAGAGAGGGTAACCTGGTTATTCTACACTTTCTTCCAATGGCAACTGAGGTGTCTTAGGATGGGAAATGCCTTTGGGAGATATTCTAGGTGTCAAAGGTAAATTGTTTATCACAGACAACAATGGCTGCCCTGTACCGATCCTTGTTGCATGGTGATTTAGAGGGTGGAGATGAGTTTGCAGAAGTTCTTCCATCAGAAAGAAAAACCATGGGCCCCCCAGAGGTTGTGGCGTTGACTTATCAGATGGTGATAATATTAGTATTTTCTTTGATGCATACTAATAATCCTCTGCAGTAAAGTTAGACATTGAGATTCTAGACGTTGATTTTGGTGAATGACAGGTGGCCCGACGGCATGAGCACTGCCCTTGAATGATGCATCAACATTATGTGGATAGATTGAATCAATGTCACATAGACATTATTTTGTGACTGGAGTGCTTCCACATCAAAGACTTACTGCTTCAATAACAGCAGTGTTTCAAAGTCGAATCGGTTCTGATTGAGGCACATGTTGGTAACAAAAGTGGGGTTGTCAGTGACTATGCTGTATTTCTGTGTAACAAATAAGTGGAGAAGGGTCAAAAGGGGAGTCAATATTTATAGACACAACAGACAGTCTACACTCCCATATACCATGTAGAAACAAACATATATGACTGTCAGCGGTCTATGCTACAATAAAGGTATAATACAGAAACTATGGGGCCCATTAGGATGTGGGGCGTATTGCCTCCGCCAGAGTAGGGGTGGCCACCGCCACCCTGGCGGAGGCAATCCGCCCGACATCCTTCCCTGCATTCCCCCCCCCGCCATATTACGATGGCGGAGGGGACCGCAGCGGTGGGAAACACCGCCCGCCTGTTTTCCGCCCGGTCGCCTAGCGGCCGGGGCGGAAAACCTGTAACATAGTGGCGGTGTCTTGTAGACACCGCCCGCCATATTACAATGTGCATTTCACAATGCATTTCCGTGGCGGCATTGCCGCCACGGAAAGGCATGCGGAGACTCCCTGCAGGGGCCTCTTGCGGGCCCCCTGGGAGTCCGTGGCTTGAGGGGTGCACATGGGGGGTACTTATGGTACCCCCCCCACATTTCAGAGTGCAACATGGCAGGCACCGCGCGGTGCCTGTCATGTTGCGTGTTGACTGGTGAAACGTGCACTTTTACCATTGCGGCGGGCGGAGATTCCTGCTCCGCCCGCCGCAATGGTAGACATACAGGATGCGCCCGCTGTGTGGCGGGCGCATCCTAATACAATTGTCGGGACCCCCGCACTGTTAGCGGGCAGTCCACTTCTCCGTTAGGGAGGCGGGCGGCCAAAGCCCGTCCACCATCCTAATGGACCCCCTAGTGTCTGAAATGATGCATGTGTCACCATGTATAGGAAATGAATCCTATCAGCCCACCCATATGGCGGAGCATCATCATCTGGGACTTCTGTATACAGTCATCTAGATAGGGAGATACACCTGTTGAAATAGTGTGTTATTCTCCACTTCTCTAAGACCACCAGCGATGGATCCAACCATACAATACCAAAGAAATGGGTGAATTGGTGTGGGATACTAATTGCAGTGAAAAAAAGTGAATAACAATAAGTGTATAATATTAAAACGGGCTACCATGACAACAAGAAATGTTTTAACCCTTTCGATGCTGATGACGAGCTCAGCTCGTCATCACCCACGGGTGTCATGTGCTGATGACGAGCTGAGCTCGTCATGAAAACAGCAAAATGGTAATTCCCAGCACAGGAGGGGGAAAACGCCTAGCAGCCAAGAGGTTAATAGGGAACAATCATGGTGTCAATATTAAAATGAAAGTGTATGACAGTTTGACATAATAACTGTCAGAGTTAGATGGTATAGTGGTCTGCCATTTCACAGGGACATTCCCTATTGGCTTTCATCAGGACCTAGAAATACACTACTGCAAATAAGAAAAAGTGCAAAACAGACTTATTTACACCAAATGATACCGGATGTATTTTATGCGCGGAGAACCTCCTGTGTCTCTTTATCCGGTTCAAAAAGTTCTATAGGATCCTTTCCTGAAAAATTCAAAGCAAAGAAACATACATATAGCAGACACATAGAACATAAATTGCTAACCTAATATAAAGTGTTGCTCATAAGTCAACCTTCTAAGAGATAGTAAGCATGTTAGTAATTTTACATCACTCACCCAATGATTCTTGGGAGCATACCTCACCTCTCCTGGCCACTGCTCAGGAAATGGAGGCCCGCTCTAAATCAGTGAAAAAAATCATAATAATAATAGTAATTAAATTGTAGTATTGGTTCTTTCACAAAGTGATGCCAAAACCCATCATTATTTCACTATATTTACAAAATTTAATTTGAACCTTGGTATTTAGTTCTGAAAGAATACAGATAGCGGTATCCACTAAAGCCCACACCTGACGACGACAGTGTGTAATGATGTAATAGTTCAATCAAATTTTAACAAAAACACCTCATTGCGTCAATCATGAACCGAAAGATAGCGATATTAGTGTATTCGAATGCAGCAATAGATAAAATCATGCTGACCCAACATAAGCGTTCTTCAGTGCAAAGCCTCTGTGAAAGCAGCGTGAGTCACTCGATGTACAAGGAGTATATATCGGAGCACTCGTCAGCCCACTATTACTCACCTCTCCATCGGTACCTCCGGCTTCGTCCTGAGCCACGGGGGAGGTACCGACTGGATGAGGCGGTGTATTTTTCTACGATGTAAAAGCCAATCGTGACCTTCGAAATAATCACATGTAAGTACGGACCAGAAAAGAAATTATTGCTGCGACCGCATCGGGCCAACAACCCGTCATAAGTATTAAAAACCGCTCATTGGACGAAGCGGTGTATTTCCTGTGACATATAAGCCAATCATGGCCTTGAAAAAAATTCACGTGTTGATGCGGACCAGAGAGGGCGAGCCGAATGCCATCATGGACCACAACGAGGCTGATAACCCGTCATCATTATTAAAACACCGCTCATTGGGCTAGGACACAGCCAATAGCGGGCGATGATGAACGCGGGCTAGAGTCCCCTCGTATCGGAAAAAATGTCTCGTTAATGCAAAAATGATTATTGTACAAAACATGTAATTAAATAGCAACGCCCGATATCGTCAACTGGAAAATACGGACAACCTATCGAAAGATAGCCCAGATGAATGTATATCACAGAACAAAACCCTACTTCTTAAGCAGAAAACAATCAGCAGTGGAGAGTGAAAAGAAATTTTATACATGCTGTATTTAGCGCTGCCTTGTCGTCTTGAAACAGAGTGTATTTATGTCAGAGGGCAAGAAAAAGAAAAAGTTTCTCTGTGATTCTTAAGAAAGTTGAGAGGATCGCCAGAGAAACAGCTAATATATAAATAGATCGATATATACACAGGTACAGTTCGCAGATGCAGCTCAACCAATGATGACGTCATATGAGGGCCGGGTCATATTTAGTCCTATATGGGGCCTATTTATATGTGTACATGGTGAAAAGATCTCATCTAGAAGGAAAATCACTACCAGGATATATCCTATGTTATATTAGCAATGTAGACGTATATGTTATATTACACCTATCGAAACCCAGCCAACAACTAGTCATGAAGAAAGCAGATCAAATGGACAGCTATAAGGAGCTGAAACATCCATAGTAATTATTTATTAAAAGTTTTCTATAACGCGAACAAGACCCTTAGGTATCAGAGCGCTTAACATGACAGGTCAAGACAATGACAGTAGAAATAAAGAATAGAAATAAAAAGTTATATACATATCTTTCAAACGTGTTCAATACGTATAGTACAATAATCTGAAGTAGGATATGGGTTATGAGACCTTAATTAGCGGCTTTACAGTTGTCTTATGAGTAATTCCAGTCCAGAGTCAGTAACGAGACAACTTCTGATATCGCCAACGAGTGGAATGAGCTCCTACAAACTTCCCATAGTTATAAAAATGTTTGTATCCTTTAAGTCCGGTTGATGTGTTGTCTTGTCTATGAGAGGAATTTACTCATAAGAAAGATCTTAGATTCTCTCTTGGATCTTGCCGTATTTGTAATTTTCCTAATGTTCGGAGGGAGAGAGTTCCAGATTCTGGGGGCCGCTCAGGAAAACGCTCTGTCGTAAGTTCTTTTCTTTTTGAAAATTGGTGGTCTCAGCAACAGATCATTGGCACTCCTTGCAGGTCTGTTTCCTCCCGATAATTCAATTTTCTGGGTGAGGTATGTAGGTGTGTTTTGATGAATAGCTTTGTGGGTGATACATGCCATTTTTAGTTGTATTCTAGCTTCGTACGGTAGCCAATTTAACGCCTTCAGATGTGGGGAGATACGGTCAAATTTCCTTGTACCAGTGATAAGTCTTGCTGCTGCATTAAGGCATGCTTTCAATGGAGCTATTGAAATTTTCGGTAGACCACATTGCTAATATAACATAGGATATATCCTGGTAGTGATTTTCCTTCTAGATGAGATCTTTTCACCATGTACACATATAAAAAGGCCCCATATAGGACTAAAGACCAGTTAGTTTGCGGCCCTCATATGACGTCATCATTGGTTGAGCTGCATCAGCGAACTGTACCTGTGTATATATCGATCTATTTATATATTAGCTGTTTCTCCGGCGATCCTCTCAACTTTCTTAAGAATCACAGAGAAACTTTTTCTTTTTCTTGCCCTCTGACATAAATACACTCTGTTTCAAGACGACAAGTCAGCGCTAAATACAGCATGTATAAAATTTCTTTTCACTCTCCACTGCTGATTATTTTCTGCTTAAGCAGTAGGGTTTTGTTCTGTGATATACATTCATCTGGGCTATCTTTCGATAGGTTGTCTGTATTTTCCAGTTGACGATTTCGGGCATTGCTATTTAATTACATGTTTTGCACAATAATCATTTTTGCATTAACTAGACATTTTTTCCGATACGAGGGGACTCTAGCCCGCGCTCATCATAGCCCGCTATTGGCTGTGTCCTAGCCCAATGAGCGGTGTTTTAATACTGATGATGGGTTATCAGCCTCGTTGTGGTCCATGATGGCATTCGGTTCGCCCTCTCTGGTCTGCATCAACACGTGATTATTTCTCAAGGCCATGATTGGCTTATATGTCACAGGAAATACACCGCTTCGTCCAATGAGCGGTTTTTAATACTTATGACGAGTTGTTGGCCCGATGCGGTCTCGGCGATAATTGCATTGCCCTTTCTGGTCCGTATTAACATGTGAATATTTCGAAGGTCACTATTGGCTTTTACATCGTAGAAAAATACACCGCCTTATCCAGTCGGTACCTCCCCCCGTGGCTCAGGACGAAGCCAGAGGTACCGACGGAGAGGTGAGTAATAGTGGGCTGACGTGTGCTCCGATATATACTCCTTATACATCGAGTGACTCACGCTGCTTTCACAGAGGCTTTGCACTGAAGAACGCTTATGTTGGGTCCGCATGATTTTATCTATTGCTGCATTCGAATACACTAATATCGCTATCTTTCGGTTCATGATTGACACAATGAGGTGTTTTAGTTAAAATTTGATTTAACTATTACATCATTACACACTGTCGTCATCAGGTGTGGGCTTTAGTGGATACCGCTATCTGTATTCTTTCAGAACTAAATACCAAGGTTCAAATTAAAATGTGTAAATATAGTGAAATAATGGGTTTTGGCATCACTTTGTGAAAGAACCAATACTACCATTTAATTACTATTATTATTATGATTTTTTTCACTGATTTAGAGCGGGCCTCCATTTCCTGAGCAGTGGCCAGGAGAGGTGAGGTATGCTCCCAAGAATCATTGGGTGAGTGATGTACAATTACTAACATGCTTACTATCTCTTAGAAGGTTGACTTATGAGCAACACTTTATATTAGGTTAGCAATTTATGTTCTATGTGTCTGCTATATGTATGTTTCTTTGCTTTGAATTTTTCAGGAAAGGGTCCTATAGAACTTTTTGAACCGGATAAAGAGACGCAGGAGGTTCTCCGCGCATAAAATACATCCGGTATCATTTGGTGTAAATAAGTCTGTTTTGCACTTTTTCTTATTTGCAGTAGTGTATTTCTAGGTCCTGATGAAAGCCAATAGGGAATGTTCCTGTGAAATGGCAGAAACATGTTGACCACTATACCATCTAACTCTGACAGTTATTATGTCAAACGGTCATACACTTTCATTTTAATATTGACACCATGATTGTTCCCTATTAAAATTTTTCTTGTTGTCATGGTAGCCAATTTTAATATTATACACTTATTGTTTTTCACTTTTTTTCACTGCAATTACTATCCCACACCAATTCACCCATTTCTTTGGTATTGTATGGTTGGATCCATCGCTGGTGGTCTTAGAGAAGTGGAGAATGACACACTATTTTAACAGGTGTATCTCCCTATCTAGACGACTGTATACAGAAGTCCCAGCTGATTATGCTCCGCCATATGGGTGGGCTGATGGGATTCATTTCCTATACATGGTGTCACATGCATCATTTCAGACACATAGTTTCTGTATTCTACCTTAATTGTAGCATAGACCGCTGACAGTCATATATGTTTAATTCTATGCTGTATTTCTCACTTTTTTTCTGGCCATCTTCTTCTCTAAATTTGCCTCTGTGAGAGCCCTTGGGTTGCAGGCATCATCGACCTTGGGGTGGTAGGGATCGTCAAAAGTAGAAGCACTGCATTCCTTGGAGGGCTTTTCAGCTTTTTTCTATCTTTCTTCTGAAGGTCTCCAATGATACTTCCTTACAATCCAACCAAGCACAAATCCAACACCTGCCTAGCTCCCAAAGCTCAATTACATCCCCTGGATAGCCTACCAACTCTCCTCAGCAGGTATTCACCCAGGGGAGTTTGAGAACATACACTGTGCCCCATGACTGGAGTAATATGTGGCTCTTGGTCAGGGAACGAGGGGGTTCCAGGAAAGTTGACATTCATCTCTGCCAAGTAGACATGGGCATGCTCAGGACAGAAGGGGTCTGATCAACTCACCTTCCTGCCTGGCACTCATCTTGTCCCCATTGTAGATGGTGGTTACGGACCTAAACCTGAGCCAGAGTTGAAAACAACATGTTGCCCTAGATGGAAAGCACTATGAAGAAATTTGGCAGCTCAGCCCAGACACACATACAATTCAGAGGGCAATCAAAACTACAGGCAGCCTAAAAAGATATAACTACAGTTTAATAATGCACAAGAAATGCTTCTTCATAATACATTACCCAGCATGAGGACTTAAGAAAGCGAATTGCCGAAATTTCAAAATAAGTACTTTTACGATTAGTCACATTAATTATGGAGCGTATAGTGAGATCAATATAAGTTTAAAAAAGCAGATCAAAACAATCAAAGTAAACATGAACTAAGACTATATACCACCATATTCAGTCCAGCACAAATAGTAAACCAATAATTAGCGTACCAGTGTAAAGACTCTGATAGTTTTTTAATGACCATTTCTCATATCCATCAAATCCATCAACATATGTTGCATTCATCTACACATTATTGTACCTTCGCTCATTCACTAGTGTACCGTAGACTGAAGGTATTCTTTGCTTGTATGCAGTTTGTGTGCAGTGACAGGCTGTTACGGACCATATCAAATACGAACAGTAAAATGAAGCTTTTGTAGGATAATCAGGTACTAGATATTTTGTAGCCAGAACTAGTATCGCTGAGGTTGCTGAACTAAAGAGACATTTAAAAAAAAGAGCAGAAAAGCAACGACTGTGATATAAATGCATCTGAGAGAGTGTGGTTATGGAGACTTGAGGGGCACTGTTAAATGGTGGTAGTGAGGGAATCTATGGTAGAGGTGGTCATTAGGGGACACCAACAAACATTGTTGCACAGGGCGCCACCAGCGCTAAAGCCGGTCCTGACCTTGAGGCCAGTCCACCTCACCAATTGGTACCTTCATTGGCTTTGTTTCAGTAGTAGTAGCTGCAACTCACCATGGATCTGCAATGCAGGATTTGCACATACACCAAACTAAGTTTGCAAACGTCTCTGCTTCATGCACAAGCACTTTTAACATGTGCTGCCTGCTTTGGGGGCACTGGAATTATGCAATAAAGGAGGACAAAATTATGCTGCAGTTTTGACTGAATTATGCAGCAAAAAAGGCTGCAGTGTAATGTAGTATTTTTTCTGATACTTTATTATTTTGACATTTGTAAACATGTTAAGAGTCTCTGGAAAGATTTTGCCTTATTAGTAACAGTGTAACAAACAATGCAACAGTGAGAAAGGTGATCAGTCAACTTTTGCAAAGGGTCATCCACTTCAAAGCAACACAAGTCAAATTTTTAAGAAACTTTTGATCTGTTTGAGCTACAAACAATTTATTAGTTAAAATTGTCAGATTATGCAGCAGATGTTGTATTATGTGGCAAACATGGCAGAGCCATAATTATATAGAAAACATTTGCAAACTAGGATATTTTGCCATTCGTGTTTGAACTGCTCTTGTGGAAAAAAGGAGGAGAAGTGCTGCTGACAGAAACTCCATGGCTGGGATACAAATGGCTTGTGCTTCCAATTTTAAGCGTATCTGGGACATTCTGTGATTGGAAACATATCCCACTTTGTGAATGTATTTTAATGTCAATAACTATTAAACCTTAAATAATCGTGTGTATCTATTGGATGAATAAATACCAATGAGCTGTAACTGGGCAGTGAAATGCCAAACAGATACTAAAAATCGGGATGTTTTACGTATTCTGCCACACCTCTGGCTCCGCCCATTGACCCAATCCATGGGTTATTCCCGCCCTGATTCTCCGCCCACAGTTCCCCCTACTTTTTTCCCCTACTTCGACCACTGCATTTACTGCGCTGCCTCCAAATTCACATCACAACATAAAACACACAGCTCAAACTGGACAGATTTGAAGAAACTAGGGGTTTGTCTCCGACACCATGGTCACACGTTTGAATTCTGGATGGTCCACTCAGAGACAAGAGACTCCTTGGGGTGAACATGCTTACGCTCTATAAACACACCCGTTATAATAGTCACACAAGAAACTTTCGGAACTGGGAGGTCAGGTCCGGTTAAATGCCCCATACTTACTGAAAAGAGACCGTTGAATTCTCCCAATACAAGACTCGGTAAACAGCCTCACAGCTGCTGCAGAACGTGTTCAACAAGCCATCGAGTTGTATTAAACTGAAAGGAAGAGCACAAACAAAAAAAACACAGCACAATGAATGAAAGCTGGCAGTGGACGAATGTTCAACAGAGATCTGTGTAGATTCAGCTGTAAATAGAGAAGCTATAGAGAAGTACAGAGGGTGAGACAATCGTTAGCTTCTACTGGCTTCACTGCTGCATTTGTTTGTGCAAACAATAACCGAATTGAAAACAACACACTAATAATTCTACAAGAAACAGGGCCTAGCAGCCTCGTTTGGAAAACGATATCAACGGGACAGAAGGTTCTACTACACGGCGAAGTGTTCATTACAAAGAGATAGGCCAATCAATCAATCGATCAATCAATCATATCATTTGAAAAGCGCACTACTCCCCCAGGAGGGTCTCAAGGCGCTGGGGTGGGTAATGCTGCTACTACTCGGAAAGCCCATAGAAAAGTAAAGTCATCGTATTGGACCCGAGATATGAACAGGCCGTAGTTTAATGTGAGGTCTGAACAGGTACATTCTGTGAAACGCGAGAGCCTAAGGCTATCTGATGTGTGAATCTGCGAGTATTGTGCAGGGCCACTGGAACTACACAGGAGGGTTCATGGAGTCACGCAACAAGAAACGGCAAATTATGAGGCGTGATGCAGCACATTGGTGATAGAAATAAAAAAACAACGTCTACGTTTCTCCACTTCCAATCCCGTGCACTGAACTGCCTGATGCTAAATTAATAGTGGTCTTGGTATTTCTCCAACTGCAGGAATAAATGACTATGGCAATTCAAAATTGGTCTCGGCCTCCTCCCTGGTATTCAAGGATACTCCAACATCCAGAGATATAACGGTAATAGATACATTTCAAATGTGGCTTAAAATGGACTTCTCCCCAGGTTACCTTTTTTGACAAACAAAGCAATTTGCAAAGAGCCACCACCAATCTCGAAGGTTCATGCCTCGCCCCTCTTTTCGTGCCATTTGTTTATGGTACATTTAACAGTTAAAAAAAGAGACTCATAAGGGTGATTGGTTCCTCGAATGTGTAACACAAATCTATTTTAGTTCATTGACCAGTCTTTGAAGTCTTCCATGGCAAATTTATTTTAAATGTATGGAAAATTAATGTAAGTTGAATCAATGAAGCACGTGACACAGCAGCAGAAGGATGTATTTGTGTTCGAACCATCAGTCCACACACCTGTTATAAATACCATAGCTGCACTCCCCAACTCAGACAGCAACACATGGATGGAGACATCTAAGTGTAGTCAATTCACATCTTGACTTATCATAAAATAGCAAAAAGAGGTAATGTGCCTGTACCAAAGACACTTTGTATGTATGTAGGTTAGATTTTTATTTTATGTAGAATGGTCAGTGATTCATTATTATGTATTACCCATAAGTAACAAGTTACAATTCTTTGTAATATAGCTTAGTGATACACACAATAATAATGAAAGACGATTTTTGCCTATCATTTACGTATTAGTGATTCGGCCCTGAAACTAGGAACCTCTTCAAAACAACAATGCTCCATAGAAGTGACTTAATTGCATAATGTCTCTGAAATTTGGCTTTAATGTATATCTTATTTGTCTAATTGCTGCCAATAAATTATATAGGATTTTGGTAAATCAGAATACAGCCATGTGTGCAGGTAAAAATTCAAAATCTTACTTGTGGAGGAGTGCAGTTTGCACACTACAGTAACTGTTGGACATTTTAAATGCTAGAAGATGAGAGTCGCTCTTTCATAAATATTTTAACACTACACTTTCTATTTCAGAACTGCTTTCTTAACCTTAGAGCTTTTCACCAAATTCTTTATCAAAAATAGCTTTCCTTCCCGGCATTTGCCCTTCTATTTTCAACATTTTCTATGGAGAGGAGAGTGAGAAGGGAACTCCTTGAAGCCTCCATATGTAAGTTGGGCTTGTTCACCAAGTCAAATTCACCTCCAACGTTTACACATCGCCACTTTAAAAAGTCACCAGCTGCCACAGAATGAATAAAAGCCAAACTTATTTTGACAAGTACTGGCGAGGGCCATAAGAACACAATAGCAGCACCACAATATTAACCTTGTAATTGATACTGTAAAAACACTTACAAACTTTTGAATTCAGCTATAGCTTCCTGGCGGGAGAGCTTTACTTTCTGTAGATCCTCTCGGCGAACGCTGTGATGTTTCCTCCTGGCTTGAGCTTGTTCAGAGAGCGGTGTCTGTGAGACCTCTTGCAGGTATCCCAACAGCGCAGGCACAGAGATGAACAGGGTACCCGTAGTGAACCATGCAACTGAAATCATCATTTGGACAGTTAGTCAATTCTGAACAAACTATGTATACCATAAAACAGCTTGTAAAATTTTAACAAATGCATATCATTCGTTTTTCTGTACTGGTCTAGTGCGTATACCCTCAGTGACCAGCAAAGATATTAGCACAGTTATAATACTACAAGCAGGGTAGTTTGGGATAATTTGTTGCCGTCAGGGTCTGACTTTACAATGTCAGCTGGACAGTGAGCACAGATTATTAAAAGCACCTAATTGGGAGCAATGGCGTCTAACTTCAAATTAAATGAAAGGAACGGTGTGGACTCCTGTCAGTTCCTTTTTTTGCCAACTTTCCCAAGGAGTTTTCAGTCAATAGCTTTTAAAACACTTAAATGAGGCTCCTCTTTGTTTAAAAGATTATTTTGTACATATTTGCAGGGGCGTGGCTTAGTCAGGGAGATATGGGGGGATCCCAATTTTTCCCACTTAATAAAGCAGGGGGCCACTGGTAGAATTGGTGAGATGACCAAGATTCGAGATGGGCAATTCACACGAGGGGCAGGGTCAGTGGTAAATTTGCATTAGTTGGGCCTTTAAGGCCGATTTAGGATTTGGCAGACAGGTATACCATTGCAATAGCGAGAGTACCCTGTCCGCCATACTCAAGACCTGCCCACCCAATTTTGAGTCAGACGGACTGCAGGTTTTACATCAACAGAACAAAATGTACTCCATCAGTGTAAAACGTTTTCCGGTGCCATCGAAGGTAAGCCATACCAGCATCCGCCCTATTTAGAGTGGACAGTTGGATGGCATTTATTTTTTTTTTCTTTTACTGTCCAATACTGCCAGGTTTATCCTGGTGGTGAGGGACAGTAAAAAAAAAAAAGGGACTCCCACCATCATGCAAGAAAACTCACATGGTGTGGGGTCAGTTTTTTTTTAAAATTTCCAAATACGAACTCCCACTTTGGGTGTTTGTATTTGATAAATAAAAAGAACTTTAGAAACGGTTAACAGCCAGCTGTCATGTTTAACGGAGCTGTCTATCAAACATTTCCTACATTGCCAGGAACAGCCAAGAAGGTGTTTCGTGCCAATGAACAGAGATGTCTACAGGGCCAGTGGACAGCTTTAAATTTGGTGGGAAGTGTTAAGTCACGGTGGTGGATATAAAGTCCTCTGCCATCCTTTCTGCCTTTCTCTGCCAAACCCTAAATCAGGCCCTCTGTCTATAGAGGTGTAGTGGGCGAAAAACAATGGCTAGGAATGCAACATGCAAGGGTGCCAGTGGTTAGACTATTTGCAATCATTTATCCCATCATCTTGTGGGTGTTTGATTACCAGCAGTATGCCTGGTAACATGAGGCTGGCACGGCCTTCCAAGCTTACTACTGGACAAGGTTTGTGAATTCTAAAAAGTAGTACATGTGCACCCGTTCAAGGATTACTTCTATGGGTGCAGATTTGGTACTTCATTTGGTAAACCATATATATATATATATATATATATATATATATATATATATATATATATATATATATAACAACACACAGAATTTGGCTAGCTTAAGCCACTTGCAACGGCGGGCTCCCGGCGGAATCGCCACTTCCTCGTTATAATACCTTTCCCTGGTATACCACGATTTTTATATCAAAAAACCAGTGCCGAGGCCCAAATGGTGCTTGATGTTGGTATTTATTGGCTCACGAAAAAAACAACCCAACGCGTTTCGAAGCCAAGCTTCTTGCTCACGGGTAACATTGCTTAAAGCGGCCATTCTATTTAAAGTGACATGATACAAAGTAACGTGCACGTGTTTGCAAGGACATGAAAGAAATACTTTGCTACAATGTTTTCTCTTTTCACTTTGTGACAATTCCAAAACGTGATTTAACAAATAATAATAGAGAAACATGTTCCAATAAAAATAATGGACCTTGATAGCATTTTAAGTTCGTATGTGTGTATCAACCCAAGTGGGTAATGATTCAATCTCGTGATACCTCGCATTAAGCTACAAGGTTAATCCACAAATTAATGTTCAGTCAAGTTGACGTTGTTTCTCAATTCATAGTCATAAGTCAGACTGTGTGTTACCCAAGTGGGTGATTTCTAATCAGTCACGTTTCAAGACGACATCTGTAAATAAAGAAAAACACGAATGTATGCAAATTTTTAAAAAAGTCCCTGCACCAAAGTGAATTTAAAACATTCATAAACTTCAAGAATGGAAAATGATGGAGAACAATAAACAGCTATAAATGCATTTTCAAGTTTGCAAATGAACAGCCAATTCTTCCCCCAAATTGTGCCCATTCGGATGTGTAGTGTTATACCTTATGATGTAACGGGACTCGAGTTTTCGCAGAGCCAACAACCTGTTACCACCCCTTTCTTTCTTTTCCACACAGTCAATCACCATGAATCTCAGCAGATCAGGATCTTGGTTATGTACAGAGGCAAAATGCCGTCGGCTTGCGAAAGAGAGAACTGGTTAACACTCCACCCACAACAGCCAAGTGAACGTCCAGAAATTCATGCGTAAAAATCTCCCAAGATCAAGAAGAACACAAAATCACGAAACAACTGGGATGTAACACTGAATTCGCGGTATACGCGTTACAGTGTCCCTGTAACAAATGGTATATAGGGATGACCACAAAAAAAGCCAAATTGAGGGTATTGGAACACATGAGGGCCATTAAAAATGTCAATCCACAGTATCCGGTGGCCAGGCATTTTGCCTCTGTACATAACCAAGATCCTGATCTGCTGAGATTCATGGTGATTGACTGTGTGGAAAAGAAAGAAAGGGGTGGTAACAGGTTGTTGGCTCTGCGAAAACTCGAGTCCCGTTACATCATAAGGTATAACACTACACATCCGAATGGGCACAATTTGGGGGAAGAATTGGCTGTTCATTTGCAAACTTGAAAATGCATTTATAGCTGTTTATTGTTCTCCATCATTTTCCATTCTTGAAGTTTATGAATGTTTTAAATTCACTTTGGTGCAGGGACTTTTTTAAAAATTTGCATACATTCGTGTTTTTCTTTATTTACAGATGTCGTCTTGAAACGTGACTGATTAGAAATCACCCACTTGGGTAACACACAGTCTGACTTATGACTATGAATTGAGAAACAACGTCAACTTGACTGAACATTAATTTGTGGATTAACCTTGTAGCTTAATGTGAGGTATCACGAGATTGAATCATTACCCACTTGGGTTGATACACACATACGAACTTAAAATGCTATCAAGGTCCATTATTTTTATTGGAACATGTTTCTCTATTATTATTTGTTAAATCACGTTTTGGAATTGTCACAAAGTGAAAAGAGAAAACATTGTAGCAAAGTATTTCTTTCATGTCCTTGCAAACACGTGCACGTTACTTTGTATCATGTCACTTTAAATAGAATGGCCGCTTTAAGCAATGTTACCCGTGAGCAAGAAGCTTGGCTTCGAAACGCGTTGGGTTGTTTTTTTCGTGAGCCAATAAATACCAACATCAAGCACCATTTGGGCCTCGGCACTGGTTTTTTGATATAAAAATCGTGGTATACCAGGGAAAGGTATTATATATATATATATATATATATATATATACACACACACATTCTTTTTTGCCAAAGGAATTTTCTCGCGCACTCCTGGCTCCTTTCAATAACGACCAGCGATCCCATGCAGTGCAAGTTATTTTATTTCATAACAGCTTCACCAGCAACACATTCTCTATCCGTTATATATATGTTTTCGATCCAAAAAAACAAGTTCAAACCTCCTAGTATAATCAGGATGATGAGAAAGAACCAACACAGGCACAGTAGACCCAAACTCGACGCCCTCAGCCCTAACTACAAGGCCAAAAATGCCTTTATTTGGGTGGTGTCACACCACAAACACCACTTCTGAATCTACAGAACTGTATATTTGGTGCTTATGTTTGTTGCTGCCTGCCACTGACCATGTATTTTTGAGGCCCAGGACTTTCTGATGCAAAACTGATTAAATCATTAATCATGCATTTCATGGTCATCATTTTGTTTCAAGTACTGGAGGCCTGGTGTTGGACAATGGTCATTCCGTCACTTATCCTGTCACTGTTTCTTACCACTGGAGTCCAGTTCCCAGGCGAGACACTGCCATCAGCAGTCAGCTGTCGTTGTAGTACAATTTCTGTCTTCTGGGTGTGTCTGAGTCACACCCTTATTGAATAAAAAAAATCGTTGAGCGGAGCAGGCTCAGATAGGGTTGGCCGGCATAAGTGTACTCTTTTCTCTTTCACCCGCTCTGTCTGTTTATTTTGGTGCCACCCACGGGCTGCCCCAGCTTAGACCATTCCACCCAGTTTCCTCTTCCCTTAAAATAACAGACAGGTATGCATGATAAGCTAAGTACAAGGTGCACCCCAGCGCCTTGTCCCCAACACCAAAAGGTTGGGCTGCGGATGGCAGCCACAGCATTCATAATCCTGCTGAACGTAATTCAACATTTATCAAGCAGATTTGCTCCCACAAAATCTCATGAATCGGAGAAGTCGCTACTCACCCATGGTAATTGTGAGAAAATGCAGTCTATTATATGGTGTGGTTGTGCGACCTCCCCATGTATAAGCTCACAAACCTGTTTTGGGTGTAGTCAGGCTCGTTTGTAAAACCTTAGCTCAACCCTGGTTAGCTGTGGGTTCGAGCAGGTAGGTTTTAACAATGGAACAAGGACACACCATTTAATAGACCCAGCACAATTGAATAAGAAAGAAAGACAACAAAAGGGAATCTAACACCAGTTTATAAAATTTGATCTTATTTTTATACATTTTACACACCAAAACAAGCGAAATCCACCGGAGGGTTCTGGATAAATGAATGAAGTAAATTGTAAATCACTGCTTTTCCCTCAAAGTGCAAAGAAGCATTAGCAACTTCTGCAGTTAGCAGTCACTTTGAAAATGTTTTATAAAGTTGTGTTCAGGTACTCCAGCCAGCTTTGGGTGGCCAATGCCGACACAAGCAAGGGAGCAAGTCGCAGAAGTCAATAAGGCTTAGTAGGGCAGTTACCTTGCAGTCTAAACAGTCTCCAGTCCAGTTCTGGGCTCCATGGGCAAATCACCATAGGCATCAATGAAGTGGTCCTGATGCAAGGAATACAGAATGCTGAGGATGCAATCAGGTTGACTGTTGTCTTCCTGGGGCCACAAACATGGTGGAGAAACTTTGGCAACAGAGGTTGAGGTCCCTTAAAGTCCAGGTGAAGTCCAGACAAAAACAGTTGCCACTAGTCTACTGATCTTCAGTCACAGTTCAACCAGTGGTTCCATTAAACAGCGACTAGTGTCCTTCTTGGGTGACCAGACTGCACTTTGACGACGATCTCCCAGTTCCAGCACATGCAGGTGCAACTTTTCAGTGTCAGGGTTTAGTCTCTGAGGCTGCGCTTCGGCAATCAGTGGCAAACAAGCAATTGTGGCTACCAACTTTACCAAGGCGGGTTCTTCAGCTTTTGTGACCATAGAGTTGTAACAGAAAGTCAGGCAACTGACTATTTGAGTTCTCCTCTTCCATCTGAGGCTCGGAGAAGTCTTTGCCTCAAGTACGGCACCACTGGCACAGTCCTCTCTTTGCTAGCCCGTGAGCAGCAGGGGCAGTCCTGTCTTTGGTGAAGCCTTTCTTTGCCAGGTCCAGGGAACAGCATGGCAGTCGTTATTCGGTCCTCTCTCCAGTGAAGATGTGATCTGAGGTCTGAGTGCCAGGGGTGACACTTTTATGCCCACAAATTAACCTTAGGGATGCAGTGACTATTAGCCAACGAGCTACTAGGTCCCCACACACCTGATGATGACTTCTTGCAGAGTGGGGCATCTAGCTAACCAAGAGTGTAACATTCTGCACACTCTCAAGATGGCTGACAGAACCCCTGTCTCCGTGTGTAGCTTGTTAGACCACCCTAGAGACGTGGCTATAAGGGAGCTACACGCTCACGGAATAAAACAGTTTGACAATCATTTCCCCCCTCCTGTCCCAAACGCCATTCTGTCTACAAGAGCAAAAGAGCCGCCCTCATTTGTATCCACCATTTGCCCTTCATAGGTGAATTATCCATTGAAATGAAGCATGCATTTTGGGCTAACACCCTGGGTGGCTTCCTGCCAGGGAGAGGTAACACCTCTTCCAGCGGCAGGCCTCTATTGTGTCCTTTCCTGACAGTAGTTCATGTCTCCCAAGGAGGGCAGAAGGCTTTTGTGTGGCCAGCATCTGCGAATAGCCACTGGAAAACATGGGCAACAAAGTGGCAACTTTCTAAAGTTGCCTTTTAATCATAAGATACATTAAATTCAACTTCGGCATCAAGTCAGATTTAATGCAACAATTGTTTTGATACCTTGAAGTACCAACTTTAGTAGTCCGACTCATCAATAGCGCTATTAGCCTTTAACTAGTAAAAAGGACAATTTTGAGTTTTTACAGCTATGACATTTGAAAAGGCATACCCTACCTTTTAATATGCAGATCCCTGCATAAGGAAACAATAGGCCTACTTTAGGGTGACATCTATATTAAAGAGGAAGACCTGGTTTTTGGCATCAGTTTAAATGGCAAAGTCAAGTTAGCCGTTTAAAGCTGCTCTGCCAGTCTTCAGTGGCAGGCTGGGAGCCATGTTTTCTCTGTAAGACTCGGGGTGGCACAATAAGTGCTGCAGACTCCTAGGGACACTAACTTACAGGTCTAAAGTGCCATATACTAGGGACTTACAAGTAAGTTATCACATGCAATTGGGTATAAGCCAAATAAACATACAGAACACTGGTACGGAGGTCTGGTTAGCAGGCCTCAGTGCACTCAGAGTAGAAAAACCAGCAGCATCATTCCAAACCTTTGCGGTTGATCATGCAAAAAGAAGCATTTCCTTACAGTAAACAAATGTATTTCCACCTCTATTCAATTCAAAGCATATTCTATCGTATCTTTTACTGAAACTACCAATTTTACGCACTTTGAGTGGAGACTTGCTGGATAAGCAGCACGGTTTGTCTATATAACTCCGACTCTGAAATTCCTCAAAGTAATATCCTGTTCACCCAATAATTCAGGAGGACAAGTCAATGTTAACATATATGATATGTTACTGGTGTACAGCTTGAAGCTATACTAGATTCACATGCTGTGCATTAATCCACGTTTTAAGTGATTGGGTCCAGAAGTGATCTTAGTATCCAATCTGGGTGGTTCAAGAATTACTTACTATAACTTTGAACATAAGCACACAATGCCTCCGAATGGGGCTGACATTTTAGATTCTTTTTTCTGCTGTTAGGTTTGGAGTAAAGCAAAGGATATTTAGAAGAGGTTTCAGCTGTAAAATTGCCCCAACTCAAACTGCACCATTGTACATATTGATGCAGGTCTGTACACTATTCACATGAGAGAATCAAGACTGTTCAACATCAATCATGCTTCATTTTAAAGCTTTTCATTATGTAGTAAGTTGGCATCTGGTCACTTTAGGGAAAGAGCACACTGGAGAACAGAATAGGTTGCTGCTGAAGTATGGTTCATGCGCTCTTATCTTAAGGTCTTTATTGAAAGTGGGGCACAGAAGTAGGGTTGCTGGGATATTATTTCCTTTCTCATTCCTAATAAATCGATCTCCATAGAGCTAACTAGGCCGGACACATTTATTAATGAATCCTGTGTAATTCGAATAACTGAGTCTGCTTGTTACGTGAAACAGATAACGCCATTACGCCACATAATCACGTTGTTGCTTGCAGCAAAATGATTGTTCTGTGGCAGCGTGAACAAACAGAACGTGAGCGGCAGTTGTTTGCGGCAACACTTTATTTGGCCACGTTTTTTTTTAAAAGTAAAATGCATTCTTGCATCAACAAATGCATTCCACACTAACATGTTGCACTTAATGAAGGATTTGCATTTGTGCGTCATTATATATGTTTCCAAAATTCTGCGTAAATACACGAACTTCCCACATTCCTAAACTGTTTAACACTGCCCCGTTTATCCAGCTATAGATCGGTTTCTCTTCATCACCATTCATTTACATCTGTAGAACCATACATATTAGGACAGTGTAAATCAGCAATTCTTTGTAAAACACTTCTACTCTAACGTCAATTCATTAGGAAATGGAAACAATGAATTTCTCTCAATTTAAGAGAAGAATGAATAGCTTACCTTCGTTTAGAGTAAGTAGCATGAAATTCACAGCAAAGCATGTCAAAAGAGAACACACTGGCATTTGCCATCTAAAAGGAAAGAAAGAGAACTTAAATTGCATTTAATAAATCTGTGCTGCTCTTAAGTCTTTTGTTCTGTGGTCTAGATGTGTCATTTAATTATAAGTTTGTGTGGTACAAGCTCAAAGCAGCATTCACTGCTAAGGAGAGTATGTAACAATTCAATCTCATAAAAAAAAAGAAATGATAAAATAAGAATTACGCAAACAAACATGAGACTAAAACCTCTCAAACCCAAAGTGCTGTTAATTTGTTCTCCACAGATCATGAGAGAATTGATAATCCCAGTGGAGCAAGTCAGGCTGAGTGACTGAATGATGATTTACTAGAGCACGTAATGCAAAGTGTTGCTGGTGGGTTGATAAGATTTACTTAGAACGCTCGTGATGAAGCAGTGGTGATGGTGCAATGATACAATGGATACTGCAGGTATTCTTCACAAAAGGTGATTTTATTGGTAATAAGGTTGTTCAGATTTTCTAAACAAACTTTATAATCATTAAAAAAGGTGCACGGCAAGCGGTTGGCCGCAGTGCCCAACTTGCGGTCAAGCCCTGCAGCCAACTCCCTGCATGCAGCCAAACTCATGCCGTGCGGAGCAGGGGGTTGGCAACAAGGCCTGGCCGCAGCCAGGCCTTGTGCCCAGCCTCGCAAAGGCAGCCAACCCACGATAGGGGCATGCAGCCTCCCCCCCATGTTCAGATTTTGGCCTCGGGACCCCATCCCCGGTGGCCAGCACATTTTGTGGGGTAGCGAGGGGCAGGTGTTCCCCTCCCTAGGAACGTTTTGGGCCCAGGGACCCCATCCCATGGCAATTTTTTTTTTTTAAGGGGAGGGGGGTATATGGCCCCTCTGCCCGCCAAGCCCACCACTGTAATTATGGGGGAGAGGGGCACCATCTCCCAGGGCGTGGCCATATTGTAAATGGGGAGGGTTGCACATGGCTCCCCTTCCTCAGGCCAATTTCGGCCCCAGTGCCCCATCCCCCATGGCCCAGCATCTATTGTAAATGGGAAGGTGGGCACGCAGCCCCCCTCACTGGGCCAAGATCAGCACTGGGGACCCCGGCCACTTAGTAAAAGGGACCTCATTTCCCAGGGTTTGTCCAATTGGTAAAAGGGGAGGGGAGACACTACTACATAACCTACTGGCAGTCACCAGTAGGTAGTTCTAGTTAGGACATAGTTTCCATTGGAAGGGCGCTTTTTGTTTTGCAGATAACGTTGCCGTAGTCCGACCAATCTTCACTAGATTTTCAAAACTAGTTTGCCAGTTACTTCAGATGCTCTCTGGAAAGTTTTGAGGTGATCCATCAAGCGGGGGCAAGATCTAGGTCCTTAAAGAGTGCTTATTGTAATTTGGTGTAAATCTGTTCAGTAGTAGTAGTTTGTGTTTAAAACACTCCATGTGAGTGGGGTTAGTCCCAGCACCTCAGAACACTTACTCAACCTGTGGATGATCAGAAGAGTACTGGATCTATTTATTGTCTGTGACCTGAGGAGAAGAGAGCTGAAGGACTGAACCTGCTCCCTCTTCTACCTAGGACAAAAAAGTGGGCTCTAAAGATCATAAGGCTGACCTCCTATTCAAGACACAGTGATACAACAAGCTGCAAGAGACCATTTCCTGGAAGTACTCAGTTGATCATTGACAACTGGACCCTGCTGCTGGCCTCAGCCTGGCTCACTAAGAGTCTCTAAGTGCCTCCGCTGAGGTCCCAGGGTGGGCTTTAGTAGGGCATTTCTATAGTGGAATGGGACCTAAGAGATTTATTCAGAAGGTAAAATCTTTGAACAAGACAAACCTGGTTGGTGTATTCAACCTGAGCTTTGTCGTAGTCAGTCTCAAATTGCACCTCGAGCCCGGTCTACCACTATCAGTGGTCATCATTGGCGCATTGTGCTAGTGTTACTTTAAACTTTTTTAGAAAAAAGAAAATCATATATTTGGTTCCCCTTATTGTATTTTTGTCATTTTGTATTAATTATCCTATTTTTTTCAAATTCTGGATTTTTATCGTCTGGCATTCTGACTTTATTTATGTTTTGGTACTGAATAACAACTTCACACTATACTATAGTAATAGAGAATAGTATTTAACTATACTACGCTAAGTTAGGCCTGTCTGCTCGGTCATAGCCACCAGGGGGTTGAGCTCAGGTTAATTTAGGGACAATGATGATTCACCCGGACAATGGTTGTGACTGTTCCCACTGCAAATAACATTCCAGTTTCTTATAGTGCAGTGCCAAATGTTAAAATACAGGATCAGGCATAAAGAAGGTCTTGACTGCCAATTGCACTTCTAAGATTTCTGGGAATGTTCCTATTCACAATTCCAATTAAGGAAGCTCTGCAGCCTCAGCGCTCGTTTCAGAGATCTTGTTGCTGCCTCGTTTTACACGTCTGAACCCCAGTACAGGAACTAAGCCCCAAGCATGACTATGTATGGCAGAAGCCCCATGTCTACCAGTTGGAAAGATCTGGTTACCTGATGAATAAGGGCAATAAGGGCATACACCCCCCAACGCCCCCCCCTACTCCCCCACTTAAGAGCAGAATATGAAGGGCTCATGACTTTAAGCCAACGCGTACTGCCCACATAAAAATCTGTACATGCTCAATGCGGAAGCGTACAAATCATAATTATTAAAACTATAAACATCCTCATGGACGTGGCCATGCTCGACCTTCAACAGGAAGGTGGGTAGAGAGTTAGAGGAAGGGGTGATGCCAGCCTGTAATGAACTGTCCTGGCATTGGCTGAGGCATGAGCACTACCCCAAAGAGTCAGTCAGGCTTTGCCTTAGAACTCCCCTGTCTGCCCAGTCTATGTCCCATGCCTCTGCTGACAATATAGCAGTACCCAAATAAGTATGTACTAAGCTTCTTGTGAGGCTGTCATTTGCTTTAGTTTACAGGCCTATAGAATATCATGACTAATGTATTTCATGATGGCCAGTGTTCTATGAGGGATCACTTGGAATGAGCTTCAGTGCTGGGTCCGGAAGGCCTTTTCAGGTTGCTTTGCTATGGTCAAATATGGACCACTTTTAGGGGGTTTCAGTAAACATACTCTTATAGGCATGGGATACAACATAGGGCGTATGGCTCTCTCTTCTCTGCCAAGTGCTGTGCCTGGGCTGTATCCTATTTCAGTCAAATCAGGCCTTCTTCGTACTAATTTGTGCCAAGTACTATTTATCTGCAGCATAGAACAGCAACACCAGTGTTCGTGGGGACATGGCTTTGCACCATCTCATGCAGACATCCCCATGTCCAGCATAGTCCCGTGTACCAAACCCAAGTAACAAACACTCTCTCACTAAATGAATGTCAGACCGACACAAACAAGATATTAAAAACCTATGGATCAGTGCTGAAATTTGGGCTGGGACAATGTTAAAAATGTTGCTGTAGAAAAAGCGAATATACAACTCTGAAAAGAAAACTGGATGAGTGCGATGGAAAATAAAGACTGAGTTGCTTTAAAGGAAGATGCTCAGGAAGGATATGGTTTGACTAGACACCTCTACCATAGAAACCAAGGACTGGAGTGGTTTGTGATGGGAAGGCCTCCCATATGAGACACCACAACAAAGGAAGAACATGATTAGCACTGCAGACAGACACTTAAGAGACAATGAGAGAATGGTTTCAGGTGTGGGTCGGTATAAAGCAATTGTCACATTCCAAGAAAAGTGCAGAAAAGCATTTTCCTACATAAAATATTAGGTTAAGTACATTAGTGTAAAAGAGAAACTTTTGATCACCACAGCAGTGAAAGGCAACCAAATCTTATTAAAACTCTAGCACTCCATAAAATTTACATTCCCTCACATCATATATTCCACAAACCTATTTAAAGCCTTGCTGCTACACATGCTCCTCCTAACAGACACAGACGAATAGAATAATGGTGGTTATCCATCACTCCAAGACACACATTTAGGTCATGATCATGGTGACGACATAGCCATTTGTAAACCGTCATCTGATCCACATTTCTAACCTACCTGAGTCACCCAAATCAAGGGATGGATCACTAGTCACAGTCACTGTACCGTTTTGAAGGCTCATGGGGCATTATCTGGGTGATATAAGAGTACGTGAACAGCCTAAACTTTGGAGGCTTCTTTATCTGTCACTAAATAGTTTTTTGAAGGAGAAATATAGTTAACAGATACTCTCAGTTATACTTATCACACAGATACACACACCATGCGGTCCTTAGATATAGAGTGTGTGTTTTATGTTTTGTGTGTGTATGTTTTTGTATTGTCCCATCTCGCCGGCATAACACAGCACTGATTACCTATTATAACGGATAAAGTTAAGAAAAATGTATCACAGAAATATATCACTTTTCTTTACAGGTCAACCCCACATATGGTGCAGTTTAGATGCGTTACGTTATTTTAATTCTGTTTTAATTCTTCCCGAACCCATTCAGCAATATACCTACTGGGGTATAGTATACTGTGCATGGTACATTTATGTGCACCACTTAGTTGGGATTATGTGTAAATACACTGTTTTGAGCGTAGGAGGGATCTCTTCTAGGTACTGATGAGAAGCCAGGGGAGAGCTTCGACACAGGAGACCCTGCTCATTAAAGCATAGTATCTCCATCTCATTCCCCACTTTTAACGATACCAGCTAAAAGGAACATTAAAATAAATTTTTTCCATGGAGCTAGGTATTTTTCAATTTTTCACCATTCACTCACTTCTGACCCTTTCACTCACACTCCTACACCACACATAGTATTGTTTTTCATAACCAGAGCTCCCACATAGTCGTAGATCGCAGCACGCCACGTCCCGCAGCGAAAAGAACCCGATGATAAAGCATGCCACCAAGGGTCCTTTTGGTGGGTGAGAGTTATTTAAACAAAGCTGTGTGCTTTCCACCATTGTAGGAGACACACGTAGTCTGGAGGAACACTTCTATACTTTCCCATAAGTGTGAATCCCTTTGTTTTTTGACAATATAACTTGAGGAGGACGTATCCACCTCTCTGCTCTTTTGAGCATTACCTCTTCACTCCCTTCCTGTGTTATGCAAATATCTGACTGCAGAATAAAATACTGAGAAATTCTATATGCACCAGGACAGTTTCAAATAAATTTAAGTTCTATGTGCTTAAATTGATACTTACTTAATTAGGTATTTGATCCCTTCCCACGTATCCTTGAGGGGCTCCAGGTACATCTCCAGTTTTTTATATGACACAACAAGGTTGAAAAGATCAAAAGCTTGACACTTAGAAGAGGCCAAAGATGGATCATACTGTTGATCGGTTCTTGTGGGACTTCCTTCTGGCCCGTTTCCACTGCCCACAGTGGCTCCATCTTTCTCAGTCACCAGCATGCTTATTTATCCTTATAAAAGAAGAAGATTGAAGCAAACTAATCAAAAAAACTTTAACACTTATCTATGTTTAATTTCTTTCGAATAAGAATTGTTTTTATTTTTAATATCTGACCCCCCTCACGCTATCAACAACATTTAGGTATGGCTTCATGTACAATTCTTTAAGGGTAATGAAAAGCTGGCATTCCAATAACATATAACTCAGTCTCAACATCTTCACCTCATAATCGATAAAAATCTATCTTCAACCTAAGCTTTGCTCCATTCACCTCAAGTGAGGCACGTGTGCGCTGCTACTAAGCAGATCTTCGGGACGCCCATTGCACTTTACTAGCTCCAAACAAAGCTATGGCCCCTTTTAAGCCAAATGTTAAAAGGCTTAGATCCGGTTCCATAGTGCAGCAGCATATTTTACAGCTTACAATAAAACCATTTTTAGAGCACCAATTACCAAAAAAATCTAAATCTAAAGAACGATGAAGAAAAAACGCCCCAGCTCAGTAGTCCCCTGTCTATTCCAATTAGATTTATCGTAGAGTACTGCAACAATGCCAAGCTCGTTTCCATGGACTTTGTAAGATATCTGGTGTATATTTTCACTAGAGCGGAGTATGCACCATCCTGTAGGGAGTCGACTTGAGATGCGTCAATCACAGGTTGCAGCGTATGAATAACAAATCATGGCAGCTCTTATGTCTCGACCCATTTTTTATTACGTTCAATTTAATAAAGATTTAAGCTGAGGCTAAAGGCATACAAAACAAAGTTGGCAGGTGCTGCATTATGGCATGAATAAATAAATGTTAAAGAATAGCGAGACTCAATCATGTGTCACAGAAATATTAGAAAACATAACGAGATTGTACCATGTACGTCTTGGAGCTGCAGAAAGACTTTAAAAATATAATTTACTGGGGCAATTACGTAGAGAGATACTTACCTAGGAAATGCATGGTATTAGAAAAATCCAAAGGGTTACATTGGAAAACCATCCACTTTTGCAGTTCCTTTACTTTGAGTTTTTTTAATCAATATTCTAGGGATGGACCAAAAAGGCACAATTCACCCGATTCGCTTTTCTGCAATTTTATTTCACTCAACCCTAGTGAGAAGGAGGTAGTGTTGTGGGAAGAAGACGGGAGAGCAAAAGGAGTAGGTAGGGTACTTGGAGTGGAGTGTGAGTATTGGCAGAGAGAACGCACGGAAGTGGTAGAAAGCGAGGAGACTCTATATTACTCTAGGACTTAGCTGTGAGTGCTGCGAGCACCGCGCTGTTTTAAAATTTGCAGGAAACCTTTGAAATTGTACTTGCCAATCACCTGCAAACTGCTTTTAAAATCACCTGAAACTGCTTTTAATATTGTATTTTCGTTTTGTGATTTTACTTTGCACTTTACCTACCCATAGCAGGCTCGTGTGCTCCGGCCCCGGTCCACCACAGCTGAGGCTGACTGAGTGGAGGGCGGACACGCACCGCCTGACACACCCCCTGGCGCGTCCGATGCCTCGTTGCTAGACGGCAGGGAAGCTTACATTAACATCACCATGAAGCGAGCGCGCAGCGGACGCGGGCAGCGGGCGCGCCGCTAGCGCGCCATAGGCGTGCCAAAGGCAAGCCTGTCTGCGCCCGTCCGGGACCAGAGGCCACGACCCCTGATCCTTGGGCAAGGCCGACTAAACCATATTCAGTCACACAGCTGACCAGCCTCAGGGATGTTCAAGGCTGTCAACACATTCTTGGTCCACCATTCTCCATCAACAAGTGCCCTCAGTGCCCTTTAGTCCTGAACGCTAACAGGACAAAGGAGGGAACTATGTCTAAACACACCACAGAAATCAGGCTGATCCTGGAAGAAAGAGACCCTGATGTGTTATTCCTGACAGAAACCTGGCTCAGGGACGGATCAGACCCAGATGTGATCCAGACCCTGCCACCAGAATACTGTATACAGAGACAAGACCGCCCTACTAACAGAGGAGGAGGTCTAGCTATTATATATAGAGACATCTTTAGCTGCCGCACGAATGATGGGGCGATTCAGGACTGTGAAAGCCTAGTATTCGCCATCGGCCTTTCACAGACATGCACCTTTTCCGGAGGGCTAATCTATCGCCCGCCAGGTCCCCTGGGAAATTTTAACCTGGATTTTCCTGAAAAAAATAACCACTTTAGTTAGCTCTCTGCCCAACTTTTCGATATTGGGAGACCTTAATATCCACTTCAATGATGCCTCCTCCGCCTGTACCATGGAACTAACAGAGAGCCTGGGAACACTAGCCCTTGACCTCAAAGTCAACAGCCCTACCCATATCAAAGGACATTTACTGGACCCTATTTTTTCAAACACCAATGTGATCGCTGAAAGCCCCATTTCTCTACCTTGGAGTGACCATTACTTGATACCTTTCACCTGGGTATCGGCAAATAGGTACTATTCTGAGCCCGCTACAAAAAAACTTGAACGTAACCTGGCAAAGATCAATGTCGAAATCTGGACAAACCTCCTGAACAACTCCCGACCCTCACTAAAAGGGGATCTACACTCAGCCAATCTAGCTGTCAACAGCTGGCTTGAAGGATCCTTAGATTTGGTAGCCCCTAGGAAACTTAGGAGAGAGAAGAAAATCCAAAAAAAGATAGCCTGGTTTTCCCCGACCCTTAGAGAGCTTAAGCGCAAGTGTAAACAATCGGAAAGACATTGGAGAAAAGATTTTTCAAAGGAGAAAAAACAAATCTATAGAGAGGCCATAAAATTGTATAAACTAGAAATACGCAAAACCCAAGCGAATCACTATGAATCCAAAATTTCCTCAGCTACCAATGCTCTGCGGGAAATTTTCAGAATTTTTAAGACAATCACCACTGTGGTCCCTCCCGCCCCCCCCCCCCCTCTCCGTCAGATAATACACTCAAACGATGCAATGATCTAGCGGAATTTTTTCACTCCAAAATTCAATCCATCTAGCTCTCCTTTTCCCCTCCAACTGCCCCTCTAAACAGCATTCATCAGAATACCACGGAGAGTAGGACTGGAAAAATGCTGGAAGTTTTTCACCCAATGAATCTAGAGACTTTAAAATCTTGTCTCAATAAACTAAAATCTGGGTCCCCAGAGGATCCAGCCCCTCCCAATATCCTCAACCAAGTTTCTCAATCTGTGGCACCCACCATACTTGAGCTGATAAATCTGTCATTAAGTACTGGAACAGTCCCCTCTCCTTGGAAACAAGCCATGGTGAAGGCACTGCTGAAAAAACTGGGAGCCGACCCAGATATCCTCCTGAACTATAGACCCATTTCCCTGCTGCCAGCTATCTCTAAAATCACAGAGAAACATGTGAATGGGATACTCTCAGCATTTCTCGAGGAAAACGGCTGCCTCCACCCGACACAAACTGGCATCAGACCCCAACAAGGCACCGAAACAGCTTTGATTGCAGTGACTGAGGAGACTAGAAAAATCATGGATGTCGGAGGTTCGGCAGCCATCATCCTATTAGACCTAAGTGCAGCCTTCGATACCGTTAACCATCACCTGCTTATCTCTAGGGCTAGAGAAGCAGGGGTATCGGGGAGGGCCGATCGTTCAGGGTCTATGAGGGTGAAGTTACATCTAGGAGCTGGCCATTGAGATGTGGGGTGCCACAGGGTTCCTCCCTGAGCCCCACTCTAATATTTATATGAGCCCTCTGGCTAAAATAGTGGAACCCTTTGGAATTCGGATCATCACATACGCAGATGATATCCAATTGATTGTCTCCCTTAACCAACCAGGAAATAGCCCAGACACCCAGGCAAACTGTATGAAAACAATTGCTTCCTGGATGGAAAGCTCCTTTTTACAACTCAACGGAACCAAGACCGAACTGATGTTCTTGGGTAAACCACTCCCGATGGGGGTCACCACCCTCTGGCCCAACTGTCTAGGCAAAGCTCCAACCCCTAAGGACTAAATCAAATCCCTGGGTGTCTGGCTAGACAACAAACTCAGCATGAAAGCCCAAGCACAAGCACAGCAAGTTGCAGGATGTTGCTTTGGACTAATGAAGATGATGAGTAAAGTCTTCCCACTGCTTTCTTGGGAGTCCAAGAAACTAGTAGTCCAGGCACTAATTCTTTCATGCCTGCACTACGCGAATGCCCTCTATGCGCGCTCACTCCGGTGCACAATAAGGAGTCTTCAGGCAGTACAAAATTGTGCAGCTAGGCATCTTATGGACATTCCTCTGAGAGAGAGTCAGCCAGAAGAGCGATAACCACCTTACATTGGCTACCAGTGGCAGAGAGGGTCCAGTTCAAAACCCTCTGCATCACCCACAAGATCCTGACCGCAAAATGTTCTCCTATATTACAAGCAACCATCCTCCCCTACACACCTAATAGATCTCTGCGCTCTGGCAGCAAACGCCTAGCAACGATCCCCAAAGTCCGGAAAACTAGAAGTGGAGGTCAAAGATTCTCCTATGTGGCCTCCAAAGGGTGGAATACCCTTCCGGACCACATTAGACTGGTAGATGACAATCTGGTCTTCCACAAACGTTTGAAAACATTGCTATTTCCATCAAGCTAAATAGAGCAGTCACAGCCAATAATCCACAGCGCTGGGAGGCCTCCGGGTAGCCATGCGCTCTAAAAATATTTTTACAATTACAATTACAATTATATGGCACGGGGTGTGCGTGTCGAGTCTGCCATGCCAAAGCTAAATACACTAAAGTGAAAGGATACAAGTAACAGGCCATTGCTCCATGGGAGGGAACAAGACACGAGAAGTAGGGACATATAACAAAGATTAACCACATGGAAGCGAGCTTTTGAGAACTACAGTCTTATTAACAAATCAAAAGCAATGGGTGGGATGTAAGCCCACAGAGTGAATACAGCATGTCTGGAAAAGACTGCGTATGCACTGCCTAGGCAACACCTAAAAAGGTGCTGAACAGTGGCGGCTCCTCCGCGAAGGCAGAGGAGCATCGCCCCACTGCTCGTTGAGCAGTGCAAAAAATAAAATGAAAATGATAATAACAAGAAGGCTGGGCTCGCCGAAGTCACAGTGAGCAGGAGTGGTTTGCACTCCCTCCCTAAGTGAGCATGACGGTTTGGCCAGCCAAATAGTCATGCTCACTTGGCCTGTTCTCAATTGGGCTGTGTTACAGAAGCACTGACCCAAGCGGGCAGGCTGTCATTGAACACAGCAAAATTGTATTTGATTTTTATTTAGGTTTTCGGTCACCGTATATGCAGGCTGTCAACAACAGGAATCGTACTTGTTCTTTGATGACGATGAGGTGGGCCTGTCACTGTGTGCGCAGGCAAACACACTACTCTTCAGTCCAAAAAGCTGCCCAAACAAAAATGGCCGCTAAAGCATCATAGGCATGATCACGTGGGTCTACAAAGCTGCCTCACTTGGATGAGACCTGGTGCTCCTCTGCACATTATCTCTTTATGTGCTCCTCCTGGAGGCTAAATCTGCAACTACCCCACCACCTTTTTCCAGACTGCCCCCCCCTGCTGCATAGCAGACTTAGCAACAGTGTTCACCCTCAGCCACTCGAATCACGCCCAAGCCTGCCTCTTTGGCCCTAACTGGCTGTGCCAGACACCCCGCGACCCTTCCCCACAGAGACTGGACCCAAATTCTACCATAATGGTCGTGGAGCAGGGAGGGAGCACAAAAAAAGACTCCTTCATAAAAACCTTTTGTTCAGTCTCCATCTCACAGTGGTTCCAACAGAACCACATCACCCCCACCCACAGCAGAATGGATAACAGCCATAGGGGACGGCCAATCCATCACCAATAACTTTCACCTCCAACTAGTCCAAGAGATTAAGGACTTTGGGGTGAAAACCGTCCTTCAGCAAGACCTCTGTGCTCTCCAGGGGGATGTTGATGACCTCGGGGACTGCAAGTTACAAACTGAACAAACGTTGGACAACCAATCCAAGGAATGCAAAGCCCACCAACAACATTTCCTTCAACTGGGAGACCAACAAATTAGCCTGCAAGAGAAGTGTGACCATTAGAAAACAGGTCAGGTTGGACGCAATCTTTTAAAAAGGACATCATCCATGCAAGCGCAGAGTTCTGGAGGCCCGTCGCCTCGGCACGGCCGACCAGGAGCTCGTAGTGGACTGTGGCGATGGCCGCAGAGAGATCTAAAAGGAACAGCGCCTGGGTGGTACCTGTCGGCATCCTCCAGCATGTCATTTACAACTGAGAGAATGACCGCTTTGGTTGAGAGGGCAGGCCGAAAACCTGCCTGATGGGGGCATAGGGAAGGAACTTGTATTCTAGGAATGAACAGAGGTGTCTGGCAACATGTGCTTCGAGCACCTTTGCAGGTATGACAGCATGGAAAGTTTTCAAGATAAATAGGTCTTCACCAGATTTCTTCTGAAGATGGACCACTATCACCTCCTTGAAGGTGGGATCATGCCTTGACTAAGGGACTGGTTGAGAAGTGAAATTGCTGAATCAGGAAGGGTGTGAAAAGATCGTTTTAAATATTTGGGGGGGGGGGGGGCAGGCGTCATTTGGGGATCCAGACTTAACTTCTGACAGCAGTTCTGTGTAGGAATCCTTGCAGAGGCAGGAAATTCAGATAGGGTATGCGGGTTTCTTCTATCGGGGGTACCAAGTTGGAGAAAGAGCTTGCTGGTATGCTGTCTTATATTGTCTTAATCTTTGAAATGAAGAAAGAATTAATTAAGAGTGTCACATAAATTCTGTGCAGGAAGGAAGGGTATAGTCGATCTGACCGGATTAGATAGTTCATAGACTATGTTAAAGAATTCATTTGACTTTTTCATCAAGTTTAATATTCTACTGGAAAAAGAATACAGCTTTTGCATGTTTGATTAAACATTTATATCCCTTGAGACAAAGAGTATGCTTGCTTATTTTCGGATGAATAGTTAGTCTGTCATTTGCGATCTGCACGATGAAGTACAGAGTTTCGAAACTTTTAGGTCATCAGAAAACCATTTAGATGCTTCATGGCGTCTGACCCACATGGATTTCCGAAGAGGTGCTTGAATGAGTGTTGCTGGCAGAGGATTGACAGTTATTGATTTCTTCCTTGTAGCTATTTATGCTTTTGTCAGACTGGGGAATAGTATGCGCTAGGGATTCATAAAAGGAGTTGATGTCCACTCAGACTCATGTCCCATGTACTCATGGGAGGGCCACATGGCTGCACAATCCCCACTCAGACATGCCTACTCCTTCTCTGTTTTTTAACAGAAGCCACCTACAATGTCAGGAGGCTCAACAACCTTCCCAAGCTCTTAAGTATTGTCAGATTCTTACTCGCGTTTCTGGAACGCCATGCAAGGATGAGAGGTCCCAACTTTCCCCGGTCATACCCAACAGAGTCAAAGCACTACTCTGGAGAAGTCAATAAGCAAAAGACAAGGAGAAAAAAACAGAAAAAACAAATCTAAAGGGACCCTGTTCCCAACAGATAAGTATATGGCACTTCAATAAGGAGAAATGTATGTGCAGCGCAAAAGCGCTGTTACCGTCTTGTTTGAAAGTGAATGCTGTGTCTCTTTTTGTTGCAGGGAATTCAGGTCTGCAGCACCGCTGAAACCATTGGAGAGGGATACCAGAACTGCTGAGGGATTCAAGAGACACCTGTGGCCGCGAAGAAAGGACGCAACGGGTAGAGGAGCAGAGACGCCAACACCGAACGGCGAACCGGAAGCCCAGCAGGAGTGACCCGGAAGTGAAGCATGATCCCGAACACTAGAACAAGAAGTGTTTCAGTGCGGGATCAGAGGAGTTTTTTACTCCTCTACTGGTAACCGCAATTCATTGTGGCGAGACAGGCATTCATGACAAGTATTCTCAATGAGCTCTCCTCTATAAAGTCTACTTCCTTCAGAAATCTCACCTTTAACATTCTGATCTCGGCAGACTCCAATCCTGGAAATTTCCTATACAATATCACGCCTTCTCATGCACTAAAATGGCAGACATCACAATCTTGATTCCTCACACAGCACCCTTCATGGAGTACAACCATCGATCAAAGGGGGGTGTCAGGCATGTGGGTGCTGGTCAATGGATCTTGGGAAGGTACCCCTGGTGTCGATTTACATGCCTAACGTGGTAGCTCTTGCAGAAGGCTCCCTTATAACAGGAGGAGACTTCAATATACTCTTTGATAAACACCTAGAGCACACCATACTTGAGGGGGACCGGCTCCCCAGTCCCTCTCAGACATGGCCTGTCACTTTAACTCTCTTCTGAGGTGAGAGCGGGACGCCGCAACGTGGATGCTGGGACCTCAGTGACTCCCTCCATTGTGACCAAGTCATGATAGCAACAATCCAAAAGGCCTCGCCGAATACCTGCAACACATCAAGATGGGAGATAAGATAAACGGGTGGTCTGGGATGCACTCAAGGTGATCACTCGGGACATTTCATCCAGGAAGCAGCCAGACTCAAAAGCACATGCAACATCACTAGAACCCAACTAACCATTGAACTAACGACCCTCAAACAACAACACAAACACTCCCCATCCAATAAGATAAGATCTGGGGCAAAGTCCAGGCAGTACTGGGCCAACTTGGTACACTAGAGCTCAAGAAAGCCCACAACCTTCTGGCCCATACACGAGCATACTTCCATGAAGGAAGCAACAAGCCAGGCACCTTACTGGTTTATAAACTGCGGGTCCTACAGTCAAGCAAACAAGATAGGGGAAGTCAGGGTAGGCGGTGTGACTCATACCACGAGAGAGGGCAAGCTACAAGCTTTCTAGTCCTTTTACCAATTGCTTTACATGCTGACAACTTCATGCATCTCGTACAGAGTTGTTTCTGAGCTCGGTCAACCTTCCCAAGCGGTCAGCATCCACGGAGCTTGATGCCCCCATAGTAATGGCCAAAATTCTCATATCCATAGGCCAACGCAAGATCTCTAAAGACCCCGGTCCTGATGACTTCCCACTGCTATACTATGAATGCTTTGCACCCCAACACCGTCTGTTACTCGCAAACCTTTTCAACTCCTTTTACCACAATTAGGCGGCATCCACCTTTATGACAGAGAACTCAATCAAGCTTATAGTCAAACCGGGCACAGACTTCAAACTTTGCCCCTCCTAGTACCAGATAGCCCTCCTGAATGTAGACCTAAAGCTCTCTGCAAAAGTCTTTTCTTACCGTCTCAAAGCTTTGCTTCCAGACTTGATCCATACAAACCAGGGGAGTTGTGTTGCATACCGCAACACTTGCGAAAAGACCAAACTCATGCTACACCTTACTGACGTGGCCAGGAGAAAGGGGAGGGCGGCAGTCGTCCTGTTCCTGGATGCTGAAAAATAATTCAATAGGGTGGTCTGGAGCATGCTCTTCTCGGTGCTTGACCACTTCAGTTTCGGGACTAGAGCATGGATCGCAGCTATTTATGGGATCTCACCAAGCAAAAGTGATGGTCAAAGGTCATCCATCTGCTCCAATTCAAATCAGAAGAGGCACCTGCCAAGGGTGTCCTTAGTCTGCCCTATTGTTCAACCTCTTCCTGGAACTCCTCCTCCAGAGTATCAGGAATAATCCTCACATCCATGGTGTCTCCTTTTGTAGAGACACCTTCAAAGTATCCGGCTTTCTGGACAATATTTTGCTTACCCTCAAGGAACCCAGAATGCTCCCTTTATGCTCTAATCTCTCTTCTAGAGGCATTTCATGCAGTAGCCGCACTTTGCATTAACATGACAAAATCAGGAGGCTTGGTTCATGGGGGGAGGTCGAACAGAGTCCATTGCCACAGTTTAGCCCTTTTGCTGGACAACTTTCTCTTTAAGATACTTTGAGATCCACTTGACGCTTACCCAATCTACTTGTGCTTTCCTTAAATTCAAATCCCTGCTTCCCCACACCAATAAATCCTTACTAGCTTGTAGGAATCACTCACTGTCTTGGCTGGGATGCATTGCAGCCCATAGGACAATCCTCCCTTGCATCCTTTACCTTTTTCAGGCCATGCCAATCTCCAAGACTGAGATTAACAGTCTCCAAACTGTGTGCATGTCCTTCATGGGGGCACTCTAGATTACCCTTCCAGAACTGCATCCGACATTCCAAAGAGGTGGAACTGGGGGTACTGCACTTGCTCTGCAGTCATCAATCTGCTCAATTATGCTGCATTGTTGAATGGCTCAAGGTGGAAACCGATAAACACTTGTGCTTCGTAGAACAAACCCTGGCATCTAGACCACTTGGCAAGATCACGCTGATCTCCAAAACTTTGAGAGGCCTGCTTTTATACCTTTTTCCCTAGTCATAATCATTACCCTAGATGTGTGACGTGATTGTCACCCAGCAGGGCCTTACATCTTTCCCTTCCTCCCCTAACTCCCATACTAGACATCCAGAGTTTACCTGGAGACACAGGCCTTCCATATAAGGAGAGAAAAAGGCTGTTTCTGTCTCCGGGATTTCTTCCTGGCAGACCAAATTAGGATCTTTGAGGAACTTAAACTTGACCACAGGATCCCAGAAACTGAGTAATTTCATTATGTTCAGCACCGCCACTGATCTTCCACCCTTGCATCAGGATAGTTCAACAAGGCTGCTTAACCCCTTTGAATGCGACCTGCAACGCCTCACTTCCTCAATCTGATCTCCAATATCTATAGCATTCTCATTGCCTGAACATCACCACCAAAAAACGCTACACTAACAACACTGGGAGAGGGGCCTCTGGCTAACTCCCAGAGTTCGCTCTCCTAGAAAGACCTGCTGAAGGCTTTTATCCCCTCCACTCCACTGCGGCAAGCGCATTTCTCAACTCTTTCTGGACGTGAAGCACGCAATTCATTCCCTCTGGGGCAAGCCCATCACTCCTACATATGAACACTGGCTTCATAAATTATGGCTCCTGTTGAGAAGATTGCTCATGACATAATCAGGCCTTGGAAAACCTACCCACCCACTCGCTATGGAAAGTCAGATTTTTTCAGTTTGAGCAATATTTTGGAACTACTCGCCCATTCTGGCAAGTTGACAAAGTACAGGTGTTTTGTTCAGTTACAAAGTGAAGGAGCAATAAAGATGCTTTTAAATCTTGTTTTTATCTTGTCAAATGTGCTCTCTGTTCAGAAAGAGGTCAGATGTGTACAATTACTTTTCCTTATCCAACTGCAGACTTCCAGCATTTTGTAAAGTGATCTATCTGAACAGCTATATGAAGTGTGAAATGAAAGGCTGCAGGGTATCAGGTTTTTCCTAACACATTTAATTAGCTAACAAAGTCAACTGTACAAACATTTCCCTTAGGAGTGACATGCAACCTAGACAATATCCTGCACATGGGGACTGGGAAAGATCTGGGCATGCCAATATCACACTCGGATTGGATGAGTGTGTCAGACCTTGTTCGTACTGTGTCCTGTAACAACAGATTTAAGTTCCTGCATTTTTATTCCCTGCATTGTACATACATCACTCCATATAGTCTGAATAAAATGAACCCTACAAGGGGAGCTATGTGTGCACAATGTGGGGATATCGGGCCACTTTCTTACATCTAGTGTGGGACTGGAAAAAGGTACAGGAGTACTGGGGACAAGTCGTGCCACGAATACAGATGACCACTGGGATTTGAATTTCGTTGACAACACAAATCTGTCCACTGGGAGTGGTGGTGTGACCAAAGGGATGCAAAAACCTTATAAACTTGCCTAGTAGGCCCTTTTGCTGGTGAAGGAGCGGGTGGCCTTAGGGTGGATGGGCACGAGGGTCCCACTGTTGGCAGATTGATTATGAGCGATACAAAAGGGGATGATGGACGGAGTGTTTGAGCAAAATCAAACACTCACCCCCAGTCAACTGATCTGGGTTTAATCCATCACCATTCTTTAGCTCACTCAGCCACCCCTGTTCAGGCATGGCCAAATGCAAATCAGTCGGACCCTGTGCCTCATGGGAACAGTCTAGCCCAAACTGCCAAGCCATGTCTTCCCTGGACCGGAAACAAGCATCATGGGACCGGTTTCAGATTCGTAATCCTCATCAAGCATCATGGGACCGGTTTCAGATTCATAATCCTCATCAGCCAGGCTATCTTGAATCCAGTGGCCAAGTGAGCATGGGACTCACGTCTGAGCATACCCTGCCAACTTAGGGCGAACAAAGCGATACAAAAGGGGATGATGGACGGATTGTTTGAGCAAATCAAACCCTCACCCCCAGTCAACTGATCTGGGTTTAATCCATCATCATTCTTTAGCTCACTCAGCCACCCCAGTTCAGACATGGCCATATGCAAATCTGTCTGACCCTGTGCCTCATGGGAACAATTCTGAGACCTGCTGGAATGGGGGGTGGCGGAGGAACACCACATGAGTGTCCTGTACCAATGAAGGGGCAGCCAACGCCATAATGCTGTAGGATTATTTGCTGGGTATGTTTCAGGAAGACAGCTATGTGTCTTCCGAGATGGAGGATTGATCGTGAAGAGCATTAATACCTGTACCAATTTTCTGACGATCAGGTGTGTATCGGTGCTTCATTGTATAATGCTTGGCTCGTTACCTTGGTCCCATCTATAAACTGTTTTGATTGCCATCAGACAGGTGGATACTCTCACTCTCAAACACTGTATACTATTTGTTTGTAGCCTGCCTCTGATATGCATCTATCTTGAGAATATATATGGCACTGTCAACACACACATTGTATGTTTTCTTGTTTGCTTGAAACCAATAAAATACAGTTTCGAAAAACTGCAGACATTTAAAAATATAATTTTAGTAGTTGTGAAAGCCCATTTTTTTGTACTTCTGTGTGATGAAAAAATTATTTTAATAGGATAAAACGCAAATCAGAACACTTTGGTGTGCAAATGATAAATATGTTTTCTGAAACCCAATTTTCACAGATTATTGCTTATACTCTATATAGTTTTATCAATAAAGCTGCAAGGTAGCGAGAATGTTTTTGTCCATTTATTGGAAATGTGCTGCCTTATAAATGACAGTGCACTACCACATCATGCTAGAGTAATATATTTATTAAACGTGAGTGTTTAAACAAACTGAGAAAAACTCCTGCCCCTGTTCTGATGGCAATGCGGTCAGTAAACTGAGAGGCAAGTCTGAGATCATGTGTACACTATATGTGGGCTAGATTATTATTACAGATCGAGCAAACGTTTAGCCTATTTAATCAAACAAAAGAGTTTTGTCTTGTACAGCAAAAATACTGAATATTTGAAGGTGCACGGATGTGAGAATGAAGAAAAAGACAACTCTGTTAAATAAAATATTTGCAAATGCTCACACAATTTGAGACTAGTGTACAGGTCAAGTACATTACAGTTAGGTTGAGGAGATTATTTAAGTTACTCAACCTGCAGGTCTAATAAAAAAAAAAAATTCTAGGCCTGATAATGGAGAAATCTCAATTTTTTACACAAACCCTAGGACTTAGTTCTTCTCTATCGGAACTTTGATTTCCAAGGCTGGACATGTACCCAGAGACTTTGCACCTTGGGTCCATTAGACACAAAACAGGTATGAAACAATGGTGAGGCCTTTTTGACAGACTCTGATGTGTAGGATGTAGTACTCTAACATCCATATGTCATACGGTTCATACTTTCTCATTAAAACTGTGTGTTTGTTGGACAACATAAACATCAAAACTGTGCAAGACTGATTCCCTTCACGCCATCAGGATATGTTGGCTTAAATCCTCCTAGCTTCCAGTGCACCATCTGTACCCCTAACCTGTTAAGGTAACATGTGGAATGTGCAACCACAGAACATGACAACCCTGACTCCCAAGGAAATTGTGGAAACAGATCTATAACCCTTTCGTTTGGTAACTCATGCATACCCAACGAGATCCACATGAAAAGCACAACATAGTGTTTCAATATTTATTGAAACAATATGATTCTAGTGTAAAATAAGTGTGCTGCAATTATTAATAGAAGGAAACAAAGCAAAATAATCAGCATCAAGAGAATGGTAAAGACCATGAACAATTCAACCTCTGTGCTTTTGCATAGATTATATGCTTACATAGGATTATTATTAGATTTTGTGCTCCTACTTAGCACTACATATCCTAGTGTTTCTAGGGTGCTTGAATCTACCAGAATCGAAATTTGCCTAGCTTAGTAACGGTAAGTTTCAATTCTATTAAGGACACAGAGGCGAGGATTATGCTTTTCTCTCTTCGCTGTTTATTCACATAACACCACACAGCAGCCAGAAAAGCATCAAAACGTGAAAAAATTTTGTATTCCAAACACAGGAATCATCGGAAAAACATCATAATAACATTTTTATAACTACAAGTCCCATGAGACCAACATTAGGCAGTCCTTTCTTAGTGTCCATAAATCCCAATTAAAGGCGTCCATCTTGTGAACTCCTCCTCTTTCTTCGTCGCGAGTCAGGCCAAAGTCTCAACGATCTTGTTTCGCACCATCATTACCTGGCGGAAAAAAGAACAACGTGAGCTATGCCATACCCGCTAGGCTTGAAGGCAAGTCAACGAAAGCATTGCAACAAGTCAATGACATGGAACCAAAGAGAACAGTAAATCCATATTGCAATCCGGAAAAAGATTACTTACTCCAGTACGGGCGGGATTTCCGCAGGAGGTATGGGTGGGATAACCCTCGCCTCCGTGTCCTTAATAGAATTGAAACTTACCGTTACTAAGCTAGGCAAATTTCGATTCTAGGTCAGGACCGGAGGCTTCGGATTATGCTTGTTCAAAGCTTGTTCACCACCAAACTAGCAATATCCACCACCGGCTTCAAATAAAACCTTTTGAAGGTGGAATCCGAAGACCAATCCGCAGCGCGCATGAGGTCTTCTAATCGTGCCCCAAGGGCAAATGCTTTGGAGGCCATGGCACCTCTTGCGGAGTGAGCTCCGAACTGCTTTGTATCAATACCAGCTTCCTGTAATACCCGATGCACCCACCGGGCTATGGTGGGGGAAGAGACAGCCTTGTGAGGTTTGCGCAACGCAATGAGCAATTGCCGCTCGCCCGGAGGGCGAAGTTCTGTCGTGACATCCTCATAAGTTTTCAAACATTGCACCACACACAACTTAGGGACATCCGCAAAAGCCGGGTAAGAAATAGACCTCGTAGCAGATTTCGTGCGGCGGCCCACGGTAAAGGTCACCCCATCCGGGGAAAACGCTTTCGCCGTGACATCCAAGGCACGCACGTCGGACACTCTGCGACATGACACCAAACAGAGGAGCATCCCCAGTTTAGCTGACAGTTCCTTTAAGGAGAGATACTTGTTAGGCTGCCAAGAAAGAAAAAGGTTCAACACCACGTTAACATCCCACAGGACAGAATATCGTGGCTCCGGTGGTAAAGCCAGACGCACTCCTCTGAGGAGCCGGCATACAAAGGGATGTTCCCCGACCGCCACTCCATCCAACTTCTCATGAGCTGCTGATATGGCAGAGCGTATCGTGTTAATAGTCCGGTATGCTAAGCCGGCAGTAGAAAGTTCCGTCAAGAAATTCAGGATGGGAACGAGACCTGCGACCATGGGATCCAAGTCCCGTCGAAGACACCAACGAACCCACCTGGTCCAAGCCGATCTATACCTTTTTGCAGTGCTGCCTGCCCAGGCTTTGGACAAAAGGTGCTGAGCCGAGTTCAAAAGGCCAGGGAGCGACCAGCGTCTCCTGAAAGCCTCCATGCCATGAGGCGGAGAGAACCCTGGAGGAGATGGTGAGGGACCCCGTCTGGATTGAGGAGAAGACGAGGAAGCCGGGGGAGTAGGATTGGAGAATCCCAGGAAAGTTCCAGAAGAACTGGAAACCACACTTGCGACCTCCACACGGGCGTCACCATCACCACGTCTGCCATTTGACGGCGAAGCTGCACCGCGGCCCGTACTATCATAGAGAAAGGCGGGAAGGCATACGGTCGTTCCTGACTCCAGTCCTGGAGGAACGCATCCGTCGCCTCCGCCAAAGGGTCCGGTCTCCAGCTGAAGAACCTCGGCAGCTGGAAGTCCAGGCGGGATGCAAACAGGTCTATGGAAAAAGGACCCCAGCAAGTCGCCAGCCAGTGGAACACTTGAACATCCAGCTTCCACAGGCTGGAGTCTCGCAGGTATCTTGAGTGCCAATCCGCCACTTGATTGGCCCGTCCCGGAAGGTATTCTGCCGTTACCGAGACCTGATGGGCGAGACAATAATCCCAAAAGTCTTTTGCCAGATCCGCTAGTGCCCGCGATCGCGGGCCCCCTAAATGGTTCACATACCGAACCGCCGAAACATTGTCCATCCGTAGAAGGACACACGACTTCACAGAGTCCCTCGTCCAGCAACGGACGGCGAAGGAACCTGCTAGAAGTTCCAAGAAGTTGATGTGAAGTCGCTGCTCGTCGGATGACCAAGCACCGCCTGTGGAGAAATCCCCGCAGCGGGCGCCCCAACCGGACCTGCTGGCGTTGGACTCGATCACCAAGTCCGGAACAGACCCGAAAATCGCTCGCCCGTTCCACGCCTCCATGTGGGCGAGCCACCAGGACATTTTCTCCTTGACCTCCACCGACAGGGGAATCAAGCAGTCGTAAGAGAGCCCCCTGCGCAAATGATGCGCTTTGAGGCGCTGGAGGGCCCGATAATGAAGAGGGCCCGGAAATATCGCCTGAATTGACGACGAGAGAAGGCCTACCACTCTGGCAACCTGCCGAAGAGAGGTGTGCGACTTGGAAATCGTCTGCCGCAGTACATGCTTTATTTTGGCCATCTTCCTGGACGGCAGACAGAGTCGAGTGCACCGAATCCACCACGAAGCCCACGAACACCATTGTCTGGGCGGGCGTGAAAACCGACTTCTCTTTGTTGACAATAAAACCCAGGCCCTGCAATAGGGAGACCGTCTGGGACAGATGAACGGTCAACCTGCTCGGGTCCTGGCCCAGCAGCAAAATGTCGTCCAGATAGACGATCAACCGAATACCCTGACTCCGCAGGGTTTCTATGGCCGGGTGCAAAATTTTGGTAAAGCACCAAGGGGCAGAGGAAAGACCGAATGGAAGGGCCTTGAACTCGAAAACCATGCCTTTCCAGCAAAACTGGAGGAAACGGCGATGAGGAGGGTGGATGGGAACTACCAAATACGCATCTTTGCGGTCCAGACGAACCATCCAATCGTTCGGGAGCAATACGTCTCTCAACAGATGGATGCCTTCCATCTTGAAGTGGTTGTACACCACCCAGCCATTGAACTCCTTGAGGTTGATGACTGGCCGTCTGCCCCCGTCCACCTTTTCCACAAGAAAAATATTGCTCAGGAAACCCCCGGGGTGACGCGTTGTTCGACAAATAGCCCCTTTGCGCAGGAGCGCCGAGAGTTCTTCATCGATCAACAGTACGTCTGGCTGAGAAAAAGTTATGGGCCGAGGTGGCTGCAACGGGCGTGGTTGATCGTAAAACTCTATGCGGAACCCTCGCACGGTCTGAAGTACCCATGCGTCCGTCGTAATAGCCGCCCATGCCTGTGGGAAACATGCCAACCTTCCCCCAATAACAAATTGATCCGCAGGGATCACACTCACTGTGGGAATTGTTGCCGCCGGAGTCATTCCTGAAGTTTCCGCGTCCTCGGAAACGCTGACTTCTCGTTGGGTAGAAGTTGTTGTAGTTCGCAGAGGAGTTGTAGTTTCCTCTGCCGGAGCCATGCCCTTTATTGGGCTGCTGCTGACCGCCACGGCCGGTCGTGAGGCCCCTGCCACGACCAGCCCCTCGGGAAAAACGCTGGTGGAAGACCCGCTTGATGGTGGACTGGGCCTTGTCCAGGGAAGTGAAAGTGGAGACAAACTTTCCCAGCTCCTTTATAAATGGCTCCCCAAAGAGACCCCCTTGTGCCACAGCGCCAGCCTCCGAGGAGGCCAAATCACCCAACTTGGGGTCCAGTTTGATCAGGAGAGACCGACGCCGTTCGGTCGAGAGGGCGCAGTTAGCGTTCCCTAAGAATATAACGGCCCGCAGCGCTCAATTAGACAACACCTCCGGGCAAATGGCGTTGCCCGACACCTTGGCTTCCTCGGCCATGTCCAGGATCTTGGTGAGGGGGCCAATGGTGTCCAAGAGCTTGTCCTGACAGGAGCGCCAAGAACGGTCGATCCCCTTACGGGGGTGCTTCACAAACTTCGCCATGAAAGTGGCCATCTTTCCATCCAACTCCGGCGTCATAGCCACTTTTCCATCTAAAGTCGGACGGGGGCATTCCCCTCTCAAGCAGCTGCGCGCTTCTTTCTCCAAGGGCTTGCGGAGGCGGCCCGCCACAAACTGTGCGACCTTGTCTCCAGGCGCCCAAGCCGCTGACTGTGGATGCATGATTTCATCCGGGTCGAGCATGCCCGAATTGTCCTTGGGCAACTCCGCCGAGGACGAGGCCGGTCGCCAGGACCGCACAGAGTCTTCATCATCGTCGTCCGTATCCGCGGGAGAAATACCTCCCGGGGAGATAGGGGCAGTATCCGCTGGTGTCGAGGGGACCTGAGGCGGGAGCGACGCAGGGGTAGGCACAGTCGCCTTAGCCAGGAAAGCGTCTCGTAGGCGCTCGAAGTCGTCCTTGTCCACGCCCTGCGCGCCACTGGGACCCGCGTCCCTACATGCCTTCTTGGCCGCCGGTGGCTGGCTGGGATCGATGGCGGGCACCCCTGCGAGGCCCGGCGCCAACTTGGCGCACTCTTCAACAATGCGGGCTGATAGCCTGTCCTCCATAGGCCCTACAATTTCCTGCACACAACGGTAAATCGACTGATCCACAGCCGCATAGAATTCGTAGTCTTGGAGGTACTGGTGGGACTCCTCCTCCTCCACGTAAAACCCCTCAGCCATGGCGTCCCCAATGAGCAGCAAAGAAAAAAGGTATCTGAGGGTTCCGATGACGTAGAACAACGGCCACGTATGGGCCAACTGGAGGTTAGCAAGTTTTTGTAAGCCGGCGGAACCAGGCAGTCACGAAGGCAGCCCCAGCCTTCTTAGCGCGCCAACCCTCTCTCCAGAGACCGGGTCGCACCGCCTCCCAGCGCGCTTGAGCGGGTAACACCCCAGCGGAAGCCGATGTAGGAAAAGGTGCTCAAAAAACTGCCCGCAGGCGTCAACGTGGTCACAACCACCAGTACGGACCCCAACGGGGCGTTCAAACACAGGATAATACAACCCAAGAAGGGCGTCAGGGTTAGGCGACAGCAGGGCTCCGGCGACGTCGTCTCCCCAGCGCGGCTCCAATCAGCAAGACGGAAGCCGCGCAAGGGCAGGCGAGACGCTACGGCGCCCTCTAGCGGTGATATCAACACCGCGGAACACATGGGGACATCGCGTAAGGGGCGAAGGCGTCCCCGCGATGGAAGGGGCTCTGGAAGGGAAAAAACCCCACAGACCCCCCCAAAGAAACAAGCAAGAATCTATGCAAATAGAATATCCAACAAAGAAGAAAAAACAAGACAAAACCCCTTCAAACACAAACTGTAAAAGAGAGAGAGAATAGCACTTAACTGGCTGCGAAGCAGCGAAGAAAGAGGAGGAGTTCACAAGATGGACGCCTTATATTGGGATTTATGGACACTAAGAAAGGACTGCCTAATGTTGGTCTGATGGGACTTGTAGTTATAAAAATGTTATTATGATGTTTTTCCGATGATTCCTGTGTTTGGAATACAAAAAAAATTCAAGTTTTGATGCTTTTCTGGCTGCTGTGTGGTGTTATGTGAATAAACAGCGAAGAGAGAAAAGCATAATCCGAAGCCTCCGGTCCGGACATAGAATCCCTGTAGGCTGATCTATCCACCCCATTAGCTGTGGCTAAGTGTAATCAGGGAGCCCTTCTTGGTGAAAGTAAACAGGAATCAGATGAAATGGAATTCCTGCATGGGGTGACCACAACAGTGTCAGCAAAATGCTCCTCTGTCGAACACATGAGTTGTGGAGTTTATATAATAAACTTCACTCATGTAATAATGCCAAAGCACTTGGTCGCGCCACTATTGTTCTTTCGTGATAGTCGTGATAGCTCTCTTGGCGAGCAGACAATAACAAAAAACTTAATTTTTTTGCAGTGAACTTAACCCTTGTACAGAACTTTTCAAGGCACTCGATAATATGCTTAAGAAGAAATGTAAATGTAAGCAAAGCCATTTCAGAGAATATTATCCTGCACAGTCATGCAAGCAAATGTAAAGATGCCAAGTTTAAAATGTGAGCATGTAAAATAGTGGTGTACCTACTGTGGCCTAATGTGACCACATGAACACATGCTATGGGTGCGGGCTGTAGGGTTGTGTGAGGCTTGTTACTGACCACATTGGTCACCTGTTATTGCAAGCATTGTTTGTATGCAAATAAACGTAAAACCTCAAAAAAATCTTTAAACATTAACATTCACATCGAAGATCACATGAAGAAAACTTTACTCTACTTAAATTTGGAGAGAGCATAAAAAGCCATGCACAAATAAAGTACCGATATCGACATGTACTAACCGGGCCACATGAACTCCACACTAATACCAATAAACACACAGACCCAAAGTTTTACTAGTTCATACTAGGATGAAGCATATAATTCAACTCATAAGAATAGCAGATACCAAGACCAGGTATGATAAAAGCAGATTGTTTTCCATTTATAGGGAATCATACTAAACTTCCAGCAGGGAACTAATAAGCAAAAGGTAGCTTCCTTACCTGTATTTTAGGAAAATGCATTAAACAAAAATAACATGATATACCTAAATTACTTTATGCAGAACTTCATCCCATCTTGGTAAACTGCTGTATTGTTCTTTGTAAACTGCTTTATTATTTGCCTTCTATAATATGCATGCGTTTAGTGAATAAAAGGAGCATTTCATTACTCTGTTGGGGCATGTCTAGCATATCAGCATGGTATGAGGTTTAATCGCAAGTAATTAGGTTATAAAGTGATCTTCAATAAAAGGGTTCAAAATGGTACAGTTTATAACATTTACAGTTAACAAATGTTATGAATTTTAAACCCTCTCATATAGCAGCAGGACAGTCTACACAACACGTTTCCACTTAGTAATCTTAGATGCAGAGTGGGTCAACTGATCGTTTCCAGGGACCAGGAGCATCCGACTATTTATGTGCTGAATTGGAGTGCGTTGACACCCAATTCTGGATGAGCAACATTGTGAATGGTTGTTAAACCTTGTGGAGGCATTCAATTTGCATTAGAAGTAAATGCTGTGCGACCATTATATATTTTTAGCAAATGATTATATTTTCCTAGACCTCTCCCTAGAGCATTACTTGGGCATAAGTTTTCATTTTTCCTTTAAAAACTCATTTTTAGGCCCTATACAGACAGCTTTTGTGGCCTACCACAGCTCATACCATCGAGAAACTCAAATACAGGCTTAGCTTTGAGACAAGAACTTTATCTCATGGCTTGCTTTGGTTCAGTCCCCTACAGTCATTGCTTGTTTGCCATGGCTTTCACATTTTGTATCAGTCCACAGGAGTAATGTGCAGTTAAAGTAAAATACTGATTGCAAAGGTGATTTATCAAAAAGAACTCTAGCCTCGTTTGTGGCTCTCCACAGTCACAGAGGGGTTGCTTCATAGTGAGAAGTTTGATGCAGGCGCTATAGCTAGGGTCACTGGAATTAGGAGGTTCTTAAGCCTTGGCATAATGTTTTATTTTATTTGCAAAGTTTTATATAGCCCTGGCTAGACCCAGAGATATCAGAGCGCTTTACATGAGGATCAGCGAGTTACAGGTTACATAGCGAGTTACAGATGACATAGCCAAGTATAGACATTGGAGAAAATACATGAGATTATGCAATAATGTGAGTTATTAGCGCTTACACATGTCTTATGCAGAGAGAAAAGGTAGAGGGGGAATGGTGAACAGGAGTAGGGTGAAGCAAGTAGGAAACACAATGGGGGCGAGGAAAAAAATGTCCAATGTCCAGCTGGGTAGGTGACGGCCGAGGGATGAACCAGAGCCATACTTCTCTATAGCTGCACAGGACAGCTCCACCGGGCATCGGTCAAGGTTGCTCGGGCACCACAGTAAGTACAGGCAGTTAGGATTCCGCCCAGGGGGGCATCGTCAAAGTTCCACAGGAGATAATGCGCACAATTATGTACGTGCCTCGTAATCCATCATCGTCTGCAGATGTTAACGAAAAAAATGTATCTAGTTGAAACTAAGCAAATTCTACTAAAAACGCAGCAACAGGTGTTGCCTCGCAGTGAAAGGCCCTTCTCAAAGGTTGACAGGTCATCTATCAGCTACTTAGTGCCGTATTCAGGGGATAAACTTGTACCAAGGAGGTGAAACCTTTGCCCAGACCGTTTTACTATGTATACAAATGACAAAATGATGAATACTATAAAAAAAATGTACTACACTAGCCCGCATAATTTGGCTTTTCTTACAGCATAATTTGGTCAACTCTGCCGCATAATTCGATCCTCCCCTCTTTCATCATTCCAGTGGCCTCAGCCATACTCAGAATCGTTTCGTGAAGGGACTGGTTCAAGGTTGGGCCGCTGGCTCGAGCCAGACGATCAGCGCAAACAACAGCCAGTTCTTCACTTGGTGGCACACTCTCAAGGGTGCTGGAGGGAGACTCGGCCGGCCATGTTGGAGCTTATGAACAGCACCACCCACTGCCAACTCAAGAGGGATCGTGCAGCCCTGAGTCATACCAGTGAGTGGGATAACATCCGTTATCCTGGTTAAGGTCTACTGATTTAGGCACCTGGAAGAATAGCAGAACCGGCTAGGTTAATTATCAGCTTGTATCAGAAATAACTAATTGGAGGCAGAGCAATCGATTCTCTTTGTACGCTCATAACTTTCCACAGGTAGCTCGTCTTCGTGAGAACACTGTTCTTATTCGAACCCTGAAGGATTTCTGCGCATTGGCCTGGAAATTACATGTCAGGCACTTTGAACCTGCAGCACTTCAAGTGGGATAGAAAAAGCTCCAGCCAAGGTGAGACGTCACTGGCGCTGTTGAAAACTTCTGGCAACAAGAGCTACTTGCAGCCGCATTGGTAGCATTGGGCCCAGTCAGCCCAATCACCAAAAACCTGCACCAAGAAAAAACAAGCATTGGCATAGACAAAAGGTCTTGCCTTTGAGACCTTATAAGTGTTTCATTATCCAGCACAATATCCTTGGTGCAACAACATCAACTGTTGCATGGCTAAACACTTATAAGGTCCCAAAGGCTAGACCTATTGGCTATGCAAATGCTTGTTTTTTCTCCTGTGTGTTTGTAAAGCGCTCAGATACCCACGGGTCAAGCTAGCGCTATCTAAAACTTGTAACATTAAAAAAAAAATTAAAATCTACTGAATGAGACACGCTAAACACAGCAACAACTGACAATTGGGAAGGACAAAACGGATAGGACTAGAAATCACACCATAGAATGTGGGTAGGATGTGACTTAAACATGAGAGGAAAAGCAAAAGGAAACTAAGTCTCACAATAAACTGACCAGAAAAAAAGCTGAAAAAGAGAAACTGGACAGCGACACAAGTGCGAGGCAAAAGCAGGGGGTGAGGATGAGCTTCACCAGAAGAATACATCAAGCGAAATCAATCCATTTATGACCAAACACAAACGTGCGGATAGCACGCGACTAAACCAATGGTGCGAAGAACGGACCAGAACTAAGAAAGGAGCATAGACAAGACCTGACGAGAGCCACACGTGACCGACTGCACTGCAAAGATGGGCAAGTATAGTAATTAAAAGTAAACAGAATAAGACTGAAGTGGTAAACCGCATCTCTCCGTAGGGGTCAGATGCAGTAGTTCTGGGTCAGGGCACAATAAAAACAATTTGATTTTAATTCCAGCCTGCTTTAAGGTTTGGGACACTTTGCAGTTTGTCGAGACCAGGAGGCTGCGTAGGCCCCGCAGCAGTGATCACAACAAGATGTGCGGACCCCTGGCTGGTGCTGGACGCACGCCCCTGGCAGCACCTCCAGGAAGCCGAAAAAATTCAAAAATGCAAAGTACTCCACAGACCAAATCCAGAAGTGCACATTGCACAATCCCCTGTGTGGGCCTGAGACGGGGGGTGGGTGGGGGGGAGGGGTTGAGGCTGATCTCACCGCTCAAGGAGGGTGAGACTGGGAAGAGGGAATGCCGCAAAACCGGGGGGGAGGGGACAGCATGAGTGAAGAGAAAAGATGGTGAAGAGAGAAGAAAGTAATGAGGAAGTTACTATGAGACTAGCAGAGTGGGGAGGGCAGTGAGAGAGTTAGCACAGCATGAGGGGAGAACGCTTACAGGTGAGTTACATGAGGTTGAGGGAATAGGAGTGGGGAAAGAAAGACATGGCAGGAGGGAGACAAGGAAGAAAGAAGGGAAAGGAGACCTTAGAATACAGAAGGAGACATCGGGGGAAGATGAAAGGCGCAGAAGGAGGATAGCGTGGGGGAAAGAAGGGTCAGGAGGACTGCAGGGCAATAACGGGAGCAGAAAGGTGGAGCCTGGAGGGGGCAAAGGGTATGACCTGGTGGAGGAGGGAGAGCAGAGAAGCATAGGGATGTTAGGGGGCAGCCTAGCAAGAGAGAAGTTCGTAGAAGCAGAAGAGCGTGTGGGATAGCTTGTGGTAGAGCAAGAGAGGGGCGACCGGGTGAGCCAAATGGGGCATAACATGAAGGGAAGGTGGAAGAAGTGAGCAACATAAATAGAAAAAAAATACAGCAAATGAGGGCAAGAACAAGAGAGAATGGCATAGGGAGACTGAATACAGAAGACAAGAAAGGGTGACGTGCAAAAGAGGAAAGAAAAGAGATAAAAAAGTATTTGAGAGCAAGAGAGAATACCCGAGGGGAAGAGACAAAGAAACAAGTGAACAACAACAGTAGCAGGCATGTAAACTCCAGCTGCTGACACTCTGAGCCAAGCAAGCAAGCGTGTCTTGATTGAAAGCAGAAAAACAAGCTTGAGGGAGTGTTGCGCGGCCCAGCACCCGCGAAAAATCAGCCATATGTTTTCAATTACCACGCGCGCTGCTGCTCGCTCCTGCAAGGTGGATGCCAGCACAAGCACGAGTGTGGGGAAAAGGAGCA